>NC_058131.1:445140302-445166548 GCF_016433145.1 Gracilinanus agilis | reverse complement strand
TGTATGTCCACCCGCCTCATATGTGTTTCTTGTAGACAACATATGGTAGGATTTTGGTTTCTAATCCACTCTGCTATTTGCTTCCGTTTTATGAGCGAGTTCATCCCATTCACATTCAGAGTTATAATCATCAGTTGTGCATTCGCTGACATTTTTGTATCCTCCCCTATTTTTATCCCTCCTTCTTAAACTATTTCCTTTTAAACCAGTGGTTTGCTTTAAGCAGGTATCCCTTATCCCCTCCCTTGATTAACTTCCCTTTCTACCCCCTCCCTTAGTTTCCCCCTCTTTTTATTTTTAAAGGCCTAATGAATTCCCTTCCCTTTTTTCTCCCCTCCCTTTTTTGACCTCCCCCCTCCCCTGCTCCCCTTGGTTTATCCCTTCTGACTTTCTCAGTAGGGTTAGATAGAGTTTTATATCCCAATGGATATAACTATTCTTCCCTCTCAGGGTTAATTACACTGAGAGTAAGGTGTAAATATTACCTCTTAATGCTCTCTTCCTCTCCTTCTTATAATAGTATTCATCCCTTCTTCCCCTGCCCTCTTTGTGTGTAATAGAATATCCTATTTTTCTTATTCCTTCAAGATTCTCTTGGTGTCCTCTACTATTCATCCCCCTTTTTCATTCCCACCCATATTATCTTAGACCGTTTGGTATTCCAACCTCTCCCTATGAATAATTCTTCTAATTATTATAATAGTGAATGCTATAATGGTGAACAGAGTTCACTACAGAGAATTATACATAACATTTCCCCACATAGGAGTACCAAAAAGTAGATCTTATTGAAGCCCTTAAAGAGGCAAATTTAAAAAATATGAGTTTTCTTACTTTCCCTTCTGTTTCTTATTTACCTTTTCATGTTTCTCTTGATTTTTGTGGTTGGACATCAAACTTTCCATTTAGTCCTGGTCTTTTCTGTGCAAATGCTTGGAAATTTTCTATCTTGCTGAATGCCCAAACTTTCCCCTAGAAGAATATAGTCAGTTTTGATGGGTAGGTGATCCTTGGTTGTAAACCTAGTTCTCTTGCCTTTCTGAATATCATATTCCAAGCCTTGTGGTCTTTTAGTGTGGTGGCTGCCAGATCCTGTGTGATCCTGATTGGTGCTCCTTGATATCTGAATTGTCTCTTTCTAGCTTCTTGTAATATTTTTTTCTTTTAGTTGGAAGCTCTTGAATTTAGCTATTATATTCCTGGGGGTTATCTTCTCATTGTCTAGTGTAGAGGGTGATCTATGGATCCTTTCAAAGTCTATATTGCCCTCTTGTTGTAGAACTTCAGGGCAATTTTGCTGAATAATTTCTTTTAGTATGGAGTCCAAATTTCTATTAATTTCTGGTTTTTCAGGAAGACCAGTGATTTTCAGGTTGTCTCTTCTAGACCGGTTTTCTTGATCTATCAGTTTCTCATTGAGATATTTCATGTTTCCTTCTATTTTATCTGTCTTTTGACTTTGTTTTATTTGATCTTCCTGTCTTGATAGATCATTGGCTTCTACTTGCCCGATTCTTAGTCTTTAGAGACTGGTTTTCTACTATAAGCTTTTGATTTTCCTTTTAAATTTGGTCTGACCTGTTTTCCAGCTGTTTGATTTTGTTCTCCAATTTGCTTATTAATTCTTTTGATTTGGGGGCATCTTTTTCTAATTGCTCAATCCTAGCCTTTAGAGACTGGTTTTCGGCTACAATCTTTTGGTTTTCCTTTTCAATCTGGTCATTTCTGGTCTTTGATTTACTTCCCTCACTTTCCAATTGTGAAATTCTGCCTTTTAAACTGTTATTTTCTTGCCAGATCTCTTCCATCTTTCTCATGATCTCAGATCTGAACTCTTCAAGACCTTGTGACCCATTTTCATTGTTTTGGAAAGGTTTGGATTGTTTGTTCTCCTCAGTTGTTTCCTCTGTTGTCTGGATTTTTTCTTTGTAAAAGTTGTCAAGTGTTAAAGGATTTTTCTTCTTCATCTTTCTCTTCTGGTTTTCCTGATGGCTTGCCATATTAAACTGAGTTCCCTCTCAGCTTTATGCTCGTGCCCAGCATCTGTTTATGGCTCTTTAGAGATTCCTGAGGTCTCAGGTATAGTTGTTTTGGGGCAAGCCTCCTGGTGGTCTCCTTGCTCGTTCTTTTGCCTGAAGCTCCTTTAACAGTCTCAGGGAGCTGCTTTCACAGTCAAGCACCTCTCTGTACTGGGTCCCCACTCAAGGTCCGCTCCTGCACTCAGGATCAGCCCCTTCATCCGCGCCCCAGTCCGCAATCCGTGCCTCAGCAGGTGCCTGTGTCAGCCCCTTCGCCTCCGCCTGGGCTCAGGGTCTGGGCTCAGAGTCCACGAGTCCCTCAGCCCCCCGGGGTGTCCCAAGACTTGCTGCTCCCAGGAACAAGCCCTGGTGAGCTGCCAATGACCAAATGGGTGCCCCAAACCTGCTCTGACTCCCGTGAGCTGGCTTTGGCAAGGTAGGTGGTGTGGGGTTGGGGAGGGGGTTGCTCTGCTCGTGTTTTCGTGGGAGCTATTTCACCCCTTTATAGCATGGAAATGCCCTGTTTCCACATACCTCCGATGCTGCACTCTGTTGTGGGGTCCCTTCTTTCCTCCGGATTTGTTTTTATGTCTTCTTGAGGAGTCCTATATGTGTGGGTTAGGAGAAGTCAAGCAGCTGCTTTTACTCTGCCGCTAACTGTCTATTTTTTTTAATTTAAGTATTTTTCCATGGTTACATGGTTCATGTTCTTTCCCTCCCCTTTTTTCTCTCCCCTCAGAGAGCTGACAGGCAATTCCCCTGGGTTACATACATATTATCACTCAATACCTATTTCCATATTGTTCATTTTTGTAATAGAATGATCTTTTAAAAATCAAAATCCCACATCCTATACCCATATAAACAGGACATAAATCCAATATTTTCCTTCTGTGTTTCTATCCTAACAGTTCTTTCTCTCAGTGTGGATAGCATTCTTTCTCATAAATTCTTCAGGATTTTCCTGTATCATTGCATTGCTATTAGTAGCAAAGTCGATTATGTATGATCATCCCATTATGTTTCAGTTTCTGTGTACAATGTTCTCCTGGTTCTGCTCATTTCAGTCCACATCAGTTCATGGAAGTCTTTTCAGCTTATATGGAAATCAAGCAGTTTATCATCCCTTATTGTACAATACTATTTCATCACCATTCTATACCATAATAGTGAGTTCTTGTCCCCAAAGCTGGGATTTGGGGGTTTATTGAACACTAACTTCCTGAGATCACTTACCCCTAGTCTATTCCATTGATGCACCCTGCTATCTCTTAGCCAGTACTATATTGTTTTGATGATCTGTGCTTTGTGGTTAAACTGTAGTTTAAGATCTGGTACTGCCAGGCCACCATTCTTCCCTTTTTTTTCCAGTAGCTCCCTTGATATTCTTGATCTTTTGTTCCTTCAGATAAACTTTGTTATAATTTTTTCTAATTCTATAAAAATGCTTTTTTATGATTTGATAGGTTTGGCACTGGATAAGTAAATTAGTTTGGGTAGGATTATAATTTTTATTATATTTGCTCATCCTACCTATGAGCAATGAATGTTTTTCCAATTGTTTAGATCTAGTTTTATTTGTGTGAAAAGTGTTTTGTAGTCGTGTTCATATAATTCCTGAGTTTGTCTTGGAAGATGGATTCCCAAATATTTTATGTTGTCTAGAGTGATTTTATTTTTCATTTATTTTATAATTATTTTATTTTATTTAGAATATTTTCCCATGGTTACATGATTCATGTTCTTTCCATCTCCTAAAACGCCCCTACCCCCAACCCCCATAGCCAACATGCAATTCCACTAGGTTTTACACGTATCATTGATTGAGAACTATTTCCATATTATTAATAGTTGTAATAGACTTCTCTACTAGCAGCAGTGCAATGATCCAGAACAATGCTGAGGAGGAGCTTATGAGAAAGAAAACTATTGACATCCAGAGGGAGAACTGTGGGCATAGAAACACAGAAGAAAAACAACTGCTTGAACACATTGGTTGAGGAGGATATTATTGGGGATGTAGACACTAAACAATTACTCTAGAGTGATTTTAAATGGAGTTTCTCTTTCTGATTCTTGCTGCTGAGTTTTGTTGGGAAATATAGAAATACTGATGATTTATGTGGGTTTATTTTGTATCCTGTAAACTTGCTATAATTATTAATGATTTCTTCTAACTTTTTAGTTGATTTTCTAGGATTTTCTCAATATACCATCATATCATCTACAAAGATTGATAGTTTAGTTTCCTCATTGCCAACTTTAATCCCTTCAATTTCTTTTTCTTCTCTAATTGCTACTACTAGCATTTCTAGTACAATATTAAATAGTAGTAGTGATAAAGGGGATCCCCATTTCACTCCTGTTCTTATTGGGAAGGTTTCTAACTTACCCCCATTGCAGATGATACTTGCTGATGGTTTTAAATAAATACTAGTCATTATTTTGAGGAAAGGCCCTTTTATTCCTATACTTTCTAATGTTTTCAATAGGAATGGGTGTTGTATTCTGTGAAAGGCTTTTTCTGCATGTGATTTCTATTAGTTTGTTTGTTGTGGTCAATTATGTGGATGGTTTTCCCAATATTAAACCATCTTTGCATTCCTGGTATAAATCTCATCTGGTTGTAGTGAATAATCCTTATGATGACTTGCTATAGTTTCTTTGCTAGTATTTTATTTAAGACTTTTGCTTCTATGTTCATTAAAGAAATTGGTCACTAATTTTCTTTCTCTGTTTTTGTTCTTACTGGATTGGGAATCAGTACCATATTTGTGTCATAAAAAGAATTTGGTAAGACTCCTTTTTTGCTTATTTTATCATATAGTTTGTAGAGTACTAAGATTAGTTCTTCTTTAAATGTTTGATAGAATTTACTTGTGAATCCATCTAGCCCTAAGGATTTTTTCTTAGAGAGTTCCTTGATGTCTTATTCAATTTCTTTTTCTAAGATAGAATTATCTATTTCCTCTTTTGTTAATCTGGGCAATTTATATTTTTGCAAATATTCATCCATTTTGCGTAGATTGCCATATTTATTGTCATATAATTGGGCAAAATAGCTCTAAATAATTGTCTTAATTTCCTCTTCATTAGGGATGAGATTCCCCTTTTCATTCATGACACTGTTAATTTGTTTCTTTTCTTTCTTTTTTTAAATTAGATATACTAGTACTTTATCTATTTTATTTGTTTTTCAAAGTACTAGTTCCTAGTCTTATTAGTTCCATAGTTCTTTTACATTCACTTTTGTTAATTTCTCCTTTAATTTTGGGGATTTCCAATTTAGTTTTAATCTGGGGATTTTTAATTTGTTCTCTTTCGATTTTTTTAAAGTTGAAAGCCCAATTCTTTGATCTCCTCCCTCTCTATTTTGTTGATATAGGCACTCAGGGATATAAAATTTCCCCTGAGTGATGCTTTAGCTGTTTCCCATAGATTTTGATATGTTGTCTCCTCATTATCATTCTCTTCAATGAAATCAGTAATTGTTTCTTTGATTTGTTTTTTGACCCACCAGTTAGTTTCCAATATAATTTTAAACATATTATGATCTAAAAAAGTGCATTCATTATTTTTGCTTTTCTGCATTTGTTTGCAATGTTTTTTGCCTTAGTACATGGTTGATCTTTGTATATGTACTATGTGCTGCTGAAAAGAAGGTATATTCCTTTTTATGACTGTTCAGTTTTCTCCAGGTATCTATTAACTTTAATTTTTCTAACATCTCATTCACTTCCCTTACTTCTATCTTATTTATTTTTTGGTTTGATTTATCTACTTCTGATTGGGGAAGGTTGAAGTCCCCTACTAATATGGTTTTACTATCTATTTCCTCTTTAAGCTCCTTTAGTTTCTTCTTTATAAATCTTGATGTTGTGAAAGGGAATTTTTTTTAATCTTACTTTATCAATCAAGTACTTGGAGTGCTCCACCCTTTTAACTTAATCAGTCAGGAATTTGAGGATCCTTTTGATAAAAATTCACACCCTCAGAGGAGGGGAGGTGGATCCCATAGGCACTGCCCTATGGTCAGTGCCAGGCAAATTAAGAAACTTTGATTCCTGAGATGTGATGGGGAGAGCTGATGGGTGGAGAAAACTGCATATAAGCAGGAATTTCTCAGACCCTTCGTCTCTTTTGGTGGTGCAGTTGGAGGTTTGACGAAAATAAAAGAGCAATTTTTAATAATTTAAGTTTTAATGAGAATATAGTAAAAGGAGGGAAATATAGGAAAGAGATAGAGAGAGAAATTGCCTAACTACCCTATAACTGCCTATATCTCCTGAACTGCCTATAACTGCCATTAGAGAAAGTCCAGCTGATCACCTTTCAGCTCAGCTCACCAGGCAGAATCAATATCTCCCAACCACCAACTAATCACCAACCCACACCACCAGCAAACAACCCCTAATGACCACCTACTAATGACCAACTACCAACCACCTCCCAACCCAAAAAGGTAAAAAAGCCCCTCTCAGACCTCGTGCTGGCCTTTTAAAACCCCTTCTAACCTCACTTCCTGTCTCTCTGCTTTCTACTTCCTTTCACTGTGGGCTGGTATATTTTTATACATCTCTATGGTAAAAGGACTTCCAAGTCCCCAGTTAAATTAGAAGAAAGGGATTAAGAATTCCCTTTTGCAAGTCTTTTTGCAGCTCAGTCTTGTGGCAGCTCAGTCTGGTGCCAATCTTGATTAGGCATTCAATTCTGCCTTGGATTCAGTGTTGTTGGCTCAAGGAGTTTGACTTCAGTGACTCGAGTGGGTTGAGGAGACCCTGGCCTGAGACATTGGCTCCTCGGCTCTTCTCTTGTCTTCAATGGGATGCTCTCTTTGGTGAGGCACTTGGATCTGGATTTAGTTAATTTAGCTAGGCAATATTTTCTACCTCCTTCTTATATTTTCCCCTTTACTATCTCTACCTTGCTGTAATTAAGTTACTAAAGCTACTAACAGACTTGTGACTTGAGTTAATTTTTATAAATAGTGACCACAACAAATTTGTAAAAATTCTTATATTTGTCAACCCCATTTTAATTATTACAATGCTATATACCATTTGGAGCATCAATGTTTAGTATTTATACTACTTCATTGTTCATAGTACCTTTTAGCAAGATGTAATTTCCTTCCTTATCTTTTAATCAGATCAGTTTTTACTTTAGCTTTGTCTGATATCATGATTGCTACTCTTGCTTTTTTTACTTTAGATGATGCATAATAAATTCTGCTCTAGCCTTTTACCTTGAATCTGTGTGTTTAGCCCTGCCTCAAATGTGTTTCTTGTAAACAGTATATAATAGGATTCTGTTTTTTAATCCATTCTACTATCTGCTTCCATTTTGGGTGAATTCATCCCATTCACATTCAGAGTTAGGATTGTCCTCCATTTTATTTTCCACTTTTGATTCTGCTCTATTTCCTTTCACTCTGTTCCTCCTCACCAGTGTTTTGCTTTTCATCATCCCCCTAACTTCCCCTCCCTCCAATTACCTCCCTCTTCCCCTGTCTCATTCCCCTTCTCCTCTGTAGGGTACAATATAATTCTATACCCCAATGAATATATTTGTTTTTCCTTCTCTGAGCCAGTTACAATGAGAGTAAAGTTTAAGCATTGCCCATCACCACTCTTATCCTCCACTCCCAAAAAATGATTTTTCACATCTCTTTATGTTATAATAATTTACACCATTCTATATTTCCCTTCCCTTTTCTCTCAGTGCAATCCTCTTTTTCATCCTTTGCTTTTTTTTACATATCATACAGTACACTTACATATCATATCATAAATATATATCATTTTATATCATCACATATATATACATATCATCATACATCATCATGCACATCAACTTGCTTCCCCATCCTTTTTCTAATTATCTTCATTCTATCTGCTCTACAGCTAAGAATAATTTTTGAGAATTATAGATATCTTCTTTCCATGTAGAAATAGAAACATTTTTTCCTTAATGAGTCCCTTAAATTTATCTTTCTTACTTACCTTTTTAGGCTTTTCTTAGGTGTCATGTTTAGATTTCAAATTTTTTGTTTAGGTCTGTCTTATTCCTCAGGAATGCTTGGAAATCTTCTATCTTATTGAATGTCCAGTTTTCCCCCTGAAAGAATATACTCAGTTTTGCTGGATAGATAACTCTGGATTGTAAACCTAGATCTTTTGACTTCCTGAATATCATATTCCACACCTTCTGATCCTTTAATGTAGAAGTTGCTAGGTCTTGTGTGATTCTAATTGTAGCTCCATGGTATTTGAATTGTTTCTTTCTGGCTCCTTGCAGTATTTTCTCCTTGGCTTGCATGCTCTTGAATTTAGCTATTATATTCCTGGAAGTTATCATCTGAGGATTTCTTTCTCAAGGTGAACTGTGAATTCTTTCAATTTCAATTTTATTTTCTCATTCAAGGATATCTGGGTAGTTTTCTTTGATAATTTCTTGTATTATGATGTCCAAGATTTTTTTTATCATGGCTTTCAGGTAGTCTAATAATTCTTAAATTGTCTCTCATATCTATTTTCCAAGCCAGTAGTTTTTTCAATAAGATAGTTCATGTTTTCTTCTGTTTTTTTCATTCTTTTGATTTTATTTTATTGTTTCTTGATTTCCCATGAAGATTTCTCATTAGTTTCTAGTTGTTCAATTGTGATTTTTAAGATCTGATTTTCCTCTATCAACTTTTGGGTCTATTTTTTCATTTGGCCCATTTCTTTTTGCATTGCTTTCATTCCTCTCCCACTTTTCATATGTCTCTCTTAATTTGTTTTTGAAGTCTTTTTTTAGCTCTTCCAGAATATGTGTCCAAAACATATTTTTCTTTTGGATTTTGTGTGTGTTGTTTGCTATGCTTTCATGCTTTCGCTGTTCCCTTCTGGATCTATACTTTCCTTTTTGTCTCCATAAATATTCTTTATAGTTAGGTGCTTTTTTTTTTGTCTGCTCATTTTCCCTACCTCTTTATAGGTGAGCTTTCTTTCCTGGGAGGTTAGGGTACTTCCAGCCCTTCCTTGATGCTATCCTTAGCTTTTTTTTTCTGTGTTTCTGCTGGTTTCAGTTCTTCTAAGATGGTATGATGGCCTGAGGGTTGAGAGCTCTGAGAGACACCTCCCACTGCCGATTCAGTTAATCCTTGAGATCCAATCCTTGCCTCAGGATGGGATGTAAACTTTTGGTCTCACTCTGAGCTTAATCAGGTCTGAGACTGCTCAAATTCTAGCTCCAGACTTCGGAGCAAGTTTTTGGTCTCACTGTGTACTTGATCCAAATTGGGCATACAGTTAATTGCCCTGTCCTGGAACTCTGCCCTGAGCTTTTTAGAAAAAAAAAAAGACCTGGACCTCCTTTGAGCCTACCAACTACCACAAACTGGGATCTATGTCCTCTAAAGTTTGAATTAAGAAGGTACAAAAGGAAATGTGAGGGAAGGGAAAAAATGTTATCCCCAAGAATTCAATCTGGTCCCATATTTAAATGAAAACCAGAGAGATTCCCACTGATGAAAATGATCAATCAATCAGTAAACATTTGTTAAATGTCTACTATGTTTCAGGCACTGTGTTAAATGCTAGGGATTCAAAAAAGAGGTGAAAGACCTTCCCTATGGGACCTGATAATCTAATGAGGGAAACAATATGCCAGTAAATCTATATAAGGCAAGTCATTTATAGGATAAATCAGAAATATTGGAGAGAAGGCACTAGAATTCCTATGTAAGGTAAAATTTTAATTGTCTCTTAAAGGAAACCAGGGAGGTCAGTAGGAAGAGTAGAGGAGAATAGAAAAGGTAGAGGAGGGGAGAGTGTTTCTGGTATTGAGAAGAGCCAGGGAAAATCCCTGAAGCCAAAAGATGGATGGTCTTATTCATGGAACAACTAATAAGCCAGTGTCATTTAATCCAAAAGGATGTGAAGGAGAATAAAATCTAAGAAGCTGGAAAAATAGGAGGGGGCTAGGCTTTGAATGACAAACCGAACATTTTGTATTTGCTTCTGGAAGTAATAGGAAGCCACTGGAGTTTGAGTGGGGGGAGTGGGGGGCGATCATATCTGCACTTTAGGAAAATCACTTTAGTGGTTGAATAAAGAATGGTTTAGAATGCAGAGAGACTTCAGACAGGCAAACCCACCAGAAGATTATTGCAATAATCAAGGTATAAAGTGATGAGGGCTTGCCCTAGGGTGGTATCAGTATCAGCAGAAAGAAGGCAATATATTCGAGAGGTTTTGCAATGGTAAAATCAACAGGTCTTAGTAGTAGTTTAGATTATAGAGTGAGAGATAGTGAGGAATCCAGAATGATTCCTTGGTTGAGAGCCTGAGGGATTAAAAGAATGGTGTTGCCCTTTGCAATAACAAGGAGGATAGGTGGAGGAGAAAGGTTAGGGGAAAAGATAATAAGCTCCATTTTGGACCTATCAAGTTTCAGATATCTGCTAGACATTCAGTTTTAGATGTCTGAAAAGGAATTGGAGATGCTGGATTGGAGATTAGCAAAGAGATTGTAGCAGAAAAGGTAGATCTGAAAATTGTCAAGATATAGATGGTAACTAAATCCATGGGAATGAATAAGGCCATCAAGTGAAGCAGTATAGAAGGGAAGAAAAGATGTATAGATGTATAGAAGGGAAGAAATCTGAGATATATACCTGTGGTTAAGATCTGGTCTCATTTGTTTCTATGAATTTAGTTATCCTCTCTATTAGGTGTTTATTGTCACATGATAGAGCAGTTTAGTTGATTATAAATTCTCAGAAACAAGTACATGCAGTTAGGGCATGCAAATTCTTAATATAGTGCGAGAAGTGAGAGGATCAGAAAGAATGGAGTTTGATGTATTTTCATGTTTGAACAAAAACTACAAACTACAAACTCTGCTCCATGTGGCCTCAGATGTGAAGGGGAAAAATGTGGAGAAAATCACTCTTTGGTAGACCCCAATGAAGAAGTTACCATAAGCAGTTTTTATAGAGAGGAGGAAGGAAAACTCATTCCAGAGACTTGATAGCTTCCTAATTATTCAAGAACTTTTAAATTTAGTGCCGTTGGTCATAGCTTTAATCATTTTACCTTAATTATCACTCAGATGAAGTTCTTTGAAGAAAGAGCTTTGGAATTTTTCAAATTAGAAGTCACACCTTAACCTACTACACAATGCTTCAGGGGTCTCTGATTTTGTTGTTGTAGGTATAATCCTTCATGGACAAAGATTACAACCATTTAATAATGAAAAGTATTCTTTGTGAGTTGCTGTAGGCCAAAATAGTCATCATCCTATGACTATCCTATAAATCAAACTTTTTAAATTTAACTAGGCTGGTTAGTTGAGGATGGGAGTGGGGATGGAGAATACTTGAATCCTTTACAGTGTTGTAGATCCTGCCAGACAGAACTTGTGTGGTCTTGGCATAGCCTTTAGGAACCTAGGCATGAGAATAAGGTTTTGCTAAAGGACCTAACAGAGTTTCAAGAAAGTCATTTGTAATTAAATCAAATTTTAAATGGACTAGGAAAACTTGCTCTTTAAGAGTTTAATAGTTAGAAAAAAACCTTAAGGATCATTTCCCCCAATTTCCTCCCTACATGTGAGAGAAAGAAAATTGAGATCCCTACCTTCTAATTCAGTTGATGTAGTAACGATACTTAATCATAGATAAGAGAGTTTTAAAATTTAAATTTATTTATTCCTTTTTTGTTACATTAAAATATTTAATTAAATTCTTACCTGCTTTCCTTTCCCCCCATTAGAGAAGACATCATTTGATGAAAATATTTTTGCATATATAAAACTAAATTTTACATATTTTTTTATTGATCAGTTCTTTCTCTGGAGGTGGGTATATACAAGGTTGCCCAGAAATTGGGGAATGACTAAATAAGATATGAGGTTTTTAATGTGATAACAATCTGTTAAACTTACTGTAAAATTGTAGCCATTGTTTAATAAGGTTTTGAGAAATCCCTCAAGTGAATCAAAGGAGAAGAACAAATTTATGAGGCCTCAATGGGGTATTAAATACTTAAACCCTGTAGAGTTCCAGGGATTCTTGCCTAGACATTTTGTTTCAATTTGGTGAAGGACTTGGCAAAGCTCTGTGGAAGGCAACTAGGCCAGAGTGTTAGAGATTTGAGTAAAGAGGAGAGAATATTCCAACTATATCCCTGAAAAAAAAATCAATTGATGCATCTAGAAAGAGTGGGAAACTTCTGCCTCTTAGATTAAAGGGGCAGAAGATTAAAGTGCTTGTGGTGGACCATTCTTCAGCAAGTGATAGATGTGAGTATGCCCCTCATTAAAAACAAAACAAAACAAAACAAAAACCTTTACCTTCCATCTTAGAATTGATACTGTAATTATGGTTACAAGGCAGAAGAATGGTAAGGGTTAGGCAATGGGGGTGAAGGAAATGGGGATTTCCATTTGCCACAACTCAATCTTGATCCCTTAACCAATTAGAGGGAGCCCCGTGGTCAAAACTGTGGTCCAAGAGGAGGGAACTCTTCCAATAGACTGTAACCTCTGATTTTTCTCAGTCAATAAGGAAACAAGGGAGGACTTCTATCACTAGGCTTAGGAAATATCCTACTGTGCCAACACTCAAGGCATGTGTTTTGTGTAATTTTGAGGAAAGGTGTGTGGTATAAGGAAATTTGAAAGGAGGATGTTGGAGACTTGCTAAGTGGGTAATTTCAGTNTTTTGGAACTCAGCCAAAGCTAGAAAAAACTATATCACCCCAATTCTGTATACTACACATGCCTGCTACCAAGCTCCTGTCAGGCAGTTGCTCTCATAAGGACATTAATAATAAAAGGTTTTTCTATTTCACAATTGAGTAAGAATTTTCTTTTTAGGTAAGGCTATGTTTCTTAACAGGGGTTAAGTGATTTGCATACAGGTAGGAAGTTTCTGAGGCCAGATTTGAACTTGGGACCTCCTGTCTCTAGGCCTCGCTCTCAATCCATTGAGATGTCCCTTGACCTATATTTAAAAAAAAAAACAACAACAACTATACTTTGAAGATAATTATGCTAAATTGTCTTCATTTTCCTCTAGCTATGTTGTTCCTGGGCCTTCCAGTTTGGTAATTTAAACATTTTCCAAGTTCTACTAGGGGATTTGTTCAGAACTCAGTTTACCTTCAAAGTAGGAGGAGATAAATATGTGAGAACTGAAAGAATAAATGCTTAATAATTTCCTGTGCTCTCCTTTTGCAGGGAATGAATACCATTGTATTATTAATCATCATAATCTCATAATTACTTTTGGGGAAGCATTTTGAAAGAAGGTTTTAAAGCCAGTTCAGAATTAGCAATCCTAAATAGGAAATTTCTAATCTTGGTGGCAACTTTGTAAATTTAAGTTAACAGATCCTAGGTCTCTCAATAGGTACTTCCCTATACGTTTTAAATTTCCCTTTTAATTAACTCCAGCATGGCCATTTTTTTTTTTTAAATCATATAGCCAGGGGGCAGCTGGGTAGCTCAGTGGAGTGAGAGTTAGGCCTAGAGACAGGAGGTCCTAGGTTCAAACCCGGCCTCAGCCACTTCCCAGCTGTGTGACCCTGGGCAAGTCACTTGACCCCCATTGCCCACCCTTACCAATCTTCCACCTATGAGACAATACACCGAAGTACAAGGGTTTAAAAAAAAATCATATAGCCAGCTAAATCTTTCCTTAATGGTATGTAATTTAGTTGATTCTTCCAGTAACTTAACTCAAGATGATTAACTGTTTAGGGATAAAAGAATTTGTGGCCAGCTGTAAATTCCTATCTCTAGTCTTGTTTTTTGATCCATTTAAAATTTGGTCTGATATGGTTTTTCTCCTGATATCTTTTGGCTTATTAAACTCCTTTCTCATATTAGTCTATTATGAATTTTATTATAAGTGGTTTTTTGAAATACAAATCCTAATTATATCTTTTTTTAATTTTGAAATTCTAATTAATTAATAAATTTAGAACATTTAGAACATGTTACAGGATTCATGTTCTATCTCTCCCCTCTCCCACTCCCTCCCATAGCTGATGCACAATTCCACTGGGTTTTACATGTGTCATTATATCTTTATTTATGGTCTGATAAAATGGAAACCTTGGGAAAACTTTATTGAATATTCGGTGGTAAATTTAGATATCCCATATTTATGCTGAGCATAATAAAAACCCTGTTTCTATGCTGAGCATAGTTAAAATGTTGCTGCTGCTAAGTATAATTGGCAGCAATATTTATCGATGAATCCCTAGATCCATGACAGCAAGCCTATGGAATGTGTGCCAAAGATGACACGCAGTGACCTCTCTGTGGGCACACATACCTTTGCCTGCCAGAGCTAGTTACTAGAAAGGCAGAGGGACTCCAGAGGAGCCTCTCCCTTTCCCCTCTCTACTGTACTTCCACACACCTCTGCCCAGCAGCCCAATAGAAACTTTTCCATCCTCCCCTGAGCAGAGCACTCAGGCCGCTCCCCTCCCCTTCTCCCTCCCTTGTCTGAGGTAAGGGAGGGAGTAGCATTCAGTCTGGGGGGAGGGACACATCCTTCCTCTGCTACTTTCCTGTTGAGTAAGATATATTTTGATTACTAATTGAGTATTTATATTTTCCATTTTTGAACCAATTTAGATATGAGAGATATTCAAATGTTTCCTACCTCACCGCTATTTCCTCCTTCACTATAAAAGTTCTTCCTTACAAATTCCTTTTTATGGAGATAATTTTCCTCATTCATCCTGTTCTTTCCCCCTTTCTCCTACTGCTGGAGGGGCTGCTCTGCTCCCCCCTTTCACCATGCCTGAGGAAATTTTTCACATCACCCATTCCTCTGCCCAGAAACCCAATGGGAGCACTTCCTCCCTCACCTGTCTGGGGTTGCCATCACTGTCCTAATGCATTCCTCTTTCTCATCTATCCATTTTTTATATTATCTCAGCATAACTGATTCACTCCCACATCCTCATTCTAAGTACAAATCAGTTAGAGAGTTAGAAAACTGTCCTAAAAATGATAAAGTTCCCATATAGAAAGGTAAAACAGTTTAATCTTATTGATTCACTTTTGATTTTTCTTTCATGTTTACCTTTTTATGCTTCTTTTGAGTCTTGTATTTGAAAGTCAAATTTTCTATTCAACTCAGATATTTTGATCAGGCATGCTTGAAAATCTTTTATCTCATAAAATATCCAACTTCCCCCTTGAAGGTTTATATTTAGTTTTGCTGGGTAGGTTATTCTTTTTTTTTTTTAAACCCTTAACTTCTGTGTATTGACTTATAGGTGGAAGAGTGGTAAGGGTAGGCAATGGGGGTCAAGTGACTTGCCCAGGGTCACACAGCTGGGAAGTGTCTGAGGCCGGATTTGAACCTAGGACCTCCCATCTCTAGGCCTGGCTCTCAATCCACTGAGCTACCCAGCTGCCCCATGGGTAGGTTATTCTTGATTGTATTCCCAGCTCTTGTTCCTTTCAGAATATCATGCCAAGACCTCTACTCCTTTAAGGTAGTACCTATCAAATCTTGCGTAATCTTGCCTGTGGCTCCCTGGTATTTAAATAGTTTCTTTCTTGCTAGTTGAAGTATTTTCTCTTTGACTTGAGAGTTCTGAAATTTGGCTATGATATTCCTAGGAATTTCCATTTGGGGAGCTCTTTCTGGTGGTTGTTGGGGTTTCTTTTGATTTCTATTTCTCTCTGATTATAGGCAATTTTCAGGTTATAGGCAAGTTTCCTATCAGAACAATTTTCCTTGATAATTTCTTGAATGATATGTAGGCCCCGTCTTTGATCAATGATTCTTAAGTTACCTTTCCCTGATCTATTTTTTAGGCCTGGTGCTTTTCTGATGAGGAATTTCACATTTTCTTCTAATTTTTCATTCTTTTAACTTTTTTTGTTTTGTTATTTAAGTCTCTTAGATTCATTAGCTTCCATTCTCTCTATTCTAATTTTTTAGGTATTATTTTTTCAGTGACCTTTTGTACCTCTTTCCATTTGACCAATTCTTTTTTTAAAGTTTTGTTTCCCTTAGTATTTTGGGGACCACTTTGGCAAAGTTGTTCATTGCATTTTCATGATTTTCTTCCTTTGCTTTCATTTTTCTTCCCAAAATTTCCTTTACCACTCTATTTGATTTCAGAAATATTTTAGCTCTTCTAGGAATTCTTATTGGGCCCACATCCAATTAACATTTTTTCCTTTGAGCCAATACTTGTGTTTGACTTCATTGTTTTTTTCTGAGTTTGTGATCTTCCCTATTGGCAGAGTAGCTTTTTCATAGTCAGGTTCTTTTTTTGTTGTTTGCTTTTTTTTTTACCCTATTTCTTGATTTGGAACTTTTTGTTATTGTCAGGCTTTATTCCCTATATGGAGGTGGGGAGAAGGACTCTGTCTCAACCTTCAGGCTTTTTTACCCTGTTATTTTTAGCAGTAGTTCTGGAGCCTGCAAGTTTTCAGTGCTTCCCAAGTGGTGTCATCTGGGGAGAGGTATGGTCACTGCTGTCTTGATCTATATCTTGTGCAGGCCCTTGATCCCTTGGAATTGCAATTAATAATGCTCCTCATGGTCCTTCCTCCCTTGGGACCAGAAATAATACTGTTCTTGAGGGTCCCTGATTTCTTGGGGTGAGAAGTAATACTTCCTTTCTGGACTTCTACTCTCTCTTAAAAAATAACCATAACTTTCTGTTTGAGTAATAATTCCAAGAAAGAAGGGCTAGGACTAAGCATAACTTGTCCAGGGTCACACAGGGTTGGAAGTGTCTGAGACCAGGTGTGAACTCATGTTCTCTTAACTCCAGGCCTTGTGCTCTATCCACTATGTCACCTAGCCACTCTCTCTTGACTAAAAATGTTCTTGTCTGCCCTTGAACTATGACCCTCAAGTAGGGCAATTAAGGTTCTGTGTCCAAAGTTACCCATAGGGATACTCTGTAATCTATTGCTGACTAGTTGTCAGGTCCCTCTGGTTTGAGAGTTCCCAAAGCTGATGCTGATTTTGTTGCTACCACCTGATCCCACCACTGTTGTTTCATCTATGTGGGCTTTGGGGTAGCATACACCCCCTTGTCACGGTTCTCTTTCTAACTTAATAAGTTGTCTTAGACCATAAAAAGTCTCTCTGTGACCTTTTGTTGGCTCTGACACTCCAGAAATTGATTATTCCTCCATCTTGTCTCCTTCTCTGGAAGTCCCAGCAATTATTTTC
Organism: Gracilinanus agilis; assembly: GCF_016433145.1. NCBI lineage: Eukaryota > Metazoa > Chordata > Mammalia > Didelphimorphia > Didelphidae > Gracilinanus > Gracilinanus agilis. The sequence continues at coordinate 445,149,322 of NC_058131.1, read as the reverse complement.
AATTGAGATTGCACACACTTTAGTAATTGAGGTCCCAATACCAAATTCAGTATTTCAAACTAAATATTTCATGTAAATGAGGTGTTTAAGAAGTATATATGAACATCATTTAGGAGTAGGCATCTACTGACCTAAATATTATCTAAACTCAGATAAGACACACATTCACACACCACACACTGGTGTAGAGATATATTAATTATAGAAACAAGAAGGAAAAGAGAGAGGAGAAAAGATAGTATTTTGGGGGAAGGAATACTCTCAAGAAAAACAAATTTCAATTTTGGGTGTCTGATTATAAAGGGGGATTAAAAGAATAAAAGATAAAATAAAGATAAAAGAACAAAATAATTGTCTGGTTTTGGGAAAGAGAAGTATCAGAGAAATATTTATAGACTACTAGTGTTGATCAGATTTATTCTTTTTCTCCATCTTCTCCTTTGTTTTTCTTCAGTAAAGAAGATGGTAGAAAAAGAGAAAAAAATCATAAGAAATACATTATTAACACCTTTTCCTGATCTTCCCAGGGGTTCAATACTATACTTTCTAAGGATACTTTCCATCTTCTACCCTCGGGATAGGGAAAGAAGTACCATGACCACCATCATCTTAACCATCACTCCCTCTCAGACATCAGTTGAGATAACCAAGGGCTGAACCAAAGAGGTTAAAAAGTAATAGTGTCCCCAGTTATGCAACTAGTTAGCCCTGGCCTCACAGCTATCAATGAAGGGAACAGGTAAGATGCTAACTTTTGTTGCTACCACAAATAATAACTGCTAATCAACTTATAGCATTGATCAGATAAACTCAAGAACCTTGGGAGTGGCAGCAACTCCTCTCCCCCTCCTTCCTTCCAGTGCTCCAATCTAAATTGTCATACATTTCCAGGCTAGTTCTTACGATCATTAGATAAGAAAACAACTCTTGTTGAAAAGAGGCCAATCATTCTAATCATCTGACAACCAAGTACTATATATGGGGTGGGTAGACATGTCTATTTGAAGCAGCAAGAAAACCTGAGGGAGAGATAGACAGTAGTACATACCAGGTAGGTCAAACTATTACAGTCATTTCAACTACTCCTTTCTCTAAGACCCTAATGAAGATATCTTAGGACCTTGAACTCAAAAGCCTTGGGAATAGCAGTGTCCCTAAGATTATGAATCCTGCTTCTAGATAAGGAGTCATAGCCATCAATGAGGGAAGCAGTCTTTCTAAATAAAAGGCTCATTTTTATTGCCACCAATAGCACTTGCTGGTCAGTGCTACCAGTTTGGAGTTGTATTTCCCAGACCCCTGACTCTGCTTCTAGTTCAATCTTTACAGTCATAATCTTAAATAGATTTGAGAATCATTAGCATGAGATAATAATTAACTTTATTAGAGCTGATGAGATTGCCAAATGAAATAGTATAAACAATAAGACAGATTTATAAAAGCATCCATTATTATTAGGTGTGACCCAGATGATCCAGCAAAGGACAAAAAGCAGTAAGATATGCCAGAGAAATAGTAGAGAGCTGTGCCACAAAAACATATGGGGGAAAAAAAGTACTGAGAAGAAATGGCTCCTCAGCAGTGTCAAAGGTAACATTAAAGGTCAAGAAGAATTAGAATTGAGAAAAGGCCATTGGATTTGTAAAAGAACTGGGAGGAGGGGAGGAAGTAAATGTGTGGAGTTGAGTTCTATTACAAGCTGGTCAGTTGTTTTGTGCAGTCTTGCTGCCCAGAGCATGGTGGATAGTATGAAAGGGAATGTTCAATTTGATATATTTTTTAATTTTATCTGTAAAAATTCATTTATTTATTTAGTTTAGAATATTTTTCCATGGTTACATGATTTATATTCTTTCCCTCCCTTCTTCTATGGCCAATGAGCAATTCAACTGGCTTTTACATGTATCATTGATCAAGACCTATTTCCATATTATTAATATTTGCAATAGAGTGATCATTTAGAGTCTATATCCACAATCATATCCCCATAGTGAATTTGATATTTTCAATCTTTTGTTCTTCCAAAAGAATTTTGTTATTTTTTCTATCCCAATAAAATAAAAAATTTTTGGTAATTTAATTGGAATGGCATTAAATAAGTATATTAGTTTAGGTAGGATTGTAATTTTAATTACACCCATGAACAATTACTATATCTCTACTTCTTTAAATCTGGCTTTATTTGTGTAAAAACTGTTTTATAATCATGTTCATGTAGTTCCTGGGTTTGTTTTGGCAGGTAAACATCTAGATATTTCATTCTGTCTTTGGTTATTTTAAATGGGGTATCTCTTTCTTTTTATTTCTACTTTGCAGAACTTTGTTAATGATATATTAAAATGCTGATGATTTATATGGGTTTCTTTTATATTCTTATGCTTTGCTAAAATTACTGATTGTTTCAACCAACTTTTTAGTTGAACCTCTAGGATTTTCCACATACATTTCCACATATCATCTGCAAAAAGAGGTAATTTTATTCCTCTTTGCCCATTTTAATTCCTCCCATTTCTTCTTTTTTATTGCCTTTGCTAGCATTTCCAACACAATATTAAATAATATTGTTGATATTGTACATTTTTATTTCAAACCTGATGTTACTGAAAAGTAAGTAATGAAAACTTATCCCCATTACAAATAATACTTACTCATTGGTTTTAGGTAGTTGCTTTGCATCATTTTAAGAAAAATTAGTTTATACCTATACTTTCTAGTGTTTATAACAGAAATGAATGTTGTATTTTGTCAAAAGTTTTTTTGGGGGTGGGGGGGAGGCAGCTGCGTAGTTCAGTGGATTGAGAGCCTGGCCTAGAGATGGGAGATCCTAGATTCAAATCTGGCCTCAGACACTTCCCAGCTGTGTGACCCTGGGCAAGTCACTTGACCCCCATTGCCTACCCTTATCACTCTTCTGCCTTGAAGCCAATACACAGTATTGACTCCAAGACAGAAGGTAAGGGTTTTAAAAAAAAAGTTTTTTCTGCATCTATTTATCAACAATCATATTTTTTCTTTGTTATTACTATTCCATGCTTTTTAGAATGGTGTTTTCAGAGATGTCAGGCACCTTCAATGAGAATAAAAACAGCATCAAGCTCATCTACCATATTGATAGTAAATCATCTAACTGGAAAAGTCTACAAGCCAAGACTAAAGTGGAGATAGAGTTGGATGTACAACTTTCTTTTTGCAGATGATTGTGTCCTCTATGCAGCCTCAGATACTGAGATGCAGCAAAGTAGGGATCAAATCTTTGCTGCTTGTGTTAATTTTGGCCTTTCAGTTAACACTGAGAAAACAGGTTCTCCACCAGTCAGCACTACACCATTTATATGTGGAGGAATTACAGAAATTTCAGTTATAGGAAATGGAGAACTTTTGAATGCTGTGAATGAGTTCACTTACCTTGAAACGATACTTTCCAGGGTTGGCTGCATAGATGATGAGATTGATGTACTCATTGCCAACACTTGCTCAGTTTTTGGGAGTCTCTACAGGTATAAGTGTGGGAAAGAAAAGGTATTAGACTGTCTACCAAAGGGCTACAGAGTTTTTTGAGCTGATCTTATTGTTGTATGCTTGTGGAGATCTCTTTATCATCTCTGATAAGGACAGTTTAGTTGATAAGGAAATAAGGACAGAATAAGGGAGTTGTCTTTTACCTCATGCTTCCAGCTCTGGCTCCAGGAGCATGGATTTTATTATATATATTTCAAGACTAATTTCACACAAAAGAACCCCCCCCCCCACAACTTTGCAGATGCGCAGAAGTTACAAATTATGTCACATCAAAACACAAAACATTGGCTTCAGAATAGACCAAGGCCAAGGCTGAATTTTGACTGGCTTCTTATCAGAAAGCCAAGTTGGGGAATATCTTGGCCTTGGCTATAACAGGCAGGAGCATTCCTTGCTGTGTTAACAGTGTTAACCTTTTAAATTCAGGTTTGATAGGAACTTAAAGCTTTTCAATAAGGTCATAATACTTTTCAAGAAGAAATTACAAGGATCACAAAAGGGGTCAAAAGAGGAGTCTCAGATTTTTATCTAGTCTCTTATTGGCTTCCTGCATATTCTCCCTTTTCTTTTAAATTGAAAAGGGCAACCACCTGTTGGGCTGTATGAATTTCTCTTATGAGGGCCAAGGGAAACTTTTAAGTTACACAAATTTGGGGATGAAAAGAAAAGAGGACAATAACAATGATCCAATGATTGCTAGGTGCATTGACAAAAAGCCAATTAGGGGGCAGTCCCCTTTGGCACAAGAGTGTACATTCAAAACAAATGCATTCAATTCCCCATAGTTCAAGCAACTGCACCCCAAAGTTCATTTTGGATCTTCTTGATGCAGTGTAGGTCTCTGCAGGCATCTTCATAGTGTCTTCTTTCAAACAGGTTCATCGTCTGGATTCTAGGGAGGTGGCAAATTTCTTATCCTGAAATTACTCTCAAAAGAATTTAAACTTTATATTATAGATTATAAAACATACATTCTCCTCTGAAGAGAGTTAAGGTAAACATCCAGATCAGTTAAGGATACATGGCTGAGTTTTTGGGTTGTGTGAATCAATTGTCGAAAGAAATTTAAAAAAAAAATTTTTTTTTAATCCAATAAAAGAGAGAGAAAAAAAATAAGTTGTGAATGAAATGTAAAATATCAAAGTCTTATATGCAAAAATGTAGGGAAAAATAAACTTATAGTAGGACCTTGAATCAAGGCCCAAGTAAAATGATTTAAGCAATGGTGCAATTAGCCATTCAGAAGCCAGGACTGTAGAAAGTTACCACACTTATATGAGAAAGAAAAGGACCAATTTTTTTTTTTTGTGAGAAAGGGAAGTGTCTTTTCCTGGTCTAATTTGCCTGCACTTGAGCCAGGATGATGGCCAATCTTTGGTACTTAACTAGGATGAAGCTCAAGGAAGTCCAGCCTCTAACATATGTCAGAAGAGCTGCAACCCCGAACCCAATTGCCAAGTTTAAGTCCTTCAGTATTGGCATGAGAAAGTTTTGTCAATCCTTCTTGGATTGGTATGTCTTTTTTGACCTTGTGGTGCTAGGCACTGTGCAGTTTCTCACCAATCCCATTGGACTGGGTGGTCTCCTTAACCTTGTGGCTCTTTTGTTCCCTTCTCCTGGAATCAGACAGAATCATTAATTATAGTCCCATAATATTTACCAATTCATGGCAGGTTTCTATAGACTAAGGCTTTGTGGGTATGCATTAATATTAAATTTATATTACTGTAAAATCAAAAAGGATTAATATTGAAAATATGTAATTTAAGTAAAAAAAATGAGAAAAACTGAAAAAAGTCAATTATTCTATATATTAAAAAATTAAAAGGAAAAGCAATAAGAAAATTAAAAATTCAGGAAAAATACAATGTAAGTAAGTAAAAAGTAAAAATGTTAAGTAAAAAATTTTTTTTAAAAATCAAAATTATATATATAGTTTAGATTTAGTGAAATGTCTTTTACCCAAAAATGAGATCCATTTCCTGTATGAATAAGATAAAACCTCGATCGCCATATGATAATTCTGGGGTATTAATTGTTTTTTGTATTTGTAATTAATTATTCCAATTGATGGTCAGAAATTATACAAATAAATTAATTTACAAGAGGTTCAAACTAACTTTCCTTGAAACAACACTTGGGATGGGTACAGTTTCTTAAGTAAACAGTGGAACATATTGGCTTGCTTTACATTCAAATTTCTGGGGCTTCAATTATTATGTTACTTTGCTTTGAATATGGCAAAAGGAGGGAAGGGAGTATAACATTGTTTGACTTCAGGTAAGAGTCAAGGATTATTTATCAATAATATCTTTCTTTTGAATGGTGAATTCCAATCAATAATCCATAAATGAGTAATATCAGTTGTAAATCCAATGACTTTTACCTTACATAGTAATTATTACCAATAGCATTTGAAAGGTTTCCAAGATTTACATACAAAATGAAAAATTATAATGTTACAAAACACAATAAACAAATTTTCTTTTTCAACAATTTCTCAATGAATAAATTATCTAGTAATTCTTTCCAATAATATAGAAAAAGAGTGAATAACTTTGCTTGGAATTAAGTCTTCATTTCTGTTCTCTTGATTAGAGAGGGTTAAGGCAGGGGCTGGTTATTCCCTTAACTTATTGTGATAGTCAGTTTACTTTAAACTTTTGTTCATAATACCAATCATATATTATTGCAAATAGGCTTGATCAATTTTTAACAAATAACTTTCACACATGGTTTACATTTGAACATATGTTTTCAGTTTTCACAAAGTAAGGTACATGTTTTGATAACATTCAATAACAATTTTGTTAAAACCCAATATTTGTATCAGCTTTGCTTGCAACACTTCTGTCTGTATCACATCAAAATTCAATGAGGTTGCTAATTACCCCTTTAGGTTCTAAATTTATTGTAAGGAAGGGGTTAATAAGTTTATTAAAGGTTTTAAGTTTTTAAAAGTAAGGAAAATTCCTTTCCTCTGTAGCAGTTTTTTTCTTTGACTATTTAAATTATTGTACTTATAAGATTTACATGTTTTGATCTTGATACAAAATTACTCTTCAAAGGTTATTGATTTAAAACTTCAAAATTTTCAACCAGGTACTTTGGAATATTCTTACATTTGCCAACAATAGTCTTATTTCAGGTCCCTTATGATTATTGAAATGATCAATATTTTTAGTTAATGCATTCTTCAATTACATGTTATAATATTGACAAGTTTGTTAATTCATTTTAATTGCATCAAAATCACTACAAAGTAAAAGACATTATAATAATATTAATGCCATCACAATCAAGTATATATTAAGAATCATATCAAATTATTATGAGGGTTATGCATTTTATTATAATTGTATATCCTGGATTTGAAAGCACTACTACCAATCACAAATATTATGAGAATATAATCTATTCAATTAACCTTTAAATACTAGTGAAATAGTGAACATAGGAGACATAATTTGACTAGGATCTAGTAACTTAAAGCATAAATTTAAGTTGTCACAATAATTATTTTTACATTTTCTAATATTACTTGAAATAGAGATAACTACTTAAATTGAACCAGATTTCTGAAAGTTACAAAATTAACATTAGCTTCTTATTAATTGTTTCACTTTACTGAGTTTGAGTTGGTAAAACCTGTTATTGAAAATATTTATAGTCAGAGACTTTCCCTCCTATGTGTAGAAGGGGTTAAATTATTTTTGAAACATGTCCAAGGCTGCAGCCACTTGAAAAGCAGCTGTGCTCTTTAACACTTTAGTTACTGCATTTATAGAATTTACCTCATTATTTTAAAACCTTGATGATTTATCACTTCCAAATGAATATTAATTTAAACTTCACTACATCCAAATTGTCCCTGATTAAAACTTCTTAACAAGGTTTCCTACATATATTAATTAATCTTTCAGACCCCTGTTTAAAGAAGAATAAAACCTATAGTCTTGCCTCTCTATACCTTAGGACAAATGTACATACCTGATTAAATATTTCTTTTAAATCATGAACTAGTATCCTTATATAATTTACAATCCTCAAATTCATTTTGATAAGCATTTTTGGCAAATTTAATTATTTAAATCTGTATTTTATACACTGCAAGTCTTAATAGATAACCTTTCCAATATAAAGTTTGTGCATATTTAAAATTAACTGAAATTCCATTTTCTAACTGGTAGTCAATAGATTTATACTATAGCTTCAGTATCTATTCAAATTCGTAGCAAACATGTATCCTAATGAATTAGAGAAAGGGCTGTGAGTTTTGAGAAAAAGGAGCTATGTTTTTTGACTTTCCAAAATTATTTCTTCCTGAACTGAGGCAGCATGGATGATTCAATTTTGGCTTAAAATTTTTTCTCATGAACCATAAGCCAATGGTATTGTTCTAATAATTTATAAGTTAAGATTTTCACTAACATCAGTGTGATTAATGGTAGATTAAACTCGTGGCAGTCAAAAAGTTTTTACCACTCTCAGTTAAGCATTCAGGTGAACTGATGATTCTGATTATCTAAAAAAGTTTTAAATTGCACTTCTGTACCTCAGTACACAGTTCAGAATCATTGCTTTTTCTGTATGAATAAGTTTTTTTCTTAGATTGCATTTAGAATCCTTGGTAAATTTGATTAAATATACATCTCAGTATTTAACCTGTTGATAGAATTTGGTGGTGGGATCAAATCTGTCCCCTTTTATTGTCTTATGATTTCTTTGTTCCCTTTCTTATGGCCAGTAAGAAATGGAAGAAGAAATGTAGACAAATTATCTTGTTGATTCTCGCCTTAATGAGAGCAGAGAATATGATTTCTTTTAATCAATTAAATTCTCTTAGAGTTTAAAACACTCAGAAATATTTTTCTGAATTTCTCAAATTCCTCTGTCTGTCTTTCCCATTCCTCTGGAATGAATGAGAAAGAGAGAGATTTATTTTCTTCAAAATTCCATTATGATCACAGACAAACAAAACCATTACAAACAGATCATTGACACATAAACACAACATATAGACACACAGACTGTTCAGAGACATTTCCCGGGCATTTCATGCATACTCTAACAAATATATGACATCCTATCAAAGATCAATAAATCACATCTTTCATTGCTAAAGAAATCTGGAGAAAAAAGAAAGTTTATTATTCAGAAAATTGGTTAACTCTAGCAAGGAACTGGCTAAACTAGGATGAATTCTTGGATTGAATTTAGTCATTGGTGGGGCCAGTGTTTGGCCTCCTTTCCATCTTCCCTGAAATCTCTTATCAGGTAATCTGTAACTATTTCGATGGAATTTGGAATTACAACTTTTCTTCCAGTGGTAACCTTTCTCACATCTGGGACACAAAGAGTTAGGGGCATTGGAACAAGAGCTTTTTACAGCCTTTGAGCCCTTAATCATTTCAGAATATGTTTTTCCTTTCAGGGCTGCTGTGATGGCTATACCCTGCATATATGCTGGAGTAAAGTTCTCACAAGCTTTCACATAGTCA
>NC_058131.1:445119451-445130345 GCF_016433145.1 Gracilinanus agilis | reverse complement strand
TCTAATCCACTCTGCTATTTGCTTCCGTTTTATGAGCGAGTTCATCCCATTCACATTCAGAGTTATAATCATCAGTTGTGCATTTGCTGACATTTTCGTATCCTCCCCTATTCCTACCCCCTTTTTCTTATACCATTTCCTTTTAAACCAGTGGTTTGCTATTGAGCCTCTATCCCTTATCCCCTCCATTGATTAACTTCCCTTTCTAACCCCTCCCTTATTTTTCCCCTCTTTTTGTTTTTAAAGGCCTTATGAATTCCCTCACCCTTTTTCTCCCCTCCCTTTTTTTGACCTCCCCACTCCCCTGCTCCCCTTGGTTTATCCCTTCTGACTTTCTCAGAAGGGTTAAATAAGAGTTTTATGTCCCAATGGATAGTATAGCTACTCTTCCCTCTCTGGGTTGATTACACTGAGAGTAAGTTTTTATTATTACCTCTTAATGCTCTCTTCCTCTCCTTCTTATAATAGTATTTGTTCCCTCTCCTTCCCATGTCCTCTTTGTGTGTTATAGAATATCCTATTTTTCTTATTCACTCAAGTTTCTCTTGATGTCCCCTGATATTCACCCCCTCTTTCCCATCCCCCATGTCATCTTAGATTATTTAGTGTTCCACCCTCACCCTGTGAATTATTCTTCTGATTACTATAATAGTGAATACTATAATAGTGAAGAGAGTTCACTACAGAGAATTATACATAACATTTCTCTACATAGGAATACAGATAATTAGATCTCACTGAGTCCCTTAAAAAGGCAAATTTAAAAATTATAAGTTTTCTTTTTTTCCCCTCTGTATCTTATTTACCTTTTCATGTTTCTCTCGATTTTTGTGGTTGGATATCAAACTTTCCATTTATCCCTGGTCTTTTCTGTGCAAATACCTGGAATTCTTCAATTTTGTTGAATGCCCATACTTTCCCCTGGAAATATATAGTCAATTTTGATGGGTAGTTGACCCGTGGTTGCAGGCCCAGCTCTCTTGCCTTTCTGAATATCATATTCCAAGCCTTACAGTCTTTTAGTGTGGAGGCTGCCAGATCCTGTGTGATCCTGCTTGGTGCTCCTTGATATTTGAATTGTCTCTTTCTGGCTTCTTGTAAGATTTTTTTCTTTTGCTTGGAAACTCTTGAGTTTGGCAATTATATTCCTGGGTGTTTTCTTATCTGCATCGAATGTCGCGGGTGTTCTATGGATCCTTTCAATATCTATATTGCCCTCTTGTTGTAGGACTTCAGGGCAATTTTGCTGAATAATTTCTTTTTGTACGGAGTCCAGGTTTCTATTAATTCCTGGTTTTTCTGGAAGACCAATTATTCTCAAATTGTCTCTTCTGAGACTGGTTTTCTTGGTCTGTCACTCTCTCATTGAGATATTTCATGTTTCCTTCTATTTTTTTCAGTCTTTTGACTTTGTTTTATTTGTTCTTGTTGTCTTGCGAGATCATTAGCTTCTAATTTCTCAATTCTAGCCTTTAGGGATTGATTTTCGGCTATAATCTTTCGGTTTTCGGCTATGATCTTTTGGTTTTCGGCTATAATCTTCTGGTTTTCGGCTACAATCTTCTGGTTTTAGGCTAAAATCTTCTGGTATTCCTTTTCAATCTGGTTATTTCTGGTGTTCAATTTGCTTATCAGTTCATTTGGTTTCTGAGCCTCACTTTCCAATTGCAAGATTCTACCTTTTAAACTGTTATTTTCTTGCCGGATCTCTTCCATCTTCCTCAAAATCTCAGTTTTGGACTCTTCCGTAGCTTGTGAGGAGTTTTCCTTATTTGAGGAGGGTCTGGATGCTTGTTTGCTCTCCTCCTCTGTTTGCTCGGTTGTCTGGATTTTCTCTGTGTAAAAGTTGTCGGGTGTTAAAGATTTCTTTTTCTTGTTGTTAATCTTTCTCTTCTGAACTTCCTGAGACTGGGTAGCCATTGTTAGCCCAGCAGCTTCTCAGGTTTATCCTTGCGCTCAGGGTCTGTCCACGGTCTTTTGGCTCCTGAGGTCTGAGTTCTGGTTTTTTCCAAGGTCAAGCCCCCTGGTGGACCCCCTTGCTTGATCCTCTGCAGGAGGTTTCTTTACAAGTCTCAGGGCGCTGCTTCCACAGTCGTATACCCGTCTACACTGGTTCCCCACTCAGGGTTTCAGAGCTTTAGCTCGTGGCTGTGTCTGCCTTCACCCACGCCTCCACCCGCGCCTGCGCTCTGAGCCCGCGCTCTGCGCCCTGCGTCTGTTCTCTGCGCCCTGCTCCCGAGCTCAGATTTTGTGTGGGTTCTTTAGCTTTTTTGGGTCCTAAATCTTGCTGCTCTCAGGAACAGACCGCGGAGCTGCCAAGACTCGATGGGTGCCCCAAACTTGCTCTATTTCTTTTTAGCTGGCTTCGGCGCTATAGGTGGTGTGTGTGGAGGGGGTGGGGGTAGGGTGGTTGCTCAGCCCGCGATTTAGTGAGAGCTGTTTCACCCCTTTATAGCATGGAAATGCCCCAATTCCACGTACCTTCCACGCTGTGCCCTGTTGTGGGGTTCCTCCGTTTGTCTGGACTTGTTTTTTATGTCCCCTTGAAGAGTTTTGTGTGTTTTGGTCAGGAGAGGTTAAGAGCTGCTTCTTACTCTGCCGCCATCTTAACCTGGATCCTGTCTAGAGTTATTTTAAGTGGACTTCTCTTTCTATTTCTTGCTGCTGGACTTTCTTGGTAATATATAAAAATACTGATGAGTTATGTGGGTTTATTTTATGTTCTCCAATTTTGCTAAAGTTATTGTTTCAACTATTTTTTTTTGGTTGATTCTCTAGGATTCTTTGAGTATGCCATCATATCATTTTGTCAGAGACTTTTTATGCATTTATTGAGATAGTTATATGAATTCTCCTGATTTTAGTTACTGATATGGTCCATTATGCTGATAGTTTACCTAATATTGAACCATTCCTACATTCCTAGTATAAAATGTACCTGTTATAGTGAACAATCCTTATGAGATGTTGTTGTAACTTCCCTGCTAGTATTTTATTTTTAAATTTTTGCATCAATATTCATTCAGGAATGAGTCGATAGTTTTGTTTCTCTGTTTTTGTTCTTTCTTTATTAGGCAACAGCACCATATTTGTGTCATAAAAAGAGTATGGTAGGATTGCTTCTATGCTTATCTTTTCAAATAGTTTATATAATATTACAATTAATTGTTCTTTAAAATTTTGGCAGAATTCCCTTTGAATTCTTCTCATTCTAAGGAATTCTTAGGGAGTTTGTTGATGGTTTGTTCAATTTGTTTTCTTCTTCTTTTAATCTGGACAATTTGGTGTTTAGTTGGGAGTTTTTCATTTGTTCTATTTTCTACTTTTTTAAGTTGTATACATTGATTTTGATTTTTTTCACATATGCATTTAGAAATACAAATTTTTCCTAAGTACTGCTTTGGCTACTTCAGCTGATTCCCAGAAATTTTGGTACGCTCTTTCATTGTTGTCATTCTATTTTTTTTCTTCTTCTTTTTTTTTTTAATTTTAAACCCTTAATTTCTGTGTATTGACTTATAGGTGGAAGAGTGGTAAGGGTAGGCAATGGGGGTCAAGTGACTTGCCCAGGGTCACACAGCTGGGAAGTGTCTGAGGCTGGATTTGAACCTAGGACCTCCCATCTCTAGGCGTCATTCTCTTTTTTTAGGTAGGTGTTATGTATGACAGAGAAAAAATTTTTTCTTTCCTATTTACATTCTCCAGAAATCTATCATAGCTAACTTTTCTAGTATTCTATTCACCCTAATAACTTCTTTCTTATTTTGTTTTTTTTTTTAATCAGATTTATCTAGTTTTGTTAGGAGAAAGTTGAGATACCCCACTAGTATTGTTTTATTGTCTATTTCTTCCTATAACTCATTAACTTCTCTTTTAAAGAATTTTGGGTGCTGTCCCATTTGGTGTGTATGTCATTTTACTCTTTATGGTATCTTTTATCAAAATGTAGTTTCCTTCCTTATTATTCTAATTAGATCTATTTTTGCTTTTTCTTTGTCTGAGATCATGAGATACATGATTGCTACCCCTGCTTTTTTTTTACTTCAGCTGAAGCATAATACATTCTGCTCCAGCCCTTTCCCTTTTACTCTATGTGTGTGTATCTGCTTCAGTTGTGTTTCTTGTAAACAACATATAATAGGATTCTGGTTTTTAATCCACTTTGCTCTCTATTTCCATTTTATGGATGAGTTTATCTATAGAGAGCCAGCTCCCTATATGGTTTTGGGGTCCTGAGTGGCGTATGGTGGTATAGGATTGTTAAGACAGGAGAAAGAAAATGAGAACAAGCAGACTAGTGATTAGCCCATGTTGATCTGAACTCTGTGGGCTTTGGAGTTTATTATATACTGATTTCAAACAAAGAACACAAAGAAAGAGTCATAGTTGTGAAGGGGTAACAAATCATACACAACCCATTAAAGTCTAAAGAGTAAAGGTATAAGTACAAAGACAATGGCCAAATTCCAACCATCAATTAGTAGGGGATAATTCTGGGAGCAGAAATATTTTATGGAGATGCTCTGGATTATAGGTTTGCACCTGGTCAAATAAAGTCCAGACTAAAGGCTCCAGTTTTATCTAAGTATGCAGTCTTATCTAAATAATGTTTGTTAGGGTTCAGGCTTCTTAATTATCAAGGAGAGGAATCATTAACTCAGTAGATGCTGGTCTGCTAAAGACTCAAAGCTTTCCAATAAGAACATTAAGAAAGGTGGGGATCTAAAATTGAGTCAAAAGAAGAGCCTCAGATTTTTATCTTAGATGGCCCATTCTGTCTGCGTCCTGACATGCAGTGCAGAAAAATCATACACACAGTTTTACTTGCCGATGATTTTGTAATGGGATCCAGATAAAATATCTATTACAGACTGTTTCTCTAAATGACTCCTAATAGCCTTTTGGAGGGACCAGAGCTTTTCAGGGCTCCAGGTGACCAGAACCAAACACAAAGACTGCCTCAGCCTGGATTGGTCATGCAGGGAATCCGGATAACAGGCCCTAAATTTGATCCTATTTCTCCAATGGCTCTCTATATCCAATGGCTCTCAACATTTATCCTATTCACATCCACAGTTATGATTACTTACTGTGCATTTCCCTCCATCCTATTTACTCCCATATGTCCATCTCCCTCTCTCCAAGGGAAACTTCTCACAAATCTTTTGTTTCTTACCACTCTCCCCCCCACCATTCCTCTTCCCTTCCATCAGTACCTCCTTCTCTAGCATCCCTCCCCTTCCTACTTCACTAGAGGATGATTGATTTCTCTACCCAAATAAGCATGAGTGTTCTTCCTCGTTTGAACCAATTCTGATGAGAATAAGGTTCAAGCATTGCCTATCACACCCCTCATCTTCCTGCAGTAGCTCTCTCCCACTTTTTCCTGTGAGATAATTTACTCCATTTTACATCTCTCTTCCCTCTTCTACCATTGCAATACTCTTTCATGTCCTTTAAGGTTTTTTTTGTATATCATTCTATCATAGTCAACTTATTCTCTTGTTCTATATATATATACTCCTTCTAACTACCGTAATACTGATGAACTTCTTAAGAGTTGCAAGTATTATCTTCCTGTGTAGGAAAACAAACAGTTCAATCTTACAGAATTTTTTCTATTTTCTCCTTCCTGTTTATGCTTCTCGTTTTTAAAATTAAATTTTATGCTTTTTTCAATTACACTTAGGTAAATATCCGATAGAGATTATGCCATTGCTTTCATGCAATATATATTCCCATATTGCCTATGTCATAACTGAAATTACATATCACATGATCCCACTTTTCGGTTACAATGTGTACAAATTCTTAACAGAACTTTAAACAATTATACATTATTTTTAGATAATGAAACCATCCTGTTTCAAACTAGTGGTTACATTATCTTTCAGAAAATTATTTCCCATCAGCCGTAAACAGATATAAAGGAATATTTTATTATTGCCTAGACTCAAAAAGACATTTTGTTCTAAAAGTGGAAAGTTATAGGTGCAAGTCAATAAGAGAAACTGTTTTCAATTACAAATTATGGAGAAAATGATTATAAAACAAATAAAATTTTCTTTTTCTTTCTTTCTTTAAGTTTTTTGGTGGTAATGATTTTTTTATTAATTTTTTATTAATTTTTTTATTTTTAGAAAATTTTTCCATGGTTACACGATTCATGTTTTTACTTTCCCCTTCACCACCTCAAACTCACCCCCCCCACCATAGCTAACTCGAATTTCCACTGGTTTTAACATGTGTCATCAATCAAGACTTATTTACATATTATTGATAGTTGCATTGGTGTGGTCCTTTCGGGTCTACATCCCCAATCATGTCCTCATCAACTCAAGTCAATTTGTGAAAAAGCAAAAAATGAGAAGAAATATCAAGGGCATTTATACCAACTGTTGCTAAGCATAAGATAACATTGTTCTTTACAATGTTCATGGTATAAACATTTTTACCTTCTTTTAATTTGAAAAGCTAGTGGTCATTTAACCTATTGAAAATTACATTACTTAAAGAGAGGAAATTTTTTCCTACTTTTAACTTTTTATCTACAATCATAGTATGGACTGTAGAATGTACTTAATCTTATTGATTGAGAAAAGGGTAAGTAAACAGAATATATTATTCTCAGATATAGATTTGCCATGTCTCATACCTTAGTTTGTCACTGTGAGAAGGGCACTGGTAAAGATGAAGGTTTTACTCAGTGGTTTACTTTTCAGGGAGGGGTGGAAAAAATTTCTTCAAATTATATTTTTTGGAGTTGTACAAAGACTGTCATGAGTAAATCCAAAGATAAGGAAGCAAAAGAGACTTGTACAATTTATACTGAAATGGAGGCTACTTTAAAAATTGAATTATTCAAATCAAGAGAAGAAAAATACAGAAATTTCCCCTCTATATACTTTGTAACGCACACACACACACGTGTGTGTATGTTTGTGTTGTCCATATTTACAGGGTAAGCTATTCACATTTTTTTTATCAAAAGTAATTGCAAATGTTAAGACAAACACCTCCTTCTATTTTAAGCTTGAATTTTGCAACTAAGTAGTTGATATGTAAATTGTTTTTCTGCAATAAGAACTGAGTATTATAGTCTAGTAATGACAAGTCTATCTCCCAAATTTGGCAAACAATGTATGTCCCTCAAATCTGACAAATTATAAATGTTTGCTAATGATGTTAGTGTTGATTGATTATTTCCTTCATCATAAGATTAGGTAATGGATTATCAATCAGAACCTCCATATAACCTTATCTAGAACCATAAAAAACTAAAAGCCCAGCCATTATTAGCCTATTCTTCAGAATGGGACTGATTGGTGGAGACTTGTCAGAATGCCACCTGTGAGATACACACATAAAGCAAAGAACTTCATTATTAGTACTATCATTAGCATATTTATAAGAACTTTTAGCATTTAATTAGTTTTGTTCCTGAATCGTTTGATGCTCTTCTTATTGAATAGTCAATAAAATTTGATTGCATACATTGATGGATATAAATCTTATTAGTGTACCATTAACCTAATAATAATACATAATAGTAAATCAATTTATATGTTTATTGTATTACAACTAATTAAATTAATAGCTTACACTTTGTCATTTGTGCTATGTTTATTGTGGTTTTTATAATAAAAAACACTAAAAATTCCTTTCTCATATAACATCTAATGAATCATGAAATAACTTAGATTAAAGAAAGCTTTCATGACTGATCTAATTAGTCACATTGTTCTTTGGTATTATGAATTCTTTTAAAATTTATCTGTTATTTTCTATTCAACATTTTACTTTCACTTTATTTTTAATATAAATAAACATATTTATAATATAGTTTTAAGAAAAATATTATTGAATATTAATTATAACAATGTATTATAAGCATTGTAGTGGTCAATACCAGGACATTACCTATGATATTTAGATTAACATTTTCTTTAGAGTCATTGTAAATGGATGGTTTATATTTCCTAAACCAACAATTAGCTTTAAGAAAACCTTTACAAAAGCACTCAGCTGTGTAATGTCCAACACATTGTGAGACAAACAAGCACATATATCATTAAGTATACCTCCCCCAAATTCAGATGCTATCTTTCAAACATAGTTTAGAACTGGAATTTGTAGGATAAGAATAGGATAAGAACTTATAGGATAAGAAATGATTTCATTTTCTTGTCCATAAAAGGTGAGAGCAAATAAGTAATCCTTTCAAAGTTTAAATACACAGTGCCCCATTTTTAATGTTTATATCAAAGACCCTTAGAAGGTCACATAGTGAAATGTAGAGTGTATGTACAGAAGAATAAATTTTCAAAAAGAAACAAAAAATGCATTTTCTTTGGTACCCTCAAATCTGACATTAATTTATGGTTTGGGATCAATAGAAAGAAAAGGTATATAAATACATACATATATATTCCTAGATTTCTGCCTTCTAGGCACTCTTAATTAATAATCTTATTCTCACTGATCTATGTTCTTACCCATATCTTAAGCTTATATATTACTCTAGAACTGTGATGGCGAACCTATGGCACACATAGACCTCTATGTGATCACATGGCCTTTCCTAACAGAGTAAGTTACTAGAAAGGCAAAGGGACTCTGGAGGAGCTTCCCTTCCCCCTCTCCACCATGTCTCCCCACAAATCTGTACTTCTTCCCTCCCCTGAGCAGAGCACTCAGGCCACTCCCTGTCTGGAGTAAGGTGTGTGTGGGGGCACTCAGTCTCTGGGGTGGCAGGGTACTGCAAACAGTGAAGGGGAGGAGCATGGCACATGGTGTCTAAAAGGTTTACCATAATTGCTCTAGAATATCTTCTTTTCTCTTTATCCATCTTTGGGTCTTATGATCTCTGTTATATTTCAGGCCTGGAATTTCCACAGATCTTTGTTGTCTTTTTTCTAATTATTTATTCATTTATTTTTAACATTAATTTAAAAATTGAGTTCCAAACTCCCTCTTTTCCTCCATGCCCCACTCATTGAGATGGCAATGTTATTAATTATTTGTGTTGAAGTCATACAAAGCATTTTCATGTTGCAAAAAAAAAAAAGTAAGAAAAAGAAAATGAAAAGAGCATGCTTTAATCTGCATTCAGACTCCATCAGTTTTCTCTCCAGATGTGTATGGCATTTTTTTTTATCACGGTTCCCTTAGAATTGTCTTAGATCAGTATATTGATCAGAGTAGCTATGTCTTTAATCATTAAACTATTGCTATTTCTGTGTACAGCATTCTCCTGGTTATACTCATTTTATTTTGCATCAGTTTACAAAAGTCTTCCTAAGTTTTTCTGAAACCATCTCCCTCATAATCTCTTATACTACAATAATACCCCATCAGAATCATGTGCTTGTTTGCCTATTCCTCAACTATTGGAAAACCTGTCACCTTCCTATCCTTTGTCACCAGAAAAAATGCTGTTACATTTTTGTGCAAATAGATCCTCTTTCCTTTTCTTTACCAGAGATTTTTATTAGTGATTACTAGGGCAGCTTCTCTATCCATTTTTTGACCAAAGTGTTATGTAACTAATGGCCACCACCGGTTTTTTGGGGAAGAAAAAATTAAACTATTCACCTCTCTTAATTATAAGGTTCTTGAAAGATGATGTCCAGAACTCAAGGAACTTACTCCTTTTAAATTTAAATACTTATGTTCCACTAACATCTGGTTTTGCCTGGAGATGTTTATATGCAACTGTTCTATGAAATCAGCCAACCATAAAAACTCATTTTAGTGAAAAAATGTGTGGAGATGATTTAACTTAATGACTTAGTTAAATTGAATGACTTCCAGTAGTAATGTGTTTTGAGAAGAAATTTTAAAAAGAGAGAGAAAAGCTGGTCTCTCATCTTGTTCAAATGATTTTCCTCTTCTCAGGGGGAGAAAGAAAAGTCTGAGAATCTATCATAGTTATTACAGATTGCCTATTACTTCATTTTATAATGTTTGGAAAGAAAACAGAGTCAGTAACATCTGTTTATTTGGCTCTCCTAGGCATTCCATATGTATGGGATTAAGATTAGAGGTAAATAAGATCATTAAAGTGTATTTCTGCCACAATGTCTTTCTAGTGGCTTCACTTGTATAACCAGTGAATCTCATGCCTAGTGGTCCTTACTGAAATTAGGTTTTGATTCAATATATGAATGCATTATATTGTTGCCTATAAACTCTTCTATAAAAGATTGATTCCACTTTATGCAAAAGACAAGAAAATGTTCTCTTTTTTTAACATTTATTAATATTCATTTTTAACATGGTTACATGATTCATGCTCCTCCTTTCCCCTTCAACACCCCCCCCGCACCCCCCGCCCCACCCATGGCCGATGCGTATTTCCACTAGTTTTGTCATGTGTCCTTGATCAAGACCAATTTCCAAATTGTTGGTAGTTGCATTGGTGTGGTAGTTTCGAGTCCACACCCCCAATCATGTCCACCCCGACCCATGCGTTCAAGCAGTTGTTTTTCTTATATGTTTCCTCTCCTGCAGTCCTTCCTCTGAATGTGGGTAGCATCTTTACCATAAATCCCTCAGAATTGTCCTGGGTCATTGTATTGCTGCTGGTACAGAGATCCATTACATTCGATTTTACCACAGAATGTCAGTCTCTGTGTATAGGGTTCTTCTGGCTCTGCTCCTTTCGCTCTGCATCAGTTCCCGGAGGTCTCTCCAGTTCGCCTGGAACTTCTCCAGTTTATTATTCCTTTTAGCACAATAGTATTCCATCACCAGCATATACCACAGTTTGTTCAGCCATTCCCCAATTGAAGGACATACCCTCCTTTTCCAATTTGTTGAAACCACAAAAAGTGCAGCTATGAATATTTTCATACAAGTCTGTTTATCTATGATCTCTTTGGGATACAAACCC
>NC_058131.1:445103867-445114456 GCF_016433145.1 Gracilinanus agilis | reverse complement strand
ATTATTACCTCTTAATGCTCTCTTCCTCTCCTTCTTATAATAGTATTTGTCCTCTCTCCCTCCCATGCCCTCTTTGTGTGTAATAGAATATTCTGTTATTCTTATTCACTGAAGTTTCTCTTGGTGTCCCCTGTTATTTACCCCCTCTTTCCCATCCCCCACGCCATCTTAGATTATTTAGTGTTCCTCCCTCACCCTGTGAATTATTCTTCTGATTACTATAATAGTGAATATTATAATAGTGAATAGAGTTCACTACAGAGAATTATACATAACATTTCTCTACATAGGAATACAGATAATTAGATCTCACTGAGGCCCTTAAAAAGGCAAATTTAAAAATTATAAGTTTTCTTTCTTTTCCCTCTGTATCTTATTTACCTTTTCAGGTTTCTCTCGATTTTTGTGGTTCGATATCAAACTTTCCATTTAGCCCTGGTCTTTTCTGTGCAAATACCTGGAATTCTTCAATTTTGTTGAATGCCCATACTTTCCCTTGGAAATATATAGTCAATTTTGATGGGTAGTTGATCCGTGGTTGCAGGCCCAGCTCTCTTGCCTTTCTGAATATTGTATTCCAAGCCTTACGGTCTTTTAGAGTGGAGGCTGCCAGATCCTGTGTGATCCTGATTGGTGCTCCTTGATATTTGAATTGTCTCTTTCTGGCTTCTTGTAAGATTTTTTCTTTTGCTTGAAAGCTTTTGAATTTGGCAATAACATTTCTAACCGATTTCTTCTCTGGGTCGAATGTAGTGGGTGTTCTAAGAATCCTTTCGATGTCTATATTGCCCTCTTGTTGTAGGACTTCAGGGCAATTTTGCTGAATTATTTCTTTTAGTACGGAGTCCAGGTTTCTATTAATTTCTGGTTTTTCTGGAAGGCCAATTATTCTCAAATTGTCTCTTCTAGACCGGTTTTCTTGGTCTGTCACTCTCTCATTGAGATATTTCATGTTTCCTTCTATTTTTTCAGTCTTTTGACTTTGTTTTATTTGTTCTTGTTGTCTTGAGAGATCATTAGCTTCCAGTTGCTCAATTCTAGCCTTTAGGGATTGATTTTCGGCCCTAATCTTCTGGTTTTCGGCCATAATCTTCTGGTATTCCTTTTCAATCTGGTCATTTCTGGTGTTCAATTTGCTTATCAGTTCATTTGGTTTCTGAGCCTCACTTTCCAGTTGCAAGATTCTACCTTTTAAACTGTTATTTTCTTGCCAGATCTCTTCCATTTTCCTCAAAATCTCAGTTTTGAACTCTTCCATAGCTTGTGAGGAGTTTTCCTTATTTCAGGAGGGTCTGGATGCTTGTTTGTTCTCCTCCTCTGTTTGCTTGGTTGTCTGGATTTTCTCTGTGTAAAAGCTGTCGGGTGTTAAAGATTTCTTTTTCTTGTTATTATTATTCTTTCTCTTCTGAACTTCCTGTGACTGAGTAGCCATCATTAGCCCAGCAGCTTCTCAGATTTATCCTCGCGCTCAGTGTCTGTTCGTGGTCTATTGGTTCCTGCGATCTGAGTTCTGGTTTTTTCCAAGGTCAAGCCCCCTGGTGGACCCCCTTGCTTGATCCTCTGCAGGAGGTTCCTTTACAAGTCTCAGGGAGCTGCTTCCACAGTCGTATACCCGTCTGCACTGGTTCCCCACTCAGGTTTTCAGAGCTTTAGTTCCTGGCTGTGTCTGCCTCCACCCACGCCTGCGCCCAGTGTCCACTCTCTGCTCCCGCGCTCAGATTTCGCGTGCGTTTTTTGACTTAATGGGGTCCTAAGTCTTGCTGCTCTCAGGAACAGGTCCCGGAGCTGCTGATGACTCGATGGGTGCCCCAAACTTGCTCTATTTCTTTTTAGCTGGGTTCGGAGCTATAGATGAGTGTGGAGGGGGTGGGGGTGGGGCAGTTGCTCAGCCCGCGATTAAGTGAGAGCCCTTTATAGCCTGGAAATGTCTCGATTCCACGTACCTTCCACGCTGTGCCCTGTTGTGGGGTTCCTCCGTTCGTCTGGACTTGTTTTTATGTCCCCTTGAGGAGTTTTGTGTGTTTCGGTCAGGAGAGGTTAAGAGCTGCTTCTTACTCTGCCGCCATCTTAACCCGGAAGTCGAAAATGTACTCTTACTGCAAATATCAGGTAGAATAAGTCAGTGATAATTATCCTTAAGTTATGTTAATAATACCACTGACCAACACTGAATTTGTCTGTGAACAGAAAAAGGATCATATATATACATTCTACTGGTTTCATGACATAAGAGTTATGACTTAGTTCATCTTGGAAAGAAGGGTGGTTAAAGTAAGAAAAAGTAGGCTTCTTGCCCAGTAGTCATGACCAAGATTTCTTCGATGTGCACCATTTGCAAAGAGAAAAAATACTTTTTTTTTGTCAAATTATGTTTTAGAAACCAGATGATTAGAACTCAGATATCGATTTAATATAGTAACTTAAGCAGAATGCTTGTCAAAGAGTATGATGGGAAAATATCTCATGTGCACAGATAAGTATAATACAAAGTGATTACAATGTGATATATTTGTTGAAAGATATTAAAAAATTTGTTGATAAGTAAAATGAGGTAACTGATCAAATCCTCTCAATGAATTAGAAACACAAGAGAGTAGAAAGAAAGAATGGAATGAAGGAAGAAAGGAAGAGAGAGAGCCTTATTAAATATCCTGGAAAGTCCTGAATCAACTTGCTTCCTCAGTTCTATGTATCTATTTTTTTCCTTTGAAAGCAATGCTTGGCTAAAAGCACTGGTACTCTATTTCTTAGTTATTCCTCCTTGGTTCTCTATCCATGCTGAAAGTAGTGGGATTTCCTGATACTCTTCTTCCAAAATTAGAAAGAATTCTTACCCCTAAAGGTGAGAAGGTTACCTGATTACTCCTCTATCCATAGGTACCTAATTTGTCTCCTCTCTTTTTAATTCCTTATGATCTGGTTCCTAACATCATTCTATTATAACTACTATTTCCCAAGTTACCAATGATTTTTTTTTGGTGAAATTCAATGGCTTCTCTACCACACTATCTAACTGCTTCTTCTGTCTCCTTTGCTAGATCCCTATCCAGGTCACAAAAGGTTTGTGCTAGCCCCTCTTCTCTCCTCCCTCTATGCTTCCTTTTTTTAGTTCTGAATTACTTCCTTCCTCTTCCCCTTTCCCCACATCTAGAAGCCAAGAAAAACAAAACTCATTGTACACATAGTCATACAAAACAAATGTCTGCATTAGCCATATTCTGAAAAAGAAAGAGAAAAAGATATGGTTACACTTCTGATCAGAATCTGTTTGAGGGGATAGCATGTTTTTCATGAGTCCTCAGGAATTGTGACTGGTCATTGTGTTGATCAGAGTCATAGTCTTTCAAATTTTGTGATCTTTACAGTATTGCTCTTATTTTACAATACTTTGTTTTCCTGGTTCTGATTACTTCACTTTCTATCAGTTGATTAAGCCTTCCAAGGTCTTTCTGAAATAATTTACCTCATCATTTTTTATAGCCCAGTGGTAGAGGCTCTCATTATTTCATGCTTGCACTATTGCAATCACCATCTGGTGGATCTGCTTGCCTTAAGTCTCTCTCTCTACTCCAATTCAAGTTCCATTTAGCCACCAAAGTAATTTTCCTAAAGCAATGATGGTGAACCTGTGCTAAAGATGGCATGCAGACTGGCTACCCCACCCCCCACAACCCCAGAGTTCTTTACTAGAAAGGCAGAGGGATTCAGGAGGAGCTGCTCCTCTACCCATCTCTACCTGCCTGACAACATTTTTTTCACATCACCTACCCATTGCCCAGAAGCCCAATGAGCACAGGGGGTAAGGCGGGCAGCTCACAGGCCAGAGAGTTGGAGGGGAGGGCAGCACTTGGGCCACTCTCCCCCCCTCTATACTTACTGAGAACATTCCTCACTTCCCCCATGCCCTGTGGGGTAAATGGGGGGGAGGGGCATGCTCAACACTTGGGGCGCGGAGAACAGTGACACATGATCTCTGGTGGGGGATAGGCATGGCATTTGATCTGGGGGAAGAGCCTGGCACTAAAAGGTTCACTATCACTGTCCTAAAGCATAGATCTTCTCAATAAACTCTATTGACTCCCATCTCCAGGATCAACTACAAAATTTTGTGTTCGGCATTCAAAACTGTTCATAACCTAGCCACATGCCCATACCTTCTAGGGTTCTTACACATTCTCTGCCACATAGTCTTTGAAATAGTGACACTTTCCTTCTTATTCTTACATGAACAAGAAATTTCATCTCTGGGCATTTTTTCACCCACACCTGTCCCTCCTTGTCTCTGCCTCTGGCTTCAACAGTTTCATCTAAATTTTCATTTTCAACAGGAAATTTTTCTCCATCCCTCTTAATTTCTATTTCATGTCTTCTGTTGATTATTTCCTATTTATCTTTTTTATAGCTTGTTTGTACACATTTATTTGTTTGTCATCCCCATTAGAATTTGGGCTTCTTGAGAGCAAGCACTGCCTTTTACCTGTTTTTAAACTTCTAGTGCTTAGCACCTGCTGTGCATTTTTAACATAAATGTTTACTGATTGATTCTCCCCCTAACAAATCAGACCATGAATCATCATGTTCTCTATCTCTTATTTGGTCATAAATTCTTCCCTTCTCCATAGATCTAACAAATAAACTATCCTATGTTCCCCTAATCTACTTATAATATCACTCTTTATGTTTAAAGCATATACCTATTTTGACCTTATCTTGGTATAAGGTGTGAGATATTGATTTAAACCTAATTTTTGCCATACTGTTTTCCATTTTTTCCCAGAAGTTTTTGTCACATAGCAAGTTCTTATCCCAAAAGCTTGGATTTGGGGGTTTATCAAACAATAGATTGCTGAGGTCATTTACTCCGTGTCTATTAATTACTTCCTTATAGTACAGTTTAAGATCTGGTACTGCTAAACCACCATCCTTCACTTTTTTTTTAATTAGTTCCCTTGATATTCTCAATCTCTTGTTCTTTCAGATGAATTATTTTTTCTTGTTCTATAAAATAGTTTTTTGGTAGTTTGAGAAATATGGAACTGAATAAGTAAATTAATTTAGGTAGGATTGTCATTTTTATTATATTAGCTTGGCCTAACCATGAAAAACTGATGTTTTGTCAATTGTTTAAATCTAATTTTATTTGTGTGAAAAGTATTTTGTAATTGCATAATTCATGCATTTGTCTTGACAAATAGATTCTCCAATAATTTATATTTTCTAGAGTGACTTTAAATAGAGTTTCATTTTCTAACCTTTACTGCTGAATTTTGTTGGAAATATAAGAAATGCTGATGGTTTATGTGGGTTTATTTTGTAGGCTGCACCTTTGCTTAAATTAATAATTATTTCAACTACTTGATTTTCTTGGATTCTATAAGTATACCATCATATCATCTGCAAAGAGTGATAGTTAAATTTCCTCAATGCCTACTTTGATCTCTCCAATTTCTTTTTCTTTAATTGCTAAAGCTAGCATTTCTAAGGTAGCGCTAAGATGACAGTGTAGTAGCAGGAGCCTTCCAACCAATCATTACTAAGCATCTCAAAAGGACAGAAATCAAAACCAGATGAGTAAAGGGGCTCTCCCACTGTATTCAACCTTAAAGGCAGGCAGTGTTTGGGGATTCCTATGTTATAAAAGGGCAAAAGCACACTAATCTAAGTGCAAGCTGATCACCCCTGTAATAAGGGGATTTTCAGGATGTAATAAGGAAATCTGCAGGATGTAATATGGGACTGAAGCTAGGGGTAATAGCTGGTAGGAATAGGAGATAAGGCAAGGCAAGGGACTCAAGGCTGGAGGTAATCAAGGGATTAGGCTATAGGTAGTAGCTGGTTGGAATAAAGGATAGGCACTGTGGATAAGGGTTTGTGAATCCCTACGGCAATATAGTGAATGAAGAAGGTACAATGATGAAGGTTGGTAGTTGAGGTAGTAGGAGAAATAAGGGAATGTCTGGGTTTAGGGAGTATAACACTGAGGTAACAAGGGTTGCAAGGGAGAGGATGAGTTAATCTAAGGCAGGCAATAGTAGCAGGGAAACACAGACTGGGACCCAGTTAGAGACAAACACTGAAGGGAAATAGACTGAGCCCTTCAAGTAAAAGGACACTTTTACAGAGCAAGGTTAGAGCCAGACACACCCAGCTTGGGACTGACTCAAGGCATTAGTCAGTTTCACAGGAAGGGACTAGAAGGAAATATTGAAGTTACACTTCCTTCAAAATGGATACCCTCGGAGGTGGACATCCCAGCTTGGATCCACTCCTGAGGGCTTCCTGAGGATCTTTCTTTGGAAACTGAAACCCTGATTCCCTGATCAAAGCCATTCCATTGCATCTCACCCATCAAGACTTCAACCATCAAGACTTCCGGGTTAAGATGGTGGCAGAGTGAAAAGCAGCTCTTAACCTCTCCTAACCAAAACATACAGGACTCCTCAAGGGGACATAAAAACAAATCCAGATGAACAGAGGGACACCACAACAGGGCACAGAGTGGAAGGTACATGGAAACGGGGCATTTCCATGCTATAAAGGGGTGAAACAGCTCTCACTAAATCGTGGGCTGAGCAACGATCCCTCCACCCCCTCCACACACACCACCTATAACGCCAAAGCCAGCTCAAAAGAAATAGAGCAAGTTTGGGGCACCCATCGAGTCATTGGCAGCTCCACGGTCTGTTCCAGAGAGCAGCAAGTCTTAGGACCCCAAAAGGCTAAAGAACACACACGGACTTTGAGTGCAGAAACTGAGTGCAGGAGCAAGCGGAGGCTGGAGCAGGCTCCAGCGAAGGCTCTAAAACCTTGAGTGGGGAACCAGTGTAGATGGGTATACGACTATGGAAGCAGAGCCCTGAGACCTATAAAGGAACCTCTGGCAGAGGATCAAGAACCACCTGAGACCTCAGGAGCCTAAAGAGCAGAGACAGACCCTGAGCTCGAGGATAAAGCTGAGAACAGGCTGGGCTAACAATGGCAACCAAGAATCAGGAAGGCCAAAAGAGAAAGATTAACAACAAGAAGAAGAAATTTTAACACTCAACAACTTTTACACAGAGAAAATCCAGACAACCAAGCAAACAGAAGAGGAGAAAAAAC
Source organism: Gracilinanus agilis (assembly GCF_016433145.1). NCBI lineage: Eukaryota > Metazoa > Chordata > Mammalia > Didelphimorphia > Didelphidae > Gracilinanus > Gracilinanus agilis. The sequence continues at coordinate 445,107,355 of NC_058131.1, read as the reverse complement.
AAGCAATCACATCTGGACCCTCCCAAAATAATGAAAACTGGTCACAAGCTCTTGAAGAGTTCAAATCTGAGACGACGAGAAAGTTGGAAAAGATTTGGCTAGAGAAATGGGAAATAGCTCAAAAGGAAATCAGGCAAGAAAATAACAGTTTAAAAGGCAGAATTTTACAATTGGAAACTGAGGCTCAGAAATCAAATGAACTGATAAGCAAATTGAACACCAAAAATGACCAGATTGAAAAGGAAAACCAAAAGATTATAGCTGAAAACCAGTCTCTAAAGGCTAGAACTGAGCAATTAGAAGGTAATGATCTCTCAAGACAGCAAGAACAAATAAAACAAAGTCAAAAGACTGAAAAAATAGAAGGAAACATGAAATATCTCAATGAGAAAGTGACAGACCAAGAAAACCGGTCTAGTAGAGACAATCTGAAAATCATTGGTCTTCCTGAAAAAGCAGAAATTAATAGAAATTTGGACTCCATACTAAAAGAAATTATTCAGCAAAATTGTCCTGAAGTTCTACAACAAGAGGGCAATATAGACATTGAAAGGATCCATACATCACCCTCTATATCAGACCCAGAAAAGACAATGCCTAGGAATATAATAGCCAAATTCAAGAGCTTTCAAGTAAAAGAAAAAATCTTACAAGAAGCCAGAAAGAGACAATTCAAATATCAAGGAGCACCAAGCAGGATCACACAGGATCTGGCAGCCTCCACACTGAAAGACCACAAGGCTTGGAATATGATATTCAGAAAGGCAAGAGAGCTGGGCCTTCAACCACGGATCAACTACCCATCAAAATTGACTATATACTTCCAGGGGAAAGTTTGGGCATTCAACAAAATTGAAGATTTTCAAGTATTCGCACAGAAAAGACCACAACTAAATGGAAAGTTTGATATCCAACCACAAAAATCAAAAGAAACATGAAAATGTAAATAAGAAACAGAGGGGAAAGAAAGAAAACTCATAATTTTTTAAATTTGCCTTTTTAAGGGCCTCAGTAAGATCTAATTATCTGTATTCCTAGGTGGAGAAATGCTATGTATAATTCTCTGTAGTGAACTCTATTCACTATTATAGTATTCACTATTACAATAATCAGAAGAATAATTCATAGGGAGAGGGTGGAATACTAAAAGGTCTAAGATGACATGGGGGGTAGGAAAGAGGGGGATGAATAGTAGGGGACACTAAGAGAAACTTGAGAGAATAAGAAAAGGAGGATATTCTATTACACACAAAGAGGGCATGGGAAGGGGAGGGGACAAATGCTATTATAAGAGGGAGAGGAAGAGAGCATTAAGAGGTGTAATATTCAAACCTTACTCTCAGTGTAATCAACCTGGAGAGGGAAGAGTAGCTATATTATCCATTGGGATATAAAACTCTATCTAACCCTACTGAAAAAGTCAGAAGGGATAAACCAAGGGGAGCAGGGGAGGGGGGAGATCAAAAAAGGGAGGGGAGAAGAAGGGGGAGAGAATTCATTAGACCATTAGAAATAAAAAGTTGGGAATAACAAGGGAAGAGGTAGAAAGGGAAGTTAATCAAGAGAGGGGATAAAGGATACCGGCTCAAAGCAAACCACTGGTTTAAAAGAAAATAGTCTAAGAAGAAGGGGTAGGAATAGGGGAGGATAGGAAAATGTCAACAAATGGACAACTGATAATTATAATTCTGAATGTGAATTGGATGAACTCGCTCATAAAACGGAAGCAAATAGCAGAGTGGATTAGAAACCAAAATCCTACCATATGTTGTCTACAAGAAACACATATGAGGCGGGTGGACATACACAGGTTTAAGGTTCAGGGCTTGAGCAAAATCTTTTGGGCGTCAAATGAGAAAAAGAAGGCAGGAGTGGCTATTATGATCTCTGACAAAGCCAAAGTAAAAATTGATATGATTAAAAAAGACAGGGAAGGTCATTACATCCTGATTAAAGGCAGTATAGACAATGAGGAAATAACACTGCTCAATATGTATGTACCAACTGGCATAGCATCCAAATTCATAAAGGAGAAACTGGCAGAGCTCAAGAAGGAAATAGATAGACTAGTGGGAGATCTAAATATTCCTCTTTCAGATCTAGATAAATCAAATCAAAAAATAAATAAGAAAGAGGTAAGAGAGGTGAATGAAGTCCTAGAAAAATTAGATTTAATTGATATGTGGAGAAAAATAAATAGGGACAAAAAGGAATACACCTTCTTTTCAGGTGCACATGGTACATTCACAAAAATTGACCATGTTATAGGGCATAGAATCATTGCAAACAAATGCAAAAGAGCAGAAATAATAAATGTAACCTCCTCAGATCATAATGCAATAAAAATAATAATTAGTAAGGGCACCTGGACAGGCAAATCAAAAAGTAATTGGAAATTAAATAATATGATTCTTCAAAACCAATTAGTCAAAGAAGAAATCATAGAAACAATCAACAATTTCATTGAAGAGAATGACAATGATGAGACATCCTACCAAACTCTGTGGGATGCGGCCAAGGCAGTACTCAGGGGGAAATTTATATCCTTGGGTGCATATATTAACAAATTAAGGAGGGCAGAGATTAATGAATTGGGCATGCAACTTAAAAATAATTAGAAAGCGAGCAAATTAAAAATCCCCAGATGAAAACTAAATTAGAAATACTAAAAACCAAGGGAGAAATTAATAAAATCAAAAGTAAAAGAATTATTGAATTAATAAATAAGACTAAAAGCTGGTATTTTGAAAAAACAGATAAAATAGACAAAGTACTGGTCCAATCTAAAAAAAAAGGAAAGAAGAAAACCAAATTGACAGTATCAAAGATGAAAAGGGAGACCTCACCTCTAATGAAGGGGAAATTAAGGCAATCATTAAAAACTATTTTGCCCAATTACATGGCAATAAATATAACAATTTAGGAGATATGGATGAATATTTACAAAAATATAAATTGCCTAGATTAACAGCAGAATAAATAGAATACCTAAATAATCCCATATCAGAAAAAGAAATTGAACAAGCCATCAAAGAACTCCCTAAGAAAAAATCTCCAAGGCCTGATGGATTCACAAGTGAATTCTATCAGACATTCAAAGAGTAACTAATCCCAAAACTATATAAATTATTTGATATGATAAGCAAAGAAAGAGTCCTACCAAATTCCTTTTATGACACAAATATGGTACTGATTCCAAAGCCAGGGAGATCAAAAACAGAGAAAGAAAACTACAGACCAATGTCGCTAATGAACATAGATGCAAAAATTTTAAATAGAATACTAGCAAAGAGACTCCAGCAAGTAATTAAGATCATTCACCATGATCAGCTGGGATTTATACCAGGAATGCAAGGATAGTTCAACATTAGGAAAACCATCCACATAATTGACCATATCAACAGTCTAACAAACAAAAATCACATGATTATCTCAATAGATGCTGAAAAAGCATTTGACAAAATACAGCATCCATTCCTATTGAAAAC
>NC_058131.1:445088459-445103476 GCF_016433145.1 Gracilinanus agilis | reverse complement strand
AGCAAAGTTGCAGGATACAAAATAAATGCACATAAATCATCAGCATTTATATACATTTCCAACACACTAGAGCAGCAAGAAGTAGAAAGAGAAACACCATTTAAAATCACCCTAGACAATATAAAATACTTGGGAATCTATCTACCAAAAGAAATACAGCAAGTATACGAAAACAACTACAAAATACTTTCCAAAGAAATAAAACTGGATCTCAACAATTGGAAAGCCATTAATTGTTCATGGGTAGGACGAGCTAACATAATAAAAATGACCATTCTTGGGGCAGCTGGGTAGCTCAGTGGAGTGAGAGTCAGGCCTAGAGACAGGAGGTCTTAGGTTCAAACCCGGCCCCAGCTGTGTGACCCTGGGCAAGTCACTTGACCCCCATTGCCCACCCTTACCAATCTTCCACCTATGAGAAAAAAACACACCGAAGTACAAGGGTTTAAAAAAATGACCATTCTACCCAAATTAATTTACCTATTTAGTGCCATACCTATCAAACTACAAAAAAACTTCTTTACTGAATTAGGAAAAACTATAACAAATTTCATTTGGAATAACAAAAGATCAAGAATATCAAGGGAAATAATGAAAAAAAAATGTGAAGAAAGGGGGCCGAGCAGTACCAGATATTAAACTATACTATAAAGCAGCAGTCATCAAAACAATATGGTACTGGCTAAGAGACAGAGAGGAGGATCAGTGGAATAGACTTGGGGTAAATGACATCAGCAAGACAGTGTATGATAAATCCAAAGAGCTCAACTTTTGGGACATGAATCCACTATTTGACTAAAACTGCTGGGAAATTTGGAAAACAATATGGGAGAGATTAGGTTTAGATCAACATCTAACACCCTACACCAAGATAAATTCAGAATGGGTGAATGACTTGAATATAAAGAGGGAAACTATAAATAAATTAAGTGAACACAGAATAGTATACTTGTCAGATCTTTGGGAAAGGAAAGAATTTAAAACCAAGCAAGAGTTAGAGAAAATTACAAAATGTAAATTAAATGGTTTTGATTATATTAAGCTGAAAAGCTTTTGTACAAACAAAAACAATGTAGTCAAAATCAGAAGGGAAACAACAAATTGGGAAAAAATCTTTATAACAAAAAACTCTGATAGGGGTCTAATTACTCAAATATACAAGGAGTTAAAGCAATTGTATAAAAAATCAAGCCATTCCCCAATTGATAAATGGGCAAGAGACGTGAATAGGCAATTTTCAGGTAAAGAAATCAAAAATATCAATAAGCACATGAGAAAGTGCTCTAAATCTCTAATAATTAGAGAAATGCAAATCAAAACAACTCTGAGATATCACCTCACACCTAGCAGATTGGCTAAAATGAAAGAAGGGGAGAGTAATGAATGCTGGAGGGGATGTGGCAAAAGTGGGTCATTAATGCATTGCTGGTGGAGCTGTGAACTGATCCAACCATTCTGGCTGGCAATTTGGATCTATGCTCAAAGGGCTATAAAAGACTGCCTACCCTTTGATCCAGCCATACCATTGTTGGGTTTGTACCCCAATGAGATCATCGATAAACAAACTTGTACGAAAATATTTATAGCTGTGCTTTTTGTGGTGGCAAAAAACTGGAATAGGAGGGTATGTCCTTCAATTGTGGAATGGCTGAACAAATTGTGGTATAAGCTGGTGATGGAATACTATTGTGCTAAAAGGAATAATAAACTGGAGAAGTTCCATGTGAACTGGAAAGACCTCCAGGAACTGCAGCAGAGTGAAAGGAGCAGAGCCAGAAGAACATTGTACCCAGAGACTGATATACTATGGTAAAATCGAATGCAATGGACCTCTGTACCAGCAGCAATACAAAAACCCAGGACAATTCTGAGGGATTAATGGTAAAGAACGCTACCCACATCCAGAGGAAATACTGCAGGAGAGGAAACATATAAGAAAAACAGCTGCTTGAAAGCAAGGGTTGGGGTGGACATGATTGAGGATGCGGACTCGAAACTACCACACCAATGCAACTACCAACAATTTGGAAATAGGTCTTGATCAAGGAAACATGATAAAACCAGTGGAAATGTGCATAGGCCATGGGTGAGGGGAATGTGGGGTTGAAGGGGAAAGTAGGAGCATGAATCATGTAACCCTGTTAAAAATGAATATTAATAAATGTTTAAAATTTAAAAAAAAAGAAATTGAAGGTATCAAAATAGGCAAGGAGGAGACTAAGCTATCACTCTTTGCAGATGATATGATGGTCTACTTAAAAAATCCTAGAGAATCAACTAAGAAGCTGGTAGAAATAATCAACAACTTTAGCAAAGTTGCAGGATACAAAATAAATGCACATAAGTTATCAGCATTTCTATACATTTCCAACACATTAGAGCAACAAGAGGTAGAAAGAGAAACACCATTTAAAATCACCCTAGACAATATAAAATATTTGGGAATCCATCTACCAAAACAAATACAGAAATTATATGAAAACAACTACAAAATACTTTCCAAAGAAATAAAACTGGATCTCAACAATTGGAAAGCCATTGATTGCTCATGGGTAGGATGAACTAACATAATAAAAATGACCATTCTACCCAAATTGATTTACTTATTTAGCGCCATACCTATCAAACTACAAAAAAACTTCTTTACTGAATTAGGAAAAACTATAACAAATTTCATTTGGAACAACAAAAGATCAAGAATATCAAGGGAAATAATAAAAAAAAATGTGAAGGAAGGGGGCCGAGCAGTACCAGATATTAAACTATACTATAAAGCAGCAGTCATCAAAACAATATGGTACTGGCTAAGAGATGGAAGGGAGAATCAGTGGAATAGACTTGGGGTAAATGACATCAGCAAAACAGTGTATGATAAATCCAAAGAGCCCAACTTTTGGGACATGAATCCACTATTTGACAAAAACTGCTGGGAAATTTGGAAAACAATATGGGAGAGATTAGGTTTAGATCAACATCTCACACCCTACACCAAGATAAATTCAGAATGGGTGAACAACTTGAATATAAAGAGGGAAACTATAAATAAGTTAAGTGAACAAAGAATAGTATACTTGTCAGATCTCTGGGAAAGGAAAGGTTTTAAAACCAAGCAAGAGTTAGAGAAAATTACAAAATGTAAAATAAATGATTTTGATTATATTAAACTAAAAAGGTTTTGTACAAACAAAAACAATGTAGTCAAAATCAGAAGGGAAACAACAAATTGGGAAAAAATCTTTATAATGAAAAACTCTGACAGGGGTCTAATTACTCAAATATACAAGGAGTTAAATCAATTGTATAAAACATCAAGCCATTCCCCAATTGATAAATGGGCAAGAGACATGAATAGGCAATTTTCAGGTAAAGAAATCAAAAGTATCAATAAGCACATGAGAGAGTGTTCTAAATCTCTAATAATTAGAGAAATGCAAATCAAAACAACTCTGAGGTATCACCTCACACCTAGCAGAATGACTAAAATGAAAGAAGGGGAGAGTAATAAATGCTGGAGTGGATGTGGCAAAAGTGGGTCATTAATGCATTGCTCGTGGAGTTGTGAACAAATCCAACCATTTGTGCTGGCAATTTGGATCTATGCTCAAAGGACTATAAAAGACTGCCTGCCCTTTGATCCAGCTATACCATTGTTGAGTTTGTACCCCAAAGAGATCATTAACAGACTTGTATGAAAATATTTATAGCTGGGCTTTTTGTGGTGGCAAAAAACTCGAAAAGGAGGGTATGCCCTTCAATTGGGGAATGGCTGAACAAACTGTGGTATATGCTGGTGATGGAATACTATTGTGTTAAAAGGAATAATAAACTAGAGGAATTCCAGGTGAACTGGAAAGACCTCCAGGAACTGCAGCAGAGCAAAAGGAGCAGAGCCAGAAGAACATTGTACACAGAGACTGATATACTATGGTAAAATAGAATGTAATGTACTTCTGTACCAGCAGAAAGCAATGACATAGGACAGCTCTGAGGGATTTATGGTAAAGAATGATACCCACATTCAGCGGAAGGACTGCAGGAGAGGAAACATATAAGAAAAACAACTGCTTGAACGCATGGGTTGAGGTGGACATGATTGGGGATGTGGACTCAAAACTACCACCCCAATGCAAGTATCAACAATTTGGAAATAGGTCTTGATCAATGACACGTGATAAACCCCTGGAAATGTGTGTCTGCCATGGGTGGGGAGGTGCAGGGGGTGAAGGGGAAAGTAGGAGCATGATTCATGTAACCATGTTAAAAATGAATATTAATAAATGTTTAAAAAAATGGATACCCTCAGCTTCCCTCAAACTCCAGAGAGTATGTTATTCCTCTCTCTCTTATTAATCTACTAATGTAGTAACCATAAGGTCTTGATTAAATACAAACGGGGTTTATTGTCTTCTAGGATAGATTGGCAGGGTAGAGGATACAAGGAAGCTGCTTAGAGAAACTTCACGTGGGGGAAGAGAAGCAGGAACGTGAGACTGAGAAAAGACCTCCCTTAACTCTGGTCTCAGATGGTTTTGTAATCAATGGGGTTAGAAAAGTTGGATACAAAGATTCAATATATAATTTGTTGCAAGGGTAAGCCCTATTTGATTATTTAAAATATCAAGTTTAAACTAACACTCCAAACTATCCTCCTTTCAAAACCTCACAGGAATTCAGGTAGGGAGAATGAAGGTTGGAATAGGGTACGGTAGGGAGATTCAAATGAATTAGCTAAATTAATAAATCTCAAAAGAAAAGCTGCAAAATATAGGCCAGGTTTCAATCTAAAGAAGGAGCTCAGATGGACCCTGGTTTCTCTCCATGAGTCCCAAGACTAACTGAACTTTTCCCAAGATTCTAAACTCCTTAACTGACAGAATGAATTCTGCAAAGCCTGCAAAACTGTTATGCCCCCCTCTCTGTAGCACACTCCTCCCCCACACCACCTACCATACCAGAGTCAGAGCAAAGCCTGGGGCAATCTCTAAATTCTTGGGGGCTGGCTGAAAGCACCACACTTACCCCTGAGGTCAGTGCAAGGCTTTGCAGTGAGACTTTAGACTTGAAGCTGAAGAGCACAGAGCCTGGGCAGCAGAGTATGGAGCTTGGGCAGAAACAAAGCTGGCCACGGCTGAGGCAGCAGGGGCTGGAAAGATAACCTCAGGGCAAAACAAGTTAAAGCACACAACACAAAGAACATTACAGATCTACCTGCCCTCATTCAGGCTTCTGACTGGGAAGGGAAGATCCTACCAAGACAAAGCCCTGCAAGACAGAAACTTAAGAAAGCAATATCCACCAACATGCAGGAACCCCAATCAACTAGTGGCAAAAAGAATAAGCAACAGCAAAAGAAACTCTTGACCCTGGATAATTTCTATAGGGAAAAAGAGCAAAATACAGAAGCAAAAGCAGAGAGTGAAAAACAAGCAAAGACATCCAAACTTCACATTTAACAAATGGAAATTGGTCACAAGCTCTCGAAGAACTCAAAAAGGAGTTCATGAGCCAAATAAGAAAGAGAGAGGAAAAGTTGGAAATAGAAATGAAAGCAATACAAAAAGAAAATAACAGCTCAAAAGATAAAATTGCTCATATGGAAAAAGAGGCACAGAAATCAAATGAAGTAATAAGCAAATTGGAGACCAGAATTGACCTGCTGGAAGCCATGAAAAGCAGGATAGACCAAACTGAAAAAGAAGATCAAAAGATCATAGCTTAAAACCAGTCTTTAAAGCCTAGAATTGGGCAAGTAGAAGCTAACAATCTGTTGTGGAAACTAGCATGGTAGTTGGGAGATGGTTGGCCAACACTTCTCTGTGTGCGGTTTGCTTCTGAGTCTCATTTATCCCATGAAAATCAACTCTCTCTGCCTACTCCCCAAGTTGTGTTCAATGGAAGAGCTCCCTCACTCCATCCTGCTTTGACTTCTGTTGTTTTGAGGAGCCATCTAAAGATTTTTTGCATTGGATTCTGCATTGGTGGCTCTTGCTGAAGAGGCTACCAAGATTCCTGGTTGGAGATCGGGACCTGAGGGAGTCTTTGTCAGAGTTGAGCTGAATTCCCCCAGATCAACAAGTATAGGGTATTTAGCTAGGCAATATTTTCTACCTCTTTCCTACATTTCCATCTTTTTATTATCTCTATTTTGCTGTAGTAAAGCTACTAAAGCCACTAATAACTTCATGACTTAAAAGTCAATTTTTATAAATGGTGACCACAACAACTTTTTATAACTCTTAATTAGACGAAAATCAATGTTAACTCTTATAACTTTTTTGGAGGGACCCTCCCAAAAGTTTCCTTTGTCTCTCCCTCACCTATACATTCTTTTAGACCACATTCAGATCCATTCTCTGGCCCTTTGTTCCACACCATTTCTCAGCCTTCCAACCTTACCACATCCATTTCTTCCCCCAATTATGGTCCCTCTGACCACACTATTTTGTTCCTGCTCCTTCACCCACTCACTCTGTTCCTGCCTCCACTTCCCCTCCCATACTCTGTACCCTGTCTCACCCAGAGACTTCTCTTCTTTCTTTTCCTCCTCCTCCACCTCCTCCTCTTTTATTCTCAGACTCCATTCAGATTTTAGTCTTAGCAGTGGAAAACTTTGACTTCTCTAAAGGGCATGTTTCTTCTGGGAGAATTTGCCACACATGACCATAGTGGTGTAAAAAGGAATTCTTCATTCCTTTTTTTAATTTAACGGGCACCTGGCCATCCACTTACCACAGAAATGTATAGAGATTAACCAGTCTACAGTTACAGGAAGTAGAAACCATAGAGACAGGAAGGAGGAACCATAGAGACAGGAAGTGAGTTAGAAAAAGGATATAAAAGGGGTCAGCATCATTTGGTTGGTCTGTCAGTTGCTGACACTTAGGTTCTGGCAATTGTGGAGAAGTTGGCTGCTGGGAGTGTCTTCAATTAGTGGTTGACTTTAGTTTCTGGAATATAAAAGGCAAGCCTGAACTTACTGAGAGGGCTTTTTGGCTTTAGCCTTTAAAAGACTTTTGGCTTTAGCTTTTGGCTTTTGGCTTTTGGGGTTTTTGGTTTGGGGTGTTAGGTTTTTTTTCTTTCTTGAACTTTTTTGGGAGGTGGTTAGTCTTTGTTGACAGACCTAATTGGGGTTGGATTAAACACTGATTGGGTTGGTTTTGGTTGGGCTGGATTAGGTTGGAACTTTGAGGGGTGGTTGTTAGTTATAGGTAGATATAGGCAGTTTTAGGTAGTAATTATAGGTAGTTATAGGATAACTAGTATAGACATTAGGAAATTTTCTTTCTCTACCTCTTCCCTATATTTCCATCTTTTACTATATTCTTTTCTATCTCTATGTTAGCAAAACTGTTAAAAGCTGGAAAAAAGACAACAAAATGTGGTCCACCTCCTTCCATTCCTCAGTAACCCCTATCAAAAGAGACAATTGAGGGAATTGCCCCAGTGATAAATTCTTTAATTGAACAAAAAATAATAGTTCCTTGTAAATATGAACATAATATACCTAGCTTGCCTGTTAAAAAGCCAAAATTAGATGTAAATAGAAAGCCTTTCTATTGATTTCTACAAGATTTAAGGGCTATAAACAATCATATCATCAAAAAATATCTTGTGGTTCCAAGCTCATCCACAATTATCTCCTCTATTCCTAGCATGGCCTCATATTTTATGGTAGCAGATGTGTGTTCAGTATTTTTCTCAATACCCATTCATGAAGATTCCAGAAATATATTTGCCTTCACCTGGAAAAGTTTCCAATGTATGTGGTGTCATTTGCCCCAAGGTACATGGAAAGTCCAGATTTATTTTCACAGATTTTAACACAAGATTTAGAAAATATTAAGTTTAAGGAGAGCCTTTTGATATACTTTGTAGATGATTTGCTCTTGGCCTCACCAAATGCCATAGCATGTCAAGAAGATAGCAAACATCTCCTTTTGGAACTATATAAGATCTCGAAGGCAAAGAGTTCAGTGGTGTCTCTACAAAGTGGAGTATTTAGGGTTTAGTTTAACTGCTGGTGCCCACTTCATTTCCCCTAAGTGCATTGAAGATATTAAAAAATTAAGTGTTTCCTCCACCTACGAAACAGTTGAGAGCAATTCTAGGAGCAACAGAGTTTTGTAGACAGTGGATTCCTTGCTACGGGGAAATCACTAAACTCCTTATAGCATTGACAAAAAATTCAGTCACAGAACCACTCAAGTTAGAGGCAGAACACCTGTCAGTTCTTTCTAAATTGAAGCAGGCTATCCTGTTTGCCTCTGCTCTAGGCATCCCAGATTATAAAAAGCCACTTACTTTATATGTACACAAACAGAGAACTTTAGGACCTGTTCAAAGTCCAGTTGCTTATTACTCAGCCCAGCTGGACCCAGTAGCTTCAGGAGCACAATCATGTCTTAGAGATGTAGCTGCAACAGCTTTATTAGTAACTAAATCTGCTGATTAATATTGGGATGCCCACTAACAATGTTCAAATGAAATTGAAGCATTGTTGCTAAGGCATGGAACACAGGCATTTTCTGACCAAAGATTTGCAAGATATGAAGTAATCTTGTTAGGCAATGAAAATATTACCTTAAAATGCTACATAACACTTAACCCTGCCACCTTGCTTCTAGATTTACCAGTTACAGGAGAACGATTACACAATTGTGAATCTTTAGTGTGCATGCCTGGTAAACTCAATACAGAATGTTGGATTAGAGGGCAGACCCTCTAAGAGCTGTGGTTACTAAGCTCAGTTCTGCAGAGCCCACAGAATTTTCAGGTTGGCTCTGACTAAGGGCTGTAAAAGTGGAGGTTTGACTTGGATTTCCAATCACTCTAGTGCTTTGTATACCACAGACCCCCAAATTCGGAGTTTTCCCATCAATTGTGTCAGGGAAAGTTTGATAGATAGTTTGTATTCCCTTCAACCCTTCTGGTACATCTCCCAACTCAGAGGCTGTCTGGAGTTCTCTATCCAGCCCTCCAGTCTATGTGGCTGAAGTCAGTTGATTTTTGTCTCCAACCATTGAGCAGACTTCAGTGTTGTTGTTATTGAGCACACTAGCCACTGGAGATGACAGCTGATTATTCTCTCTTCCCAAAGCTTCTGGCTTGAATTCATCAGCTAAGGGATTGAGAAAGCTAGATGTAGAATTGTCTGAGCTGCTGCTATCAACCAGCAACACCATGCTCTGCTCTTGAAAAGTCAAGCCTTTCTCAACATTCTATTTTTTTTTTTTTGCTCTCTAATCTCTTCTTGTTGTTTTATGCCTAAAGCAAGAGAATGGGTTTGGACATTGGGACTTGACTCCTTAAGGGTTACTAATGATACTCCTTCCTGAATACATTGTAAATCCCTGTCACTTTGTTCTTTATCCAAGTTAACCTGTTGTTTTAAACTTGGAATAAAGAGAGGAGCTTGAGATTCTGATGACTCCCACCAAGATTGTAAAGCTTCTGGAGGCAAGCAATTATAAATTCCTGGACGGTCCCTATGCTTCTCATCCAAGCCTCTTGTGGTGGAATGAGAAAGCAGGCCCCTTTTATAGTCATCCTCAATTGTCCCATAAATCTCTTTGAACATTTGCATTATGTCCTCCCATTCTTGGTCTTCTGCCACAGAAACATCATTGTATTCTGTGCAGCTTGCTAGACACATATGCTCTCCCATGCCCAGTCTTTGAGAATCATTTACTACAACTAGATTAGTAATACACACATCCATGTCCTTATTGCCATTAATCATCCTGAAGCCTCGATTCATAAGGACTTCAGAATCTCATCTTGGGCTTTGTATTTCTCCATCTGGTCAAGAGATGGAGACTGTACCTCTTGCAAGCATGGTTGCAACATTGTCATGTTTTGTGCCCTCAACTCTTCTTGTATTGCTGGACCATTTTGAGTTATAGAACATCCTGTTGCTATTCCTATCTCTCTGGTTGGGGTTGTTGTTAGCCCTACCAAAGTCTATTTGTTGTTTAAATCTACATGACCGAACCATGTGACCTATGCGGCCACACAGATAGCACTTTGGAGAAGAGGTTTGGGGCTTGGTGACACTAGCAGGCTGCCTGGATTGACTATGCCCCCTGCTGGCCTGGAGGGCAAAGTTCTTAATTTCTTAGATTTCTTTTTCCTTTCTAGCCTGTTTCAGTTGTCTTTTGAGGTCAGCTATTACTGAGTCCTTTTCTGAATCTGACTGTCTGGCTATTCTGACTTCCTTTGCTTTGAATCATGAATATAGTACACGTATTGCTTAATATCTTTGAGAGGCAATGATTCCCATTGAGGATGGTTCTGCTGGAAATAGGTCTGGACCAACAGTGAAGCACCTTTCATGAACTGCCTCCTAATATGATCGATGGTCTCTGGGGCATGCACATCTCTAAGGCCTAATATTGTTTCATCTACCTTCATTACCCTGTTGAGGAAGCTGCTAGGATGTTCTTCCTCTCCCTGCCTTAGCTTCTCGAATTTTTACCAGGAGTTTGGTCTTTTTGAACGGAGCTGCATTGCCTCAAGTAAATCTGTCCAACATTGGACCAGGTATCTCATATTTGCATGAGATGTTAACTCCAGGTCATGGTGGACTGTGGACCAAGCCATGAGGTTGGGGTTTGTGCGAGTTTCAGCCAAAAACTTCTCCTTCTCAGAGGGTGAATAAAATTCCCCTAAAAGCAACTCCACGTCATCAAAGCTCGGGTAGAATAGTGTGAAGACATGTTTCATTTCTTTTATACTTTTGAAAGGAGAGATGAAAAACTTGGGGAAATGTCTCCTGAATACCTCTAGATCATTTGGGGTAAAAGCCTTATATCATTTCACATAGACTATATGCTCCCCAGGTTGCAAGATGGTTCTGTCAACTATTGGGAGTACAGATACCGTGGTCTCAGTGCCTGGTTCTTTCTTTGGATTTTGGGTGTCCTTTACAGATTGTGATTCTTTGCTCGCATTAGTAGCACCTAGATATTTCATTTCTACAATCTCCAATTGGAGAATTGTATGCTCATCCAGTTCTTTCCCTTCCCTAATTTGCTTAAGGACTTAGAACAACAGCTTCATGTTTTCCAACAGTTCTAGGGAGACAGAGTCAGGTTTTGAATTAGAAGCAGAACCAAAAAGTAGCCATAAGTGTGAGAGTACTCTTTTCAGCACAATAATGAATTGTAAGACCATAAAAACTAGTGCCATAGCCATGGGTATAAAACATATAAACTCTGCCAGTGTTATGGCACACCATTTATAGTAGTCATATAATTCCAATATTTGGAGTATGAATTGTGGAATTTTCCAGAACCAAATATCAATTGCTCCCTGCATGAAGGACCAGAGAAGCATGGAGAAACTGGTGACTATGGACAATACTCTAGCAAGACCCATTTGGAATATTATTTGTGTAGGTAATTAAACTAACTGTGCTCTCCAAATGTAATGGAAGATAATGTAATGGATAATATGATGATGACGGCAAAAGTGAGTCACCAGGGGCCTGGGAGCCAGTAACTAAAGTAGCAGGAGATTTTAGAGTTAATTGATAACAGAGATGAGCAACCTCAGCTGAAGTGCCCAGTGAATCTCCACTGCCAACTGCAGGCTCCTTTAAGGTGTTGAGTGGGTGGCCCCTCCCTGCTGAAGTAACTGCCTTCCTATAGGGTGAGAGCAGAACCCAGCAGGAAAAGGGATTCTACTTCCTGGCTACAATGGAGACTCCTTTAGACAACCCAGATCTAGTCTTATGGTTCTTCTTTTATGAGGGATGGCATATGCCACATTGGAGCTACAGTAGTCACAGAATTTGCCACTCTGTGATCAGCTTCACTGTCCTCAAAGATAAATGCTCAAGGTGAAGAACTCATAGGTTTAAAACACACTTGTATAGTTGCAAATGATAAGAAAGCAACAATTTACATGGATTCCAAATACACATTTGGGAAATATCATGCAGTGGTTATGCTTTGGTTTCAAAGGGGATTTTTAACTTCATCTGGGAAAAATATTACAAATGCAGAAATCATTAATGAAGTACTTTCTGCTCTCCAACTACTTGAAGCCCTGGCTGTTGTACTCTGCCCATACAGGTGGAACTGACCCTGTCTCTAAAGGGAACCACCAGGCAGACACTGCTACAAAACTCACTGTCTGAACTAATTCTAACTTTGGCAACTAGTAACAAATCAGATTTATTCCTTTCTTTTAATGAAAAGGAAGTATAAAAATGGAAACAAAAATTCAAAGCAAAACAAATTAATGCAGTTTGGGTGTCATTTGAAGGAAAACCCCTACTCCCTAGAAGTTTTTTATCACCAAATGTCAATCCATTCACAAAAATTGTCATTTTGGGAACCCAAGGCATTGTAGACTCTGCTAAAAGTATATGGATAGCCCTTGGTATAACTACCATACCTTCTAAAGAGTGTGCAGCCTGCTCCACCTGTCAAGCATATAACCAACATGCCTTTCATGGAAAAGCTTTTGGTGGATACCTTCTAGCTTACATACCTTTTGAACAAATCAATTTTATTACAATGCCAAAAGCTGAACATTATAAATTTTGTCTAGTCATAGTACACCAGCTGACCAGATGGCTGGAAGCATTTTCTACCATTTGAATCACAGTAGCTTTTGTTGCCAAAGAGCCCTTAAAAGAAATTATACCTTGTTTCGACCTGCCAGCATATATTGATTCAGATAGGGAAACTCATTTTACTGATTCAATTTTATCTCAAATTTATTCCGGTTTGGAGATAACTCCTAAATTCCATGTACCATATGATGCCCAGAGCTCAGGCCAAGTTGAAAGAATTAATAGTGACCTTAACACCATGATTGGAAAATTGTGCAGAGACTCATTTAAAATGGCCTGACATTCTTCCTGTAGCCCTATTTTTTCTTTGAAGCAGGCCCAGGGGAGATCTATGCATCTCACCATTTGAAATACTTTTTGGACATCTGCCTATATAAGCTAAGCCTTTTTCCCCTGCATGTACATCATTGCTAGAAGGAGATACTTCTATTGCTTCCTATATATGGAATTTACAAATAAAATTAAGAGAACTTCAAGAATCCAGAGGTGTAGTACAAGCAGGACCTATAGACTTTTCCCTTCATGATATAAACCCAGGAGTCAAAGTACATATAAAGAACTTCCAGTGCACTGGGGCAACTCAGCCGGCCTGGGAAGGTCCATTTAAAATACTCTTTTTTTTTATTTAAACATTTATTAATATTCATTTTTAACATGGTTACACGATTCATGCTCCTACTTTCCCTTTCACCGCTCACACTCCCCCCACCCATGGCCGATGCACATTTCCACTGGTTTTGTCATGTGTCCTTGATCAAGACCTGTTTCGAAATTGTTGGTAGTTGGCACTGGTGTGGTCGTTTCGAGTCTACATCCTCAATCATGTCCACCCCGACCCATGCGTTCAAGCAGTTGTTTTTCTTATATGTTTCCTCTCCTGCAGTCCTTCCTCTGAATGGTAGTTTGATAGGTATGGCGCTAAATAGGTAAATTAATTTGGGTAGAATGGTCATTTTTATTATGTTAGCCCATCCTACCCATGAGCAATCAATGGCTTTCCAATTGTTGAGATCCAGTTTTATTTCTTTGGAAAGTATTTTGTAGTTGTTTTCGTATAATTGCTGTATTTCTTTTGGTAGATAGATTCCCAAGTATTTTATCTTGTCTAGGGTGATTTTAAATGGCGTTTCTCTTTCTACCTCTTGCTGCTCTAATGTGTTGGAAATGTATAGAAATGCTGATGATTTATGTGCATTTATTTTGTATCCTGCAACTTTGCTAAAGTTGTTGACTATTTCTACAAGCTTCTTAGTTGATTCTCTAGGATTTTTTAAGTAGACCATCATATCATCTGCAAAGAGTGATAGCTTAGTCTCCTCCTTGCCTATTTTGATACCTTCAATTTCTTTTTCTTCTCTAATTGCTACTGCTAGTGTTTCTAGTACTATGTTCAATAATAGAGGTGATAATGGACATCCTTGTTTCACTCCTGATCTTATTGGGAAGGCTTCTAATTTATCCGCATTGCATATGATGCTTGTTGATGGTTTTAGGTATATACTTTTTATTATTTTTATGAAAGGTCCTTCTATTCCTATACTTTTCAGTGTTTTCAGTAGGAATGGATGCTGTATTTTGTCAAAGGCTTTTTCAGCATCTATTGAGATAATCATGTGATTTTTGTTTGTTAGACTGTTGATATGGTCAATTATGTGGATGGTTTTCCTAATGTTGAACCAACCTTGCATTCCTGGTATAAATCCCACCTGATCATGGTGGATGATCTTCTTAATTACTTGCTGGAGTCTCTTTGCTAGTATTCTATTTAAGATTTTTGCATCTATGTTCATTAGGGAGATTGGTCTGTAGTTTTCTTTCTCTGTTTTTGATCTCCCTGGCTTTGGAATCAGTACCATATTTGTGTCATAAAAAGAATTTGGTAGGATTCCTTCTTTGCTTATCATATCAAATAATTTGTATAGTATTGGGATTATTTGCTCTTTAAATGTCTGATAGATTTCACTTGTGAATCCATCAGACCCTGGCAATTTTTTCTTAGGGAGTTCTTTGATGGCTTGTTCAATTTCTTTTTCTGATATGGGATTATTTAGGTATTCTATTTCTTCTGCTGTTAATCTAGGCAGTTTATATTTTTGTAAATATTCATCCATATCTCCTAAATTGTTATATTTATTGCCATATAATTGGGCAAAATAGTTTTTAATGATTGCCTTAATTTCCCCTTCATTAGAGGTGAGGTCTCTCTTTTCATCTTTGATACTGTCAATTTGGTTTTCTTCTTTCCTTTTTTATATTAGATTGACCAGTACTTTGTCTATTTTATCTGTTTTTTCAAAGTACCAGGTTCTAGTCTTATTTATTAATTCAATCGTTCTTTTACTTTTGATTTTATTAATTTCTCCCTTGGTTTTTAGTATTTCTTATTTAGTTTTCATCTGGGGATTTTTAATTTGCTCACTTTCTAATTTTTTGAGTC
>NC_058131.1:445074694-445088059 GCF_016433145.1 Gracilinanus agilis | reverse complement strand
TTATTTCCTCATTGTTTATACTGCCTTTAATCAGGATGTAATGACCTTCCCTGTCTTTTTTAATCATATCAATTTTTACTTTGGCTTTGTCAGAAATCATAATAGCCACTCCTGCCTTCTATTTCTCATTTGACACCCAAAAGATTTTGCTCAAGCCCTGAACCTTAAACCTGTGTATGTCAACCCACCTCATATGTGTTTCTTGTAGACAACATATGGTAGGATTTTGGTTTCTAATCTACTCTGCTATTTGCTTCCGTTTTATGAGCGAGTTCATCCCATTCACATTCAGAGTTATAATCATCAGTTGTGCATTTGCTGACATTTTTGTATCCTCCCCTATTCCTACCCCCTTTTTCTTAGACTATTTCCTTTTAAACCAGTGGTTTGCTATTAAGCTGCTATCCCTTATCCCCTCCCTTGATTAATTTCCCTTTTTACCCCCTCCCTTATTTTTCCCCTCTTTTTGTTTTTAAAGGCCTAATGATGGTGATGGAATACTATTGGACTAAAAGGAATAATAAACTGGAGGAGTTCCAGGTGAACTGGAGAGACCTCCAGGAACTGATGCAGAGGGAAAGGAGCAGAGCCAGAAGAACATTGTACGCAGAGACTGATATACTGTGGTAAAATCGAGTGTAATGGATTTCTGCACCAGCAGCAATGCAATGACACAAGACAGCTATGAGGGATTTATGGTGAAGAACGCTACCCACATTCAGAGGAAGATCTGCAGGAGAGGAATCATAGAAGATAATCAATTGCTTGAATGCATGGGTTGAGGGGGACATGATTGAGGATGTAGACTCGAAACGACCACACCAATGCAACTAACAACAATATGGAAATACGCCCTAAAAAAGGACACATGTTACAACCAGTGGAAATGTGCATCGGCAATTGGTGGGGGAAGAGCGGGGGGGGGGGGGGGGGAAAGTAGGGGTATGAAGCATTTAAACAGGTTAAAAATGTATATTAATAAATGTTTAAAAAAAAAAGGTTCTGGTAGAAGGATCTTAGCTGGGACTTGAAGGAAGCCAGGGAAGCCAAGAGGAAGCCAGAAAAAGGGAGAGAATTCCAGTCATGGGAGACAGCCAATGAAAATGCACTGAGCTGCAAGGATCCAAGAGAACTCCAAGGAACTCATGAAGGGAAAAAGGCTATCCTTTGCCATAGAAGGAACTGATGGAATCTGAATGCAGATTAAAGTATACCATTCTTCACTTTAAAAAAAAAATAAAAGGCCTAATGAATTTCCTCCCCCTTCTTCTCCCCTCCCTTTTTTGACCTCCCCACTCCCCTGCTCCCCTTGGTTTATCCCTTCTGACTTTCTCAGAAGGGTTAGATAAGAGTTTTATGTCCCAATGGATATTATAGCTACTATTCCTTCTCCAGGTTGATTACACTGAGAGTAAGGTTTGATTATTACCTCTTAATGCTCTCTTCCTCTCCTTCTTATAATAGTATTTGTCCCCTCTCCTTCCCATGCCCTCTTTGTGTGTAGTAGAATATCCTATTTTTCTTATTCACTCAAGTTTCTCTTGGTGTCCCCTACTATTCACCCCCTCTTTCCCATCCCCCATGTCATCTTAGATTATTTGGTGTTCCACCCTCACCCTGTGAATTATTCTTCTGATTACTATAATAGTGAATACTATAATAGTGAAGAGAGTTCACTACAGAGAATTATACATAACATTTCTCTACATAGGAATACAGATAATTAGATCTTACTGAGGCCCTTAAAAAGGCAAATTTAAAAATTATGAGTTTTCTTTCTTTCCCCTCTGTTTCTTATTTACATTTTCATGTTTCTTTTGATTTTTGTGGTTGAATATCAAACTTTCCATTTAGTTGTGGTCTTTTCTGTGCGAATACTTGGACATCTTCAATTTTATTGAATGCCCATACTTTCCCCTGGAAATATATAGTCAATTTTGATGGGTAGTTGACCCGTGGTTGCAGGCCCAGCTCTCTTGCCTTTCTGAATATCGTATTCCAAGCCTTGCAGTCTTTTAGTGTGGAGGCTGCCAGATCCTGTGTGATCCTGCTTGGTGCTCCTTGATATTTGAATTTTCTCTTTCTGGCTTCTTGTAAGATTTTTTCTTTTACTTGATAGCTCTTGAATTTGGCAATGATATTCCTGTGCATTTTCTTATCTGGATCAAATGTCGCAGGCGATCTATGGATCCTTTCAATGTCTATATTGCCCTCTTATTGTAGGACTTCAGGGCAATTTTGCTGAATAATTTCTTTTAGTATGGAGTCCAGGTTTCTATTAATTTCTGGTTTTTCTGGAAGACCAATGAGTCTCAAATTGTCTCTTCTTGACCAGTTTTCTTGGTCTGTCACTTTCTCATTGAGATATTTCATGTTTCCTTCTATTTTATCAGTCTTTTGACTTGTTTTATTTGTTCTTGTTGTCTTGAAAGATCATTAGCTTCTAGTTGCTCAATTCTAGCCTTTATGGACTTGTTTTCCTTTTCAATCTGGTCATTTCTGGTGTTCAATTTGCTTATCAGTTCATTTGATTTCTGAGCCTCACTTTCCAATTGCAAGATTCTACCTTTTAAACTGTTATTTTCTTCCCGGATCTCTTCCTTCTTCCTCAAAATCTCAGTTTTCAACTCTTCCATAGCTTGTGAACCATTTTCCTTATTTGAGGAGGGTCCGGATGCTTGTTTGTTCTCCTCCTCTGTTTGCTTGGTTGCCTGGATTTTCTCTGTGTAAAAGTTGTTGAGTGTTAAGGACTTCTTTTTCTTGTTGTTAATCTTTCTCTTCTGAAATTCCTGAGTCTGAGTAGCCATCATTAGCCCAGCAGTTTCTCAGCTTTATCTTCGCGCTCAGCGACTGTCTGCGGTCTTTTGGCTCCTGAGGTCTGAGGTCTGGTTTTTACCAAGGTCAAGCCCCCTGGTGGACCCCCTTGCTTGATCCTCTGCTGGAGGTTCCTTTACAAGTCTCAGGGCACTGCTTCCACAGTCGTATACCTGTCTGCACTGGTTCCCCTCAAGGTTTCAGAGCCTTAGCTTGCAGCTGTGTCTGCCTCCACCCGCGCCTCCTCCTGCACTGCGCTCTGTGTCCACGCTGAGAGTTCGTGCTCGTTCTTTAGCTTTTTGGGGACCTAAATCTTGCTGCTCTCAGGAACAGGCCCTGGAGCTGCCAATGACTCGATGGGTGCCCCAAACTTGCTCTATTTCTTTTTAGCTGGCTTTGGCACTATAGGTGGTGTGTGTGGAGGGGGTGGGGGGATGGTTGCTCAGCCCACGATTTAGTGAGAGCTGTTTTACCCCTTTATAGCATGGAAATGCCCCGTTTACACGTACCTTCCACTCTGTGCCCTGTTGTGGGGTTCCTCCGTTCATCTGGACTTGTTTTTATGTCCCTTTGAGGAGTCTTGTATGTTTCGGTCAGGAGAGGTTAAGAGCTGCTTCTTACTCTGCCGCCATCTTAACCCGGAAAAAAACTCCATTTAAAATACTCTTAACCACTCCAACAGCTATAAAAATTGAAGAAAAAAACCTAATGGATACATTGCTCACACACAAAATGAGTACCTTCCATCGAAACTGATTGTATCCTGTCACATGCATTGAAGATAAAACTTACAAAGACAACTAAACATTATTTTCACTGACATTGAACTCCAGAATTTTTATCTTTTAAATAAGATATTTGATTTTTCCTTATACTTGAAGCACATGGTAACAGTACTAATAATTTTTTTGATCTTGCAATAGAATGAATTTAGGCATCCATTAGCCAACACGTAAGTGCATATATATGTATTGCAGAATTTGTATTTTGTTTTAGATATGTGTATTCACATGCATTCTGTTTAGAAATGGTTATTATTATACTTTTATAGGACTATAGAGAAATGTTAAATAAGCAAATGATAAGTATTATAAAGTGTTAAAAGTGCTGGTCAACACTCACTTCAGGGATGGGGGGGATTGGTTGTGTACTTTTTAATGTAGTATTTGTTAGATTTAATTGATATCTCCAGGTTCTTATTTTCCATAGAGTATAATTTTCATAAATTCTAAGATTTAGGATTGTATTATTTGTAATTGTAATTTGTAATTGGAAACTGTATTTTGTAAAATCCAAGATTTGAAATCTTTTGAAAGTAATTTTAGGATTTGTTAACTCCCTGAATCAAGAAAAATGAACTGTTTTAAGAAGATGCCATAAAGAGACCTACACTACATTGGAAGATCTAAAGTGAATTGTGGGAAGTATTGATTGAACTGAAAGGGGTTCAATGCATATAATGAATGCAAATTTCTTATGCCAAAGGGGATTGTCCCCTAATTGGCTTTTTGTCAATGCATCTACCTACCATTGGTTTTGCTTTCTTTCTCTTTTCTTTCCCTTTTCCTCATTATTATTTTAGTTTTCTATTAGTTAGTGTTATATTATAGGTACCTTTAACTAGAAGGTTTTTCGAAGTATAAGTTAGTTATATTTAAATGATCCACTGGGGAGACTAGCCTCCCAAAGGATCACAGGGGTATTGTAAAAAGGAATTCTTCATTCCTTTTTTTTTTTTATTTGAGCAAGGGATAATAATTTCATGTAAATCTCAATATAATTTGCCAATTTTCTTGGTAAAAAAGCCTAGGCCAACCTCTGATGGGAAGTTATTTATTAGTTTGTACAAGATCTACACATATAGTTAATTCAGATGTTATTTCTAGTCATCCACCGTTTCTAAATCCTGCAAACATCATCTCCTTAATCTCTAGTGAAGCTACATATTTTACAGTTGTGGATCTTTGGACTTTTTCCCATTCCTTTCCTGCTGGAAGCCAGCTAGCAGCTCCAGGGGGTCTGGAAGGTATACAGTTTAGGTGAGAAAAAAGTGAGTCAGAGACACAGTAGATTTCCAGAAGCTATTCTGAGAACTTCCCATGAAATTTTATTTTTTATACTTTTCTCTCACAGTCACACAAATGTTGGGAAAATTTACATTTCAAAATCAAAACAGAGAAGAACTCAAGGTTATACTAGTTACATAAGAATTGGTACACAAAACATATTTCTACATATAGATTATATTTAGTCAATCTTCTTCAAGGCTACCAAAACTCTACTTTATTTGAGTTTTATTTTAATAAAAAGAACCTTCAACACATTTCAAAAGTGGATTAAAGTGTGAGAACTCTCAAATTCGGGGGAACAAGTCTAACTGGGAAAGTAGTGAAGTGTGAGAATATTTTCGTTTATTCATACTGTGTCCTTCAACTCTTGAGGCAGAGAGAGAAAAAGATTAAAACAGCCTCTGATATTTTTGAGGGTATGAACTATTAACTCATTAAATGCTAGTTTATTATAGAGTATTTAGGGGATTTATATAAAGGGATTTTATATCTACACTACAAAACTTGAGACTATCCTAAAAATATAGATAATAATTTCAATAATAAAAAGTGTTGATCAGAAGAGAGTCAAACACAGGGGTCTGATTGGGTTATCCATCCATCCTGTGGCCTGATTTTCAGATTTTGGGATCAATGTAGGGCTCTGCCATCTGCATTAACTCAATGGTACCCTGAGGGGCTCTCAGCACTTTCCATATAAATTCTAGAAGAATATCTGCTTTTCTGAGTTCTCATCTTGAGTTTCTTTAGGGTGGTAATCAATGAATTCTTTCAATTTATATTTTACTTTCTAGTTTTAAATGTTCTGGTTCATTTGGTTAATAATTTCTTGACATGTAGCATTTAAACTTTTTTTTATTATGACTTTCTGATAAACTGACAATTCTTATATGCCATCTCCTCCATTTGTTTTCTAGGTCAGTTGTTTTTATAATAAGATATCTCATATTTTCTTATATTTTTTCATTCTTTTGATTATGCTTTATTTCTTGTTATCTTAAAAAGTCATCAGCATCCTCTTACCTGATTCCAATTTTTAATGAATTATTTTCTTTGGTGAAATTATGGATATCTTTCCAATTAGATGACCTTTCTTTTATAATTCTCTTGGTTTTCTTGCATTGCTTTTTTCCTAATTTTTCCTCATCCTCTCTCATTTGGTTTTTAAAATTCTTTTTCAAGCTCTTCTAAAACCCCTCTTTTTGGTGGCTTGTGACCATTTGAAGTTTTTATTTGATATTTTAGAACTAGGTATTTTAATTTCACTATCTTCTGAATTTAAACTCTGGTCTTCTCTAATCCCATAGTAACCATCTATGATTAGGCTCTTTCTTTTTTTCTTATTCATTTTCAAAAAAATTAATGGCCAATAAACTTAATTATTAGCTTTATGCTAGAGTCAGGCTCTGTTCCTATGTTGTGGGAGATGATGTCTCTATTTTCAGGTTTTTTTTGTGTTGCTATTTCCTGATACCTACTTGTTTCTTCCAGTTTCTATAATCCAGGGTGAGGTGTGATCCATGCTCTCTCCAGCTCACTTCCCAGTCAGTAATTGACCTCAAATGCCTCAACCAAGGCCCCCAGCAGTACTGTCACTGGGAGCAAATACTCATACTGCCTATGGTACCCATATTACTGGAAGTATTTGCTCACTTCTCTGCTCTAGAACTCTATTGAGGAACTCTGTACTCACTACTTGTTCCACCTCCCCTCAAACCACAGAGTCATGTTATGATTAAAAATGATAAAGACTGATATAATAAGAGAAATTAGTATTTTAATTAAAGCCATGGCCATGTTGGTAAAATATATATGACCACACCTGCCTAACTTTTAAATTTACCGCCGGAGCCCATCTTGTCCCTCTTGTATGCCAGCCAGCCACTCTGCAAAACCCAGAAAGAGGCTTTCTCTAGGCCCTCCTCTGAATTTAAATTGCCCCATACGTGGGGATGCTGGATGTCCCCACACCTTAAACCGGAAACCGGAAACCCACAGGAATCATGGGAAATGCAGTCTCAAAGTCCCCACGTGTCCATAGGGAGTCTTCTAGACACTTCCAAGTAGCACTTCCCTGAATTCAAAACAAACAGTCATGTCTGGTTAGAACACCAGGGTGTCCAAAGTCCTTCTCTGGTTAGTTAGCCAAACTCCACACAGTGGGCTTGTTGCTTATTGATTCTGGTGGTATTTTCTCCTGAGCAGTAAACTTCCAATGGGATCTGAAAAACTGAAGCTTCTATACTAGTACAGGTGCCCACATGGCTTGCTGTTTGTTCATGGCTTGCTGTTTGTTGATTCTGTGGTATTTGCCCGGGAGAATTTATGCTTCAGTCAGGTAAAGCCACACCTGGGATGTCAGAAACCTTTCCCCCATTATCTTAAATAACTGTTTTATACCCAAATATTAACTATTTTTGCTGCTTTAGAATTAACTCTCAGGTATTATCTTTGATTATTTGTTGGGGGCTTTGAAGAGTGAGATAATCTTGCACCCTATTCTGCCATTTTCCTCTGGAATTGTTCAATTAAAACATTATGCATCCTGATGGAAGCACATTAAAAAAATTTTTTTTTTGCATTGTAGGTAATCTAAAGAGTGTTTTATCCATTTTTTGTTATCTGAATTAAGAAGTTCTGGGAAATTTTCTTTATTATTTCTTGAATTGTCATATCAGATTTTTAAAAATTGTCATGGTCTTTTCAGAGACCTATAATTCTTCTGTTATCTATGCAAGTCAACAAGTCAGTAAGCATTTATTAAGTAATTACCATGTGCCAAGTACCATGATAAGTCCTTGGAATATAAATACAGACAAAAAGAAAAGCAGTCCCTACTCCCAAGGTGCTCATAATTAAATGGAAAAAGATAATATGGGAAAAGAAGTTGGGAAAAGTGGAAGTTACTGTGCAGTTGTGGAAAAAGAATCCTGGAAAGTCAAGTGGAGTCCAGAGAGACTTGAAAGAGATAATATTTATAAATATACTCTAGCTTTTAGATCAATGGTCTTTGCTAGTAAGAAGAACATATATTCTTTTAACTTCTTCCAGTTTGTCTATCATTTCAGTCTCTTGTTTTATCTTTCTTTCTTTTCTAAATTTAGGTTTTCCTCTTCTGCTAATTATTTCTGCTATTCAGTACATATATTTTCTCTCAACTTCTCTAAGTGTTCTTATTTCTATTTTAAACCATTCTGGAATGTCCTTCTGTAGTTTGATGTTCTCTAGAGAATGCACATCATTTTCTGATTCAATATTCTTCACTAGCAATATTTAGAGAAGTTTGTAATCTTTTGAATGCTTTAGAACTTTTCCTCCCTTCTAATTTTAGTATCTTCTCTGTTACTTTTTCTACCTGTACTCTAGGTTTTTCATTACATAAACATTTTTGGTGATGTTAATTTTTTCTCTCATTATAATCTAGTCCTTTACATTCTGAGTTCTCTCCTTTTGATGACTGGCAATTCAGTTCAACTGTCTCAACTTCTCAGCCTGAGTCCCTGCCAAAGTAACTTGCGATTGGAGATGATACTCGATTCCCCTTTTCCTCAGACTTCACCTTGTCTAATTCAGTTCTATAGTGTCCTCCATTATTTAGTTCTGTGACTGACCTAAATCAACATCTACCACTTTTTCAAGTGGTTTGATGGTGGTTTTGTTTGAAAGATAAGAGAATAAGAACCTATGTGTCTGGTACTATGCAAAGTACTTTTTACAAATATTATCTCATTTGATTCTCACAAAAGCTCTGTGAGGTTGGTGCTATTATATGTATTTTATAGTTGTGTTGCAGGGGGGCTGGGAGCGGGGGCAGGAGGGACTGGAGATTAACCCTTGGTCTGGGGAGGGTGCCCTTTCAAGAATGACAGACTCCCGTGGAAACCCTTTGAAGATAGAGAGGTTTATTTAGGTTGAATGGTCAGGAGGCAGTGGGTAGAGCCAATGGCCTCCATAAACAGAGAAAAGTTCAGGATTTTTATATCCTAAAGGGATAGGGTCTACGTGATTTGGAAGGGAAGTATGGGGAGGGGGATGAATGATGAGACAAACAAGTGGGGCAGTCAGGGGAGAATAGATAACAGACATAAGTACATATCATTTATGACATCCTGATCATACAGGTAGGTCTGGGGGCATAGTACAAGTACACATCCTTTATGGTATCCTGATCATGTTACCCATCTTGAGAAACCTTGGGGATGTTTGGGATCATAAGTGATGTTTGAGATGAAGGGATCATAAAAGTGGGTAAATTACCTGGAGGAACCTAATGTATTTGAGATGTAAACACCCAAGGTATCCCCTCATGTTCACTCATATCTTGAGGCTAGTATAAATACATCCAAAGTTTAGAGGTAGAGGATCCCATGTTTGTTCAGTTTCCAGCCCTTCATGGTGAATTCCTCATGTAATCTTTGATCTGTGATGTCTCTAGGAATTTGGAGTATATTTTGAGACCCTGGTGCCCACCACAGTTGAATAAACTGAGGCAAACAGAGTTTAAATAATTTTCCCAGTGGTACTGTTAGTAAGAGTCTAAGACTAGATTTGAGTTTATGTCCAGTCCATTTACAGCACCACCAACTTTCTCTTGGTATACCATAGGTGTTTGCTACCTTCCAGATCTCTGGCATATGGAATCTATGTCTTCTTATTTGCCCTGCCTTGGCATCATTAAATACCTTTAGTTTGGGAAGTTATTCTGATTTGCTGCATCTAAGTTTCAGTTTTTATGTAGGTCTAGTCAAAGAAGGTACAGACCATGGCAGGAAGATTTTTAGGTCACCAACAAGGTGGAGGAATAGACAGGGGGAAGCTGGGTAGCTCAGTGGATTGAGAGTCAGTCCTAGAGATGGGAGGTTCTAGGTTCAAATCCAGCCTCACACACTACCCAGCTGTGTGACCCTGGGCAAGTCACTTGACCCCCATTGCCCACCCTTACCACTCTTCCACCTAGGAGCCAATACACAGAAGTTAAGGGTTAAAAAAAAGAAGAAGGAATAAACATATTTTGCAATTCTCATTAATGCTAAAATAAATGTAGTTATGCATCAGAAAGTAGAGCAATCAAGCCATATAAAATAAGAAAGCAAGAACTCTGATGAGGTTTTTATTTGGTTATTAGTTGATAGTGATAATACTAATTCATAATACCCTCACTCAGAAATCCTTCTGAGCCACTCTCTATGCAGCTAGAGGATCTGAAAGGGTTACATTTGATGATTAGACAATAATTTTATGAAATTATGTGGTCATCAATATTTATTATATCTCAAATCAGAAATTTAATTACAAATATTTACAAAATGGAGAGGAAACAATAAAGTAGAGAAATGTGAAGAGGTTAGAGAAGTTATCTACCCTATCAACCTAAAAATTTACTCTGGGTCTACTTAATCCAGGCAGAATTAGTTCTCATCCAGGAAGGTTGGTGATGAGTAACCACACAACCTCCTCCAAGATGGAAGCTAGTCTCTTAGAAAACTAGGAAAGGAGTCAGCCTTTCACTCACCCAAAGATGTAGTCCAGGAGTCAGAGTCCAAGTTGAAGTTGAGCTCCAAGCTCACAATCCAAGCCACAGTCACCAGGGAAGCTCCCTCAAAGACTATCTAAGACTATCTCCAGAAAACAATTTTTTTAGACTATCTTCTCAAAGACAACCTGTCCTGAAGGAGATGGGGGCTTGCTTTTATGGTGACTTCTTTTCCCTCTTTTCTCTCCTCAGGGGCCAATCACAGTTTCCAAATTGTCTAGCACTACCCAGGGGGCAGTTTCTGTGGAACTGACTCCTCACTTTCTAAAGATTAAGTTCTTACCTTCTGGAGAGATGAATACTTATCCTGGCTAATTGAGTTTCTGAGGGTGTGAATTCACTAAGTGGATTTTGAGCTCCTACACCTAGTTCAATCTTGTGTTGATTCAATCAAAAGGTAGACAAGGAGAGTTAATCCTATCTTCATGATCTAGTGAGGTGCTTAGGTTAGTGTTAACTCAGGATAGACAATAGAGTAAAGAATTCTCTTTCACAAACCCCAAACAAAGCATGGCTTTTTTTTTTTTTTTGTGACTCATTCAGGAATTCCTGCAGAGACT
Source organism: Gracilinanus agilis (assembly GCF_016433145.1). Classification (NCBI taxonomy): domain Eukaryota; kingdom Metazoa; phylum Chordata; class Mammalia; order Didelphimorphia; family Didelphidae; genus Gracilinanus; species Gracilinanus agilis. The sequence continues at coordinate 445,077,083 of NC_058131.1, read as the reverse complement.
CTGCTAGCACATCCCACGCTTGCTCTTTTCCCATCATCCTATTGCAAAAAGCAGTGGACCTAAATTCTGCTCTGCTGTGAGGTGGGGAAGGGAATATAATGGAGAAAAGGTTTTGATTTGCTTGGGATATGCCACCAGCTTCTGGAAGCATTATCAGGTGATAAGATGAAGGAAATGTAAGATTAAAAATAAATATCCAATACTACAAGTATTATATTTTATTAGATTTATTAATAATCACTTGAAGTAGAGGAAAGTGATAGCCTGAGTAAAAAGCAGTTTCCTGGACCCTGAAAGTGAGAAGAGAGTGAGAGGGTGGAGTTACACAAAAATGTAAGGAAGTAACATGAGGATGAAAGAGGAATGCTGAGAAATGCAGTTCAAGGGTACAAAATTCTAATTACACAACATACTTCTTCCACAGTATTTTTTTTTGCCTCAATATACTGAGGCCCTATACCTCTGAAAAGAGGATTCAGATTCATAACTTGATTTTGACTTTTACTATGTGTGGAAAATGCACAGGAAGAGTTTTTCAACTTCAGGAAATGTGGAGGAGGCAGTGATAGAGATTAGCGCCCCCTAAAGAATATATCTTAACAAGCTTATTAATTTCTTTTCTTCAATAAAAATATGTGGATACTATAGGATATGAAATGTAGAGAATTGTTTAAATAGAAGGTTATTTCCTGTGTATGTAGTGGGGTACACTGAAAACTCACCTTTCCAAAGTTTTAATATTTGAAAGCAATATTACTTTCTCATTACCTGAGATAGTGAATAGCGGCCAGTAATTAGTGCTGCCCTGGGTATTTGGAAGATTTGGGGACAGGGAAAGGTAAAAGTAATCTGTTAATTTTAAGACCATAATCCTCTTGTGAACAATCTGTCTGTTCATCTATCTATCTATCTATCTATCTATCTATCTATCTATCTATCTATCTATCTATCTATCTATCTATCTTTCATTTTCTTTATATAGCCAATGAGCCAGTGGATTGAAAGCAAGTGCCATTTATTGGCTAAAGTGTATATTCTATTCAGCCCTAATTAATTAGGGTTTGCTTTTTTTGTGGATGGCAGAAATTTAGATAACAAGCTATGCTTGTGGATGAGGCAAACTTTTCTAACAGTCAGCCATACACTTAGCACACATACTGCCTGGTGTATTTCTTTGTGATGATAGTTACTGTCATGAAATTACAGTGAAATTTAATGGATTTAACGTCAACTATTTGATAGCCTTCCTATACTTCAAAATCTAGCTTACCACTTCCATGAAACTTTCCCTGATTCCCTGTACTACTCTCTCGCCTCAATTGAAAGTAATCTCTCTCTCCCCTTTACTTTCCTATAATACTTTGTTTCCTTGATGCAGTTATTTTACAATACTTTCTATTATTGTTATATCATCATCATCATCATCATCATCATCATCATCATCATCATCATCATATGTACCTACCTTATCTTTCCTGCTAAACTGTGAAATCCTTGAAAGCAGGAACCATATCTTATTGATGTCCTAATCTTTTTTTGTGCCAAGGCTATGACTTTGAAACATTAAATATTTAATTAATATTTGTTGAATTTGAAAATATATTAGATTTTAATATATAATAATGAACTGGGTGAAGAATGCATTATTTGATTGGATTCATTTAAATAATTAAATATAAATATAGCAATTGATTTGTCTTGGGCAACTTTTATTTCTATGCAGTTTACAATCCCTATTTATATGATGCTGTAAAAATTTTTGGACTTAGAAATTAACATGCCCTGATTGAATATGGGAGCTAAGACTTGATCTATTTTTTACACAAATGAAGCAAAAATAAAAAATTCCTAACAGCAACTAATATCATATCTAAGCTTCCATATTTTTTGAAAGAGCCATGTTTTCCTGACTCCTTCAAAATGACTTTCTTTTCCTTGTGATCCCCCAAAAAATTAGATTACTAATTCTGAAAAACACAAAGTTATACATGCAACACAATATTATTATTGTTATTGTTATTAGTACAATATTACTTGGTACTTGTAATGTTGGGTTGATTTGAATTAGTAAATATGAATCCTTAAATTAATTTTAAAGTACCTGAAAATGTACATCTCTAGCTGTACTACCTGAATAGCACTTGCTGAGTAGTTAATGTTTTTTTTTCCCATTTTTTTAACATTTATTAATATTCATTTTTAACATGGTTACATGATTCATGCTCCCCTTTCCCTTTCAACCCCCCCCGGTCCCCCCCCACCCTTGGCCGATGCGCGTTTCCACTAGTTTTGTCATGTGTCCTTGAACAAGACCAATTTCCAAATTGTTGGTAGTTGCATTGGTGTGGTAGTTTCGAGTCTACACCCTCAGTCATGTCCACCCTGACCC
>NC_058131.1:444973488-445065571 GCF_016433145.1 Gracilinanus agilis | reverse complement strand
TCCTCAATTCAGCATTCGGGGAACTGCCCTTGTCAGTGTTCAGGAATTCAGGAATTGCCCCAATACCAATTGCCCCAAACTGAAATTCAGGTCCTCACTACATGCCCAGCCTGGGACTCCTGGCCTTGATTTGGGCCTACACAGATAAAGTCACACAACACAGATTTCCCCAGGCTGGAATTTTGTATCTCGCCACAGGTTTGCTTGAACCTTTACGAGGTATGCATTGGGTTGGACTGCTTTTGGCCAGGCAGGGTCTCAGGATCTGGATGTTGGCTTGGACCCAGTTCAGAATCTGGAATGGTAGAAGTGTGTGTGAGGGGGGAGGGGGCTGACTTGCTATTGACATGCTCCTTATATCTTGCTGTAGCACCCTGCTAACTCTGCTCTCCTCTCACCCCAGTACCCCAGATGTTATTTGACTACTTTTCAAGTTGTTCTCTTCATGAAAGTTGCTTCACTGTCACTCCTTGTTATTTCTTTCATTTCTGTATTCATTTTGGGATGTTATTGTATGAGATTTAAAGTTATTTATTTAAATAAGTTATCTAATTAATTTTTAAAATTTCAATCGCACTTTATTTAATAAATAGATAATAATACATATATGTATGACATATATAATAAATCTTTATTATATTTATATAATATATTAAAATAAATAATATTTATTATATTATTTACAAAAATTATTTAAATTTTAATTAAAGATATTATAAATAAATATAATATAAAATAAATGTAAATAAATATTTTTAAAATTTTGTTTTAAAAATTTTAAGTTATTTAATTATAAAGGATTCTTATGGTGGTTTCAAGCTTCTCTTCTTCTACTCCCACAATCTTGGCTCAGCCAGCAAGTCCCCAACTCAAATCAAGGCTAGAAACAACTATTTGTGTTCTTAGAAAGGGAAACAGAATGTCAGAAGAAGTTAGCCTAAAGAACTCTCATTTGCTTTCCTCAAATTTCATAACCTCACATATCTTACTAATTAATTTTCTGAAAGTTCAATGGTATGAAAGAGAATTCTTTACTTTATTGTCTAACCTGAGTTAAAACTGACTTAAGCACCCCTACTTAGTACCTCACCAGATTGAAGACAGGATTTACTTTCCCTTGTCTACTTTTGAATTGAATCAACAAAATATTAAACACCCTACTTAGTACTAGATGAGAAGCTAGCAAGGTACTTAGAGAATTCACACCCTTAGAAATTCAATCAGCCAGGAATCTATAAATCTTTTTCATGAGAACTTAACCATAGAAGGTGAGAAGTCACTCCAACAGACATTTCCCCTCTAAGCAGTACTATGCAATTTGGAAACTGTGATTGGCCCCTGTAAAGAGGGGAAGGGACAAGAAGTTGCCATAAAAAGCAAGCCCCTGAACTCCTTCAGAGTGGATTGTTTTTGAGAAGATAGTCTAAAGAGATTGTTTTCTGGAGATAGTGTTAGATAGTCTTTGAGGGAGCTTCCCTGGAGACTATGGTGTGGATCATGGGCTCAGAGCTCAGCTTCTACTTGGACTCTGACTCTTGGATTACTTTGTTGGTTGAGTAAAAGCCTGACCCCTTTCCTAGCTTCTGGAGAGACTAGCTTCCATCTTGGAGGAGGCTATGTGATTACTCACTACCAGCCTTCCTGGTTGAGAGCTAATTAATCTCCGCTTGGATTGAGCAGACCTGGAGCAAAACATTTAGGCTTATAGAATAGATAATTTCTCTATCCCCCTCACATTTCTCTTCTTTATTGTTTCCTCTCTATTTGTAAATACATTTCTGACTCAAGATTTAATAAATACTGGCAACCACATAATTTCATATAATCAACATCCAACCATTAACTTTAACCTTTGCAATGGAGAGGAATTTAGGACAGTGATAGGTAACCTCTTGAGCTTGGTGTGTCAAAATTTGCCAAAAAACTGAGCATAACTCGGGTGGTGTGTCACTTCTAGAAAAACCCCATAATTTCACAATATTTATGGTTTAAATAACAAACATGTATAATTGTAATATATAACTGTATTTAATAAACCAAAATAGGTAAATTAATATAGATAGAATTGTCATCTATAGTGCATAGTGTCTACACTACACTACAGCAAATGTTTCATCCTTGGCCTGTGTCATTGAAACTGTGAATGAATTGAAACTGTCAATGAAAACGTTTCATTGAAAATGGCTACATGTATCAGTGCTGACATGCATGCCATAGGTTTACCATCACCGGTTTAGGAAAAGAAAATGTGAAATGGCTGTTTTTTATAGACTACATAGAGGCAGGTCTTCTAAGGAGAGGTTGTCTTCCTGATAGTGGTCCAGTCTCTAAAGCACAGTCATTTGGTGTCATGATAGAAAGAAGTTCATCTATTTGAGTAGTCCCTTCATGTAATGGCCACCTTCAATAATGTCATGAAGATCAGGATGATAGTCATTACCATTTATAGGTTAGGCAAGTGATGGGCAAACTTTTTTTTTTAAAGAGGGGGCCAAAGTCTGTTTCTAAGACAACTCTTTCAAAGTTTCATTGTATTGTATCCTACTCATTGTATTTGTCATATTAGTAATAATGTCGCATGGCTGGATAGAACACTTCAGGCATCTGGCCCAGGGGCTGTAGTTTGCCCTTCACTGGGTTAAGCTAATTCTTTGCCTGAAAGTAAAGACTCCAAACCTAGGACATTTGGTTCAGGAGCCTAAGACTCAAGCAACAATTGTTCTTGATACTGTTTCCTAGTAGCTTCAGGCCTTAGGTATGGTTTTATGTAACCTAAAGGAATAAAAGCAACCTGATCAATATAGAGTCCCTATTCTTCAGAACGTCCAGATGTTGGAAATTACCATATTTTATCCTGCTGACAAGACATGCTATTATGGTGACTGGGAACTTTATATAAGTACTTAAAATAATTCAGTTCTCATTAGAAGACCTATATTGTAAAAAAAAAAAAGTATGGTTTTTTTTAGTTCAACTTTTTTATTCTTTTCTCTCCCTCTTTATTCTCTTTCTGTCTCTTCCTACACAAAACACAGTAGAAGAAATAAATCAAGATTAAAACTGCAGAGGTCATTGGTGCAACATACAAAAGCAGCTGTGAAGACAGGCTTACTTAGAAGAGGAAATAAATGCAATATTCTTTAGGTAGATGTATATCAAAAAACATTCATAAAAGTAATCATGCTACATGAGCATGTTTTTTATTTCATCAATAAAAACATCTATAAAATTGTTTCTATTGTTACATAAGTATTTTAATGATATTCTTGATTTTACTTCTTAGCATGAAAAGCTTAAAATATTTACTATCAATTTCTTTATGGATCTTCTGTTATAATAATAAAAAATATATTTTGTGTCCATACAGCTCCTTGTTTTATGCCTCTCCCGACTGAGGCAATGATGAGATTAATGTAGTAAACAGTCTAAGAGTCAGAAAAACCTGATTTCAAATTTGACTTCCAACACTAGCTTTGCGACCATGGCAAGTCACTTAAAGTCTTTCTCCCTCAGTTTTCTTAACTATGAAATGGGGATAATAATAGCACTTTTCATTCAGGGTTTCTGTAAGGATAAAATGAGATAACATTTGTAAATGCCTGGTAAATAAATGCTGAATGAATTACTCTTTTTCTTCTCTCCCTCCCTCCCTCCCTCCCTTCCTTCCTTCTTTGATGGGATACAACTTATAAAACAGTCAGGAAAGTGTTTTATTCTATAAAATTGGATTCTTTTTTTCATTATATCCAAAGATATTTTATTTTCCCAATTACATGTAATAACAATTTTCAAAATATGTTTTCCAAAAGTATAAGATCCAAATTGTCTCCCTCTATTCCTCCTTTCAGAGATGGTAAGCAATTTTATCTGGATTATATATGTATTATCATACAAAATAGATTTGTCATTGTTGTAAGAGAATATTCATACTAAACAAAACCCCAAAATAAAAACTATAAATGCACTGATGTGAAAGAGAGTATGCTTTGATCCATATCCATCTGACTTCGGCAATTTTTTCTCTGCAGGTAGATAGCATTCACCATCAGAAGTCCTTCAGAATTGTCCTAGATTAGTGATGGGCAAACCAAGGCCTGCAGCCCAGATGGGGGGTGGGGGTCCTGAAATGTTCTATCCAGTGAGCAACATTATTCCTAATCTGATGAATACAATGAGTAGGATACAATACAATAAAATTCTGAAAGAGTTGCCTTAGAAACAAACTGACAGATGAGCCTTTCCTTTGGCCCCCTCTTTAAAAAGTTTGCCCATCACTATCCTAGATCATTGCATTGGTGAGAGTAGCCCAGTTTTCACAGTTGTTCACAGAACAATATTGACATTACTTTGTATAATGTTCTCCCAGTTCTATTTATTTCATGGTGCTTCAGTTAATGTAGATTTTTCTAGCCTTTTCTGAAACCATCTTGCTTACCATTTCTTGTAGCACAATAGTATTCCATCAACAACATATACCAAAATTTCTTCAGCCATTTCCCAATTGATGGACATCCCTTCAATCTCCAATTCTTTGCCACCACAAAAAGAGCTGCTATAAATATTTTTTGTATGAGTAGGGTTTTTTTTATGATCTGTTTGGGATACAGATCTAGTAATGGTATTATGGGATCAAAGGGTATGCACAATTTTATCGCCCTTTGGGCATAGTTCCAAATTGCCCTCCATACAGTTTGGGTCAGTTCACAAGTCCACCAATAATGCATTAGTGTTCCAGCTTCATGACTTCCCCTCCAATATTTATCAATTCCCTTTACTATCATATTGGCCAATCTGATAGATATGATACTTCAGAGTACTTATCTGTTGCTACTTTAATCATCTCTTTCAATTTGTTAGGGAATTCAGATGTAAGACAACTGTTGTGCTTCACTCTTAGTTTCCTTGTACAAATTAATGTTCATTATGTTGTTGTTGTTTTTTTTACTCAAAGGGCAAAATCATTTTTTTTTCTGAATGAATTGAAAATGTAATTGGGTATTGATGACATTTCTATTGTCCATTTCCTATGATTTATTCTTAAATTTATTATTTAAATAATTTATGATTATTTTATTTAAAATAAAATTTTTCTTACTATTATTTTTGTTTTTTTAATTAATTCTGATCATAGGTGTACATAAAACTTTTGTTGCATAATGCAAAACAACTTTTCAGATTAGTTAGTTCTGTGAAAATACCATAGTCATTTTTATGAATAGCATGATCCAAATAATTGTTTAGGGTTTTATAGATATACACCAACAGCAAGTGTGGAATATCTTTGGTCAGGAGGATCAAATGCCCATATAGATCAAATTATGTATCTTTTAGGATATTCACATATGTGAACACATTTTCTTTTTTAAACCTGTAGTTTTGTAGTAACACATAGCAGAATGGATCAAAAATGAAAACTCAATAATATGTTGTGAGAAACATGAAAAATAAAGGGCTACACCAGAATATATTATGACTCAGCTATAAAAAAAAGAACTAGAGGTAGCAATCATGATTTCTGGAAAAGTCAAAACTAAAATAGATATAATCCAAAGAGATAAACAGTTAAAGGGCATCAGAGATAATGAAGCATTGTTGATATTAAGCCTAAGTGCACCGAATATTGTAGCATCCACATTTTAAAAGGAACATCTAAATGAGTTACAGATAAAAATATAATGGGGAATGTTCATTTCCCTCTCTCAAACCCAGGTAAATCTAACCAAAAAATAAATAAGAAAGAAGTTACGTTGATAAATATAATCTTACATAAGTTTATGTGATAGAAATGTGGAGAAAATGGGATGGGAATAGAAAGGAATGTATCTTCTCAAAAGTCCATGGTATCTTTACAAAAACTGACCATATATTAGGCACAAAAACATTTTAGTTAAATGTAGAAAAGTAGAAATATTAAGTACATACTTTTCAGACAATAAAAAATTAAAAATTAAATAAATGCAATAAAAATACACATGATACGGAATCATGGAAACATGAAGTAAAAATTAATTGGAGACTAAATAACTTAAGATTAAGTCATAAAAACAAATAATTTAATTAAAGAGAATGATATTGAGACAACGTGCCTGTGGGACATAACAAAAGCAGTAGTTACAGGAAATTTTATATCTCTAAATGCTTTCATTAATAAAATAGAGAAAGAAAATACCAATGGATTGGGAATGCAATTTTTAAAAAGTTAAAAAAAGGACAAATTAAAAATCTTCAACTAAACACCACTTAGAAATCTATAAATTAAAGACAAGTGGCTACTATGAAAAAAAAGAGAGAAGAAAACCAAATCACTAGCACTAAAGCTAAAAAAGGTGAACATACTACAACTGAAGATGAAATGAGAGCAATTACTGAGTCATTTTGCTCAATTATAAGCAGACACATTTAACAATGGAACTGAAATGGAAGACTACTTACAAAAAAATAAACTGCCTAGACCAGTGATGGGCAAACTACAGCCTGTGGTCCAGATGAAGCCCCCTGAAATGTCCTATCTGGCCATGCAACATTATTCCTAATCTGATGAATACAATGAATAGGGTATAATACAATGGAATTTCGAAAGAGTTGCCTTAGAAACAGACTGACAGATGAGCATTTCCTTTTCTTTGGCCCCCCTCTTTAAAAAGTTTCCCCAACACTGTCCTAGACTCTTAGAAGAAAGTAGAATATCTACATTAGCCTATTTTAGAAAAAGAAATTGAATAGGTCTTAAATTAACTTCCTAAAAAAAGTATCAGAACCAGACAGATTCACAAGAGTATTCTATCAAACATTTAAGATCAACTAATTCTAATATTAAGTAATTTGTTTGAAATATTATATTAATAAATAGTCTTAACAAACACTCTTTTTGAAAGAAATGTGATGCTGATACCTAAATCGGGAAAACTAAAAATAGAGAAAGAAAATTATACATCAATTTAATTAATGAATAAGAATACAAAAATCCTAAATAAAATACAGCTAGAAGATTACAAAAATATACCACAAAGATTATACATTGTGACCAAATAGGATTTATACCAAGAATATATGGATGTTTTAATAAAAATAATAAACTATCAACAAAATTGATTACATTAATAACAAAAGCAAAAAAACATGGTTATATCAACAGAGGCAGAAAAAGCTTTTGACAAAATAAACAACACTCATTCCTTTAAAAAGCATAAATATAAATGGATATTTTTCTTAGAATGATATAAACCATCAACATGCATTATTTGTAATGGAAATAAAATAGAAGTCTTTGCAATAAGATCAGAAGTGAAACAAGGATGCCCATAGTCATCAATGTTATTTAACATGCTATTAAAAATGCTATCAATAGCAATAAGAAAAAGAAATTGAAGGAATCAGAATGTTCAAAGAGAGAATGTGAAGGAAGGGGGCCGAGCAGTACCAGATATTAAACTATACTATAAAGCAGTGGTCATCAAAACAATACGGTACTGGCTAAGAGACAGAAGGGAGGATCAGTGAAATAGACTTGGGGTAAGTGACATCAGCAAAACAATGTATGATAAACCCAAAGAGCCCAACTTTTGGGACATGAATCCACTATTTGACAAAAACTGCTGGGAAACTTGGAAAACAATATGGGAGAGATTAGGTTTAGATCAACATCTCACACCCTACACCAAGGTAAATTCAGAATGGGTGAATGACTTGAATATAAAGAGGGAAACTATAAATAAGTTAAGTGAACACAGAATAGTATACTTGTCAGATCTCTGGGAAAGGAAAGATTTTAAAACCAAGCAAAAGTTAGAGAAAATTACAAAATGTAAAATAAGTGATTTTGATTATATTAAACTAAAAAGCTTTTGTACAAACAAAAACAATGCAGCCAAAATCAGAAGGGAAACAACAAATTGGGGAAAAAAATCTTTATAATGAAAAACTCTGACAGGGGTCTAATTACTCAAATATACAAGGAGTTAAATCAATTGTATAAAAAAATCAAGCCATTCCCCAATTGATAAATGAGCAAGAGACATGAATAGGCAATTTTCAGGTAAAGAAATCAAAACTATCAATAAGCACATGAGAAAGTGTTCTAAATCTCTAATAATCAGAGAAATGCAAATCAAAACAACTCTGAGGCATCACCTCGCACCTAGTAGATTGGCTAAAATGAAAGAAGGGGAGAGTAATGAATGTTGGAGGGGATGTGGCAAAAGTGGGACATTAATGCATTACTGGTGGAGTTGTGAACTGATCCAACCATTCTGAATGGCAATTTGGAACTATGCTCAAAGGGCTATAAAAGAATGCCTGCCCTTTGATCCAGCCATACCATTGTTGGGTTTGTACCCCAAAGAGATCATAGATAAACAGACTTGTACAAAAATACTTAGAGCTGCGCTTTTTGTGGTGGCAAAAAACTGGAAAAGGAGGGTATGCCCTTCAATTGGGGAATGGCTGAACAAATTTTGGTATATGCTGGTGATGGAATACTATTGTGCTCAAAGGAATAATAAACTGGAGAAGTTCCATGTGAACTGGAAAGACCTCCAGGAATTGATGCAGAGTGAAAGGAGCAGAGCCAGAAGAACATTGTACACAGAGACCAATACACTGTGGTAAAATAGAATGTAATGGACTTCTATACTAGCAGCAATGCAATGATCCAGGACAATTCTGAGGGATTTATGGAAAAGAATGCTACCCACATTCAGAGGAAGAACTGCAGGAATGGAAACACAGAAGAAAAGCAACTGCTTGAACACTTGGGATGAGGCAGACATGATTAGGGATTTTGATTCGAAACTACCACACCAATGCAGTGATCAACAATTTGGAAATAGGTCTTGATCAATGACACATGTTAAAACCAGTGGAAATGCGCATTGGCCAGGGGTGGGGGGAATGCGAGGGGTGAAGGGGAAAGTAGGAGCATGAATCATGTAAGCATGTTAACTTTTCTAAAAAATGAATATTAATAAATGTTAAAAAAAGAATGGACAAAAAGATAATGAAATTATCTTTGTTTGCAGATAGCATGATGGTACATCTGGAAAATCCTAGAGATTCAACTAAAACATTAAGCAGAAATGTTGGAGGGGTTGTCACAAAATTGGGTCACAAATGGATTGCTGGTAGAATTGTAAACTAATTCAGCCATTCTGGAAGGCAATTTGGAATTATGCACAATAGGCTTTAAAAGAATGCATACCCTTTGATCCAGCAATACCACTACTAGGTTTACACCCCAAAGAGATAATAAAGAAAAATACTTGTATAAAAATATTCATAGCCATGCTCTTTGTGGTGGCAAAAAATTGGAAAATGAGTGATTGCCCCTCAAATGAGAAATGGCTGAACAAATTATGGTATATGATGGTGATGGAATATTATTGTGCTGTAAGGAATGATGACCAGGAGGATTTCTAGATTAACTGGAAGAACCTCAATGAACTGATTCAGAGTGAAATGAGCAGAACCAAGAGAACATTGTACACAGAAAGCAAAACATTGTGGAACAATACAATGTAATAGACTTTGTTAATTAAAGACAATTCCAAGGGACTTATGAGAAAAAATGCTATCCACATTGAGAGAAAGAACTATGGGAGTAGAAACACAGAAGAAGAACATTATTACATCACTTATCACATGTATATATGGGTATGTGATTTGGGGTTTAGGCTTTAAAAAATCACTCTATAGCAAAAAATGAATAATATGGAAATAGGTATTAAGTGATAGCATTTGTACAACCCAGTGGAATTGCTTGTCAGCTCTGGGAACAGAAGAGGGAAAGAAAATGAATCATGTAAACATGGAGAAATAATTTTAAAAAATGTTAGTTGGAGCTATCAATAATCTTTGCAAAATAGCAGTATATAAAATAAATCCACATAAATCATCAGGATTTTTATATATTATTAACAAAGTACTGTATGAAGAGATAAAAAACATAATCACATATACAAAAAATACCTGGGTGTATCTCTGCTAAAAAACCCACAAAAACTACACAAACACAATTATAAAACACTTTATACAAATAAAACCAGATCTAAATAATTGGAAAAAAGGTTAATTGTTCATAAGTGGGCAGAATCAATATAATTAAAATGGGAATCTTTCCTAAACTTATCTATTCATTTAATGTCATCCCAATTAAATAATTTTTAAGTTTATATATATGTAATATATATACATACATAACAAAATTCATTTGAAAGAACAAACAATCAAGAATTTAAAAAGAATTAATGAAAACATATAAAGGAAGGAGGTCTTATAGTACTGGATTTTAAAATGTATTATAAAGCATTAATTATTAAAGCTATTTGGTACTGGCTAAGAAATAGAAAGGGAAATCAGTGAAATAGAGTAGACATAAATGAGCAGTAGTAAAAAATTATAGTAACTTTGTATTTGACAAAAGCATAGATCCAGGTTATTGGGAAAACAAATTTGGTAAAAATTACTGGGACAATTGGAAAGCAGTTTGGCAGAAACTAGATATAGATCTAGTTTCTTACTTCATTTACTAAGATTACAATGAATGCATGAGCTAAACATAAAAGGAGAAATCAAAAGTCAATTAGAAGAACGGGGGATATATTTCCTATCAGATTTACAGTTAGAAGATGAATTCATGAGTAAGCAAGGATGGAGAACACTGTGAAATGTAAAATGGATAATTCTGAGTATATTAAGTTGAAAGGCTTTGTAGAAATAAAACAAATATTTTCAAAATTAGAAAAAAAGCAGGAAATTTGAGGAGAAAGTTTCATAATATCTTGGATAGTCGCATATCTAAAACATATAGAGAACTTTGTCAAATTTATAGAAATGTAAGTCATCTTCTAATTTATAAATGGGCAAAAGATAGGGAAAGTGTTTAGATGAAGAAATCAAAGCGATATGTAGATATAACTAAAAATACTCTAATTTACTACCAGTTGAAGAAATGGAAACTGAAACAATTCTGAGGTGTCATCTCATACTCATGAAATTGGCTAAAATGACAAATGTATGGAGGGGTTATACAAAAATGAGCACTCTAATACACTGTTGGTGTATCTGTGAACTGATCAAACTATTTTGGGGAGTACTTTGGAATTCTGCCCAGAGATTTATAAAATTGTATATCCTTACACTCAGCAATACCATTGCAAAGTCTTTTTGCCAAGAAAATTGGGAGTGGGGATAGAAAAGAAATTATATATTCCAAAATATTCATGACAGGTATCTTTCTGGTGACAAGGAACTGGAAATCAAAGGAAAGTCCATCAATTGGGCAATGGCTAAATAAATTAATTGTGTTACATGATTGTGATGAAAAACTACTGTGCTACAAGAAGCAATGAGCAAGATAATATTTTTAATGGTAATTCTCCAAAAATAATAAACCTGTGATGAAACAGAATCTGGGAAATAAATGCCCTTCTCTGACTTAATGTTTGCTGATGGGTGAAATCAGGGAATAAATTTCTTCAGTATCAATTTATCATCAAAAGCTGCTGTGGCATAAGTAGCAGAGAAAAGCTTCTATTCATCTAGTGAGTTGGGCCACTATAACAAGACAAGCATTATAATATCCAGCTTTAGGCACATAGATGAAGTCAATTTGGAAATGTTCAAATGGTGTGTAAGCCAGGAATCACTCACCAAAAGCCTTGGCATAGAAAGCATGCTGATTATATGCCCATTAGGGCAAGAAACACACACATATTGGCTATATTGGTAACTTCCAAATTCTCTCATTTTTTTAAAACCCTTACCTTCCATCTTGAAATCAATATTGTGTATTGGTCCCAAGGCAGAAGAGAGGTAAGGGCTAGGCAATGGGGGTTAAGTGACTTGTCCAGGGTCACACAACTAGGAAGTGTTTGAGGTCAGATTTGAATCCAGGACCTCCCATTTCTGGGCCTGCCTCTCAATCCATTGAGCCACCTAGCTGCCCCAAAACTCTTTTAATTGAATCCACAATACCCTGAGTTCCAAAATGGTTGTTTTTGTGAACAGAGAAGCATATTTGGTAGAAGCAGCTTTGGGAAAGTACTACTTTTGCCATATCTCATAAATTTTGATATGTTGCTTCCTCATTGTCATTCTCTTCAGTAAATTCAGTAATTGCTTCTATGTTTTGTTCTTTAACCAACCACTTTTGGAGAATCAGATTATTTAATTTCCAATTAATTTTAATTTGCTTCTTCATGTACCCTTGCTAATTATAATTTTTTCACATTATGATCTGAAAAAGTTGCATTTATTATTTCTGCTTTTCTGTATTTGTTTGCAATGTTTTATTCCCTAGTACATGGCCAATCTTTGTAAATGTACCATGTGTTGCTCAAAAGAAGGTATATCCATTTTATCCCTATTTGCTTCTCTCCAGATATCTATTAACTCTAATTTTTCTAAGATTTCATTCACATTTCTTAATTCTTTATTTATTTATTTTTTGGTTTGATTTATTTATTTAGATCTGATAGAGGAATGTTGAGATCTCCCACTAGTATAGTTTTACTATCTATTTCTTCCTTAAGCTCTAATAGTTTCTCCTTTAAGAATCTGGATGCTATACCATTTTTGTATATACATGTTGAGTACTGATATTTCTTCATTGTCTATAGTGCCTTTTATCAGGATATAATTAACTTCCCTATCTCCTTTAATCAGATCTACTTTTACTTTGGCTTTGTCAGATATTATAATTGTGACTCCTGCCTTCTTTTTCTCAGTTGATGCCCAATAAATTCTGCTCCAGCCTCTTACCTTTATCTTGTGTGTGTCTACCTGCCTCATGTCTGTTTCTTATAGACAATATATGGTAGGATTTTGGTTTTTGATCCACTCTGCTATCTGCTTCCATTTTATGGGTGAGTTCATCCCATTCACATTCAGAGTTATGATTACCACCTCTGTATTCCCCATCATTTCCATCTCCTCTTTTAATACTGCCCTTTCTCCTTTCACTGCTTCCATCCACAGCAGTGTTTTACTTTTAATCAGTCCCCTTTTTCCTTACCCTTATTTTATTTTCTTTCCCACCCTTTCCCTTCTTATTTCTCTCCTATTTTTCTTTAGGATATTTTGGTCATCCCCCCACCAACTTTTCCCTCCCTTTTAACATTCCCCTCCCCACCCACCCACTTCCTTATTCCCTTTCAACTTCTCTGTAGAGTAAGATAGAATTCTATGTCCCAATGAATCTGGATGTCCTCCCCTCTCAGAACTGATTCCACTGAGAGTAAAATTTAATAATTACCTGTTACCACTCTCTTCCTTCCCTTATTATAATAGTATCCCCCATTCCACCCAATGTCTCTCTTTATATGGTATAATTTACACTATTTTATCTCTTCCTTTGAATTTCTCTTAGTACAATACTTTCCCCACTATATTTTTTTACATGTCATCCTAAACAGCTTAATACCACAACTTCTGCTTATGTATATTTCTTCTATATATTATGATAATGAAATCAATTTTTAATAGTTACAGATATCATGTTTCCATAGAGAAATATAATCAATTTTACCTTATCGAAGCCCTTAACATTTTTTTTTCTTTTTCTTGTTTAGTTTTTCATGGTTCTCTTGAATTTTGTATTTGGACATCAAATTTTCCATTTAGTTCTGGTCTTTCCTTTAGGAATTCTTGGAACTCTTCTATTTTATTAAATGCCCATACTTTTCCCTGAAAGTATAGAGTCAGTTTTGATGGGTAGGTGATTCTTGGTTGTAGACCCAGTTCTCTTGCCTTCCTGAATATCATATTCCAAGCCTTGTGGTCCTTTAATTTTAAGGTGCCAGATTCTGTGTGATCCAGACAGTGATCCTGACTGGGACTCCTTGATATCTGAATTGTCTCTTTCTGGCTGCTTACAGTATTTTCTCCTTGACCTGGAAGCTCTTGAATTTGACTATAAAATTCCTGGGAGTTTTCTTTTGGTGATTTAATGGAGGGGGTGACCTATGGATTCTTTCAATGTCTATTTTTCCTTCTTATTCAAGAATATCAGGGCTGTTTTCTTGGATAGTTTCTTGTAATATGATGTCTAGGATTTTTTTTTGGTCATGACTTTCAGATCTCTCCTGCATCTGTTTTCCAGATCATTTGTTTTTTCAATGACATATTTCATGGTTCCTTCTATCTTTTCATTCTTTTGACTTTGCTTTATTATTTCTGGCTGTCTCATAATATCATTAGCTTCAATTTGCCCAATTCTAGGCTTTAAAGACTGAATTTCAGCTATGATCTTTTGATTTTCCTTTTTGGTTTGTTCCATCCTGCTTTTCATGGCTTCCAGCAGGTCAATTCTGGTCTCCTATTTGCTTATTACTTCATTTGAATTCTGTGCTTCTTTTTCCATTTGGATATTTTTGTCTTTTAAACTGTTATTTTCTTTTTGTATTACTTTCATTTCTTTTTCCCACTTTTCTTCCCATTTTTCTTCTATTTTTTCTTATTTGGTTCTTGAACTTTTTGAGTTCCTCCAGAACTTGTGACCAATTTCCATGGGGGGAGGGGGTTGCATGTGTTTGTTTTTTTCTCACTCTCTTCTATTGCTTCTGTATTTTGATTTTTTTCTCCATACAAATTTCCCAGGATCAAGAGCTTTCTTTTGCTATTGTTTAATCCTTTTCCTGCTGGAGAATTGGGATTCTTGCATTTTGGTGGTCATTGCTGTCTTGGTTTCTGTCTCACAGGGCTATGCCTTGGGATTATCTTTCTTTCCCTGTCAGAGGCCTGAGTGAGGGCAGATAGATCTGTGGTGGGGTTTTTTGTGTGTATCATCATTCAGAGAATTTTGCTCTGAGACTATCTTCCTCAGCTGCTGATTTGTGTGAGCAAGCTCCCTGCTATTCCCTGAGTCTCACTGCCCAGGTCTGACATAGCCCTCAGGGGTGAGTTTGTGGTAGTTTCAGTCATCCCTCAAGAATTTGAAGATTGCACTTGCCCTGGTTCTCACTGGAGTGATTAATTGGGAGAGAGGGGTGGTCCCTAAAGCAGTTTTGTCCCCTTACAGCATGGGAATTCCCTCTCTCTGTCTACTTTTCATGCTGCATCCAGTGGAAGAGTCCTTTTACTCATCCTATTTTTATCTCTGTCCTTTTGAAAAGCTTCATAATGATTGTTTGGAAGAAATTCCCGAGTGGCTCCAAGTTTTCCCTGCTACTAAGTCACTATCTTGGCTCTGCTTCTCTGTAAATTCTTTTAATTGACACTTACTCTTCTGTATTTAGATGGTCTAGGAAGATTTCTTGTATCATTTGTTGCTTTATAGTATGTTCATATTTTTTAAACTTATATTCTTTTTGGATACCTACAATCCTTAAGATATCTTTATATATCCTATATTTGAGATCAGTATGTTTGCTTTTTGGAGATTAGGTTTTCTTTTAGCACAACTGATTTTTGCTTCTGTTTTTTTCAGATTGTCTTTCACTTCTCTGTGTTTGTCAGTCAGACAATCAATAAATGCTTTTTGAGCACCTATTATATGCCAGGCATTATGCTTTCCCAAACATTTATCTTTTAAAAAAAATTTTGGTGAGACATGTAAATCTGAATTTAAGTTTTTCTATTCTATCAGGACAGGTAAAAAACTCTGCTTTGATAATTTTTATTTCTCTTTTAAACCATACTTTCTTGGGATTCTACAGGGTCCTCTGACTGATCAGATATTGGTTCATTTTCCTTTGTCTTGAAATATTTATTCATTGAGGTCTGGAGTTTTGTTGTTGTTGTTGATCCATGGGCGTATCAGTTTTTAAAACTATCTTCCCAAATGATTTATCTGCTTATGCCCAAATTCTTCAATTGAGTTTTCTTCCTCCTGAAATCTCTTGGCAATTTCAGTCTTTTTTTTCCCTTCCTATTTGCATGTGGCTCACTTTCTGGCTCTTCTATGTTGGCAGTTTCCCTGAAGTCTGGAAAGAAAAATTGTCTCAGTCTCTCCCAACACTGTTCATGTTACATTGACTTTAGTCTCTATCTCAAATAATTTATGGGAAGTCAAAACTGACCATTGATAACCACAAACACATATCTGGTCCCAGTTGCCTGAATTTTTCTGTTCTCTGGTTTAGGTTGGTTGAGAACACTTCCTAGATGTTGTTCCAGCTAGGATAGACTTTTGACATTTAGTTTTCCCCAACTTCACTTTCACTTTCCAACAATCTTCCATTTTTCAAGATGGAGAAACACTCAGGGTAGGCTGCTGGACTTCTCCCCTCCTAACAAAATTTGCTAATGAATTCAAATGCAATTGGACTAAAATATGATTTATTAACAAGGTGATATTGAGGATAGGATGAGGGAGAGAGGAAAGATGTGAGTAGGATACCTTAGAAGTTGTTTTTAGCCTAAGAGTCCATCACCATGGCAGGGAGCTGGCACCTGCTAGGCTTCTCTCTCCCTTCCCCACTAAACATTATTCTTATCTTATAATTTATTCTAAAGTAAAACAAGGGTCTCTTGTAAGAACTGGATGATGGTGGGCTGTCCCAGAAAGACAGGTTCTCAAAAGAGTCACAAATCCTCTCTGTAGATATTGTATTGGTTAATTGATTTAGCTAGATCCAAGATGGTTGCTGTCAACAGTTTTTCCATGGGCAGCAAAAGCATAGGTTTGTCACAAGGGCTGGTACGGCTTGGAGCTGCAGACTTCCACCTCATTCTCCTTCATAACTCCCAAAACCAACTTCCCACTTGCTTGGGCGTTCCCTCTTTTATCCTCTCAGTTCCAACTGTCTCCTACTGATCCTCCTTCTTGAGGTTCCACAGGCAGCTCCACTATAATTACATCTGTCAGTTTTTACTGTGCATAGCAAAATATAGTGTTACAATTAAAAATAATAAAGACTGATATAATAATATAAATTAGTAGTTTAATTAAAGCCATGGCCATGCTGGTAAAATCATTAGACCACACACCAGTAAGAATTCAAAACTGCTGCCCCAGCCATTATTGTTACCTCCACACGCTCAGGTAGCTAAAGAGGGCTTACTTTTGGATTTCCTCTCATTTTAAACTGTTCTCTGCGTGGTGATGCAGGTGTCCCCATGCCCAAAGAACTGGAACTGGAAACCCATTGGACCACGGGAAATGTAGTTTGATAGTTCACACGTGTCCATAGAAAATTTTTATACTTTTAGATGGCATCTCCCAAATTCCAATTTTACATTTCCCCCTGAGGTCTGGCAAAAAAAAAATGGTTAGCCCTTTTTCTTCGCTGGACCTGTAAAAATAGATAACTTCTAAAATTTTTAGGAATTTGGGGGATAAAAGAAATAGATAAACAAATGGATAAAACTAGCTGCATTGACAAAAAACCAATTTGGGGGCCGTCCCCTATTGGTATAACAGTGTACAATTAAAACAATATATACAACTCAATTCCAACTCCCCATAGATTCAATTAACTGCACCCCAAGGTTCAAATTTGGTCTTCATGGTACAGTGAAGGCTTTTCAGATATCATCATGGTGTCTTCACCAAACAGGTTCGTTGTCTGGATTCTGGGGAGATGGCAAGATCCTTATCCTGAAATTATTCTCAAAAGAATTTAAACTTTAAATTATAAATTATAAAACATACATTTTCTTCTGAGAATTTATATATTTCCCCCTGAAATTACTCCTAAAAGAGTTAAATATACATATATTTTTACATTATCGAATTTTAAAAAACTTAACATATATCCCATCCCCCTGAGGGAAATTCTAAACACACCTTTTTTCTTAAAAAGGGTACCTCAGGTCAGCTAAGGATGAGTGGCTGAGTCACAGGGGTTGTATGAAATTAATTGGCAAAATAAAAGAATAAAATTCAAGAAAAAGAAAAAATTAACTTGTGAATGAAATGTAAAATGTGCAAAAAATGTAGGGAAAATAAACAGGCCTTTGAATCAAAGCCCAATGAAAGCGATTTAAGCAGTTTGCTATAACCCACTTAGGGCCAGGACTGAAGGGAAATGTCTCTCTCTGATCTTATTTTCTATCAGCTTTTCAGGGAAGTGAGCCAAATAAATAACCAATCTTAGGTGCTGGCCTAGGAATTTTAGTCAAGGGGACCCACGTCCTCTAAAGTTTTAGAAAAGACTGGGACTCCAGGACTCAAACCCCAATTTCCAAGCCCTAAAGTATTGGCATAGAACTCCTGCAATCCATGCAGATCTTTTAGTCAAGTCTCTGACCATGTGCTTTCTTAGCACTATTAATGGCTTTATGTTCCCTTCTGGAATCAGAGAGGCATTTAAATCACAGTCCTATAGGCTCAGGTATTTGCATTAAGCTTATATCGCTGTAGAATCAGAAAAAGGATAAATAATGATTATATATGTATTTCCAGTACAAGTTGAGAAAAAGGAAAAATCAATTGCTCTAATTAAAAAAATGTTTTAAAAATCAAAAATATATATATAGCTTAGAACTAGAAGGGTTATGTTACCCAAAAATGAGATTTTCATTCTGTGAGTGTAAATGGACCTTACAAATAGCAGATTCACAATGCACATTCAAATAGAGTACCATTATTTCTAATAGCACATTTTAAAACAATAAACAATGATGTTTAAAAATCATATGCTTGTTACAACTTTTAAACCATGACTAAGAGTTTCTCAACAAATTCTGTTATTGCTTCCATAGCAAAATCTGATATTTAAAAAAAGAAACCTTCTGGTCTAAATTATCCTCAGATAAGAATATATAGGAGCTCCTTGGCTTCCTGTTTTAAAAAAAATTCTGGGTATGAAATGCTTTTACCCATTTAAGGCAATAATTTCTCTTATAATAAAATATATAAAAGCTTATCCTTTAAGACAACAATTCTTAAGGATTTAAAGTAAGACCTCTTATAAAATTACAAGGTAATACTCAAAGCATGGAAAGTTCAAGGTTCTTTAAATTACCAAGACAGAATAAATTTTAAAAGACATATGCTCTATAAATCCAGTAGTTTTCTCATTATTTGGGAGTTACAATAAAAGCATAACAGAATTAATATAGCAGCCACAAACTTCATTAACTTAAAATGATTCAGTGTAACAGGAAAATCAATGAAATAAGCAATATTAATTTACAAAACTAATTAGCAAAATACAGTAAGATACAGTCTCTTTAAAACAGAAATAAAACTCATTCAGTTCTGAGGTTTAAAAGTTCACCCCTTGGCCCATTTAAAGTTCAAATTTTAGGGTCCATATAATCAGTCTCTGCTCTTAATTCAAAGTTCTGAGCAGGTATTGGAGGTGAATATTTCTTCCCCTGAGTTTTAGTTCTTAATCACAAGAAAGTCTGAATAGGCTGTGCGGCCCCATTAAGGGTAAACGCTAGTTGCTAGGTCCACGTGGGCTGGGAGTTAGAGAAAACTTAGGTCAGTTCTGTAGAAAATCCCATGTGTAGAGCTTGGTGGGTGGGGGTTGCCTAAATCAGGTCTTTAGAGAAACACGTGGAGGGCTAGAAATAGGGAGAAAGGGGAAATATACTTCCCAAATTCTTTAGCAGTGGAGCTGAAGCTGAACGGCGGTGTTCGGCAAGTCAGGGTGGAGGTTCCTTCTCGGAAATCTCAGGATTCCAGATTCACAGAAATGGAGTCAGGAAAAGCAGCGGAGATCACAGGCACTAGGCACTAACAGGAAGCGAGATCAGGTCAGGAGTCAGGAGATCAGTGGCAAGACGATACTGGCTGGGCACCAGCGTTTTTGTGTCCGCAAGGGCCACCAGGCCTGGGGCATTGAGCAAAATAATTCGCAGCCCATAGGCAATTAAAGCCATTGTCTCTCTTCCCCGTAAAACAGCCTCTAGCCTGGGTAAAATCGGGAGAGGACTGGGCAAGGAAAAAGATCGTTTCTGAGACTCTGGGTCCAAGAGCCGCATGGCTTCTTCTTAGACTATCTAGAAAATTGAGAGTTCGAATTTCGACCTTCTGGTTTGCCAAATTGTTATAATTGAAAATAATAAAGACTGATATAATAATATAAATTAGTAGTTTAATTAAAGCCATGGCCATGCTGGTAAAATCATTAGACCACACACCAGTAAGAATTCAAAACTGCCGCCCCAGCCATTATTGTTACCTCCACGCGCTCAAGTAGCTAAAGAGGGCTTACTTTTGGATTTCCTCTCATTTTAAACTGTTCTCTGCGTGGTGATGCAGGTGTCCCCACACCCAAAGAACCGGAACTAGAAACCCGTTGGACCATGGGAAATGTAGTTTGATAGTTCCCACGTGTCCATAGAAAATATATATACTTTTAGATGGCATCTCCCACATTCCAATTTTACAATAGTAAGCTCCTCTCTGACAGAGATTATTATCAAAAAGGTTGTTCTTTTTGATGTTGTTGGAAATAATGTTGTTGGGAGTAAATTTTGATGTTGTCTGGAAGTAATTCCCTTTTTCATGATTTCTCAAACAACAATAAAATTATTCAGTGTGTCTCTAAGATGCCACTTAGTAGAAATACTGTTAAAGACTGAGTCCAGCGCATGGTAAGTGATGATAGTCAGCAGCTCACCACTGACTTACAAAAGGCAGCCTGTTACCCAATGTGCTTGGGTGAAAGCACAGATATAAATAGTCATACAAGGCTAGTGGTAATTTTGCTTTATGCTGCTGGTGACATCATGAGAGAAGAGCTGGTGAAACTGGTGACTTTGCCTGAAAGAACACAAGGGATAGATATCTACAATGCTAGTGATTGGGCATGTTCTATGGTGGAGGCAACATCTGTTTTCATACAGTTCTTTGTTTAAGAAACAAAACACCAAGTCATTCAGTTCCATTGTATTATCAAGAAGCTTTGTGCCAGGGAAAGCAGCAAAAAATTTGACAGTGTCCTCAAAGATGTCACGAAAATGGTAAATTACATCACGGCTTGCACTCTGAATTTTCAACAGTTTCAAGCACTTCTCGAGGAGGTTGAGGTACAGTATAATTGTTTATTTATTTACAATAATGTCCAGTGGCTGAGTAGAGGACAAATCCTGGAGAGATTTGTAGTCTACTTGGATGAAATTAGGCTGTTTATGAATGGAAAAAGGCAGGAATATCCACAGCTCAATGATATGGCCAGACTTACCAAACTCATGTTTTTTACAGATTTTACTGAACAAACAACTACAAGGTGTAGGGAGAACAGCCTAAAGGATATTTTGTGATATCCAAACATTTGAGAGAAAACTAGAGGTTTTTTTAAAAAGACCTTAAAAGTGGGCAATTGAAATATTTTCCAAATCTAAAAATTCATTTAGAAAATTCTATATTTGCAGTCAACCCTATAAGCCATCAGGAAATCTACAAGGAATTTTCCAGTACTGTAGCAACTGCAAAGATGAATTTTAGTAACAGATTTTTACAGTTTCATAAGATAGAGATAACCCTGCATTTTCTTACGTCTCCAGATAAAAATAAATTTGAAGAACTTGATCTTTCCTGTTTACAATGGTTAGATTTAGTTAATCTGGAAATGGAGCTATTAGAATTTCAAGAAAGCTCTATCTGGGAAAATGAGTCCTCTGACCTGCATGAAACACTTGAGAAGATAGAAGGGATGACAAAGGACAAAGGATTAGTTTTGAAAATGAAATCCTTAAAGTGTAGAATTCTCTGACAAATAATTTTAAGCCAATGAAAGCACTTGAGATTGCTTTCCCCACTTTGTTTGGATCATCTTATACTTGTGAGAAGCTGTTTTCATCTTTGAATTATATCAAATCTAACACTAGAAACAGACTAACAGATGATCTGAGTGCTGTATGTATTGTTCTCAAATTTATGAAGTGTGAGAGACAGAATTGAGTATCCTATTCTCAGGATAAGCATTCAGGTTACCTTTTGTTGATTGAGGACTCTGGGACAGTCTTATGAGAGAGATTGATGAAGGACAGAAAGGGCAATGAATAACTTGGTTGCTCCCCTTACCTCACCTGAATTGGGTTGGGAACACAGGTGTTTTGATTTGTATGTCAAGGCCTGGTATGGGGGCCTGATAGGGGATTGGGGAGGAGCCTTGTGTATATATTGCCTGCTTGCTACCTAGTCAGTTAGCTCTTCTTAGCTCATCATTGAAGTGTTCCTCTTTGATGAAGGGGAATAAACATCTGCTTCTTTTTCACTCCTACCTTCTGATTCCAGGTTTTGATTATTTGAGTGTCATCATTTTTTATCTCACCCCAAAGTATGAGCCAAAGTTAGACTAATTATCAGTATGCATAAAACAGCCAACATCACATTATTTGTTCAAAAGCATGCCAAATGAAAACTTACTTTTCAATAAAAAGTTGTTTATATCATTGAAAGTTCTGTTATTGTGTTTTTCTTTTAAGACAAAAGATGTTAATGTATGAGTTGTTTTTTCTGAACCAAAACCTCAGCATTCAGATCAAATTGCCATATGAGCACTTTGCGATAAATTAGTGGGTTGCAATTTGGGCACTAGGTCTCTAAAAAGTTTGCTATCACTGCCCTAGCCTGTTGGCGAAGTTGCACCTTTGTCTTTGTGTCCTGATTGTCCTTTAAGTGTGATTGTTTGGTGTGTGTGATTGTGTGTGTGATTATGTGTGGGGTGTGTGTGTGTGTGTGTGTGTGTGTGTGTGTGTTTAAGACTCAGAACTCTGGATGGGACTGATTGAATGACATTTGCTATTGATGACCCTTCAGAGAAGTACTCTAGAATTGAAATATCCCTCATGGAACCTGCCTATTTCCACTCCAGGATGTTATGGGGTACTGAAGATACAGAAATATCTCCCATTTAAGAAAGGGAATTCAATTGAAAAAACACTCTATCACAAATAACTTTTATTGGCAAGTAACATAGCCATAGTCACAAATAGCCACAATTAGTGAGGTGATAAACTGGTGGTAGACTCTTTTCAGTCAAGAGGGAAAACTAAAATTATTAATCTAAAAGACAGAAGAATCCCAAATCTTGCCTGAAGAGGGACTTTCATTTTTAGACACTAAAATTCTTTAAGGACTCTTATCAGTTTTTAGTGTTTTTCTATTTGTCTGCTTGTATTGTGAGCATTTTAAATTGTAAGAGACATGAATTGGGAATTTTGTTAGTATGTGCTTCTGTGTGTTTTTCATGTGCTTTGGGGGAGAGCCTAGAAGGGTGAATTTTTAAAACAGCTCTCTCAGCTAGCAGGTACTTAACCCTCATAAATCTCTAGTGAGGGGCAAGGAGGCAGACTTTGCCAGGAAGCATTTCTGTGTCTTTCGTCTTGTATTATCTGTGCTTTTGAAGTCAAACTAAGTTTTTCCTGGGGCCTGGCCAGGCAAAAAGTTTTTTCTTCTGAAAGTTTCTGTCTTTAAACTCTGGCCAAGTTAGAAGGCAGACAAAATACACAGAGAGAAGAGAGAATCTTTGTTCCAAATTTGCAGAAATTTATGGCATTAAACTAATTAGAGACTAAATTTATGACTTACGTGTAATTTCTCTGCTGTAAATTTCCAAAAAATAGTTTGAATATTTTTTATAAATGCTGAAATGTTTTAATGAATTCTGAGGTGACTGTAGAATTTGTTTTAAAGAAAAAGAGAATAGAACTGTGAAAGTTATAGGCAAACAATACAAATCTTTTTATCACTTTATCCCTTGAAAGTGACAGATTTATTGTTCTAGAGCAAGGGGAAGGTATTTTCACTGATTAGAGAAAAGGGAACTTGATAGTTTGAAAGCAGTATCAGTGAAATTCCAAAGTAAAAAAAAAAAAGTTTTGCAATTTGTATCTGGTGCTTAAGAATTGCTTATTATCAACTCTTTCTTGTTTTAACAAATGAGAAAATAGTGAAACTAAAATGTAAATAAGTTCTTTTAGAATATCTAATTAACTATTTGAGAGTTTTATAAATTAAATAAAAATCAATTTAGAAAGAAAATTTCAAATTCATGTGTGTTTTGAAATTAGAAACTTGACTATAAATTATATTAGATTTGCCAATTCAAGTATGAATGTTAATTGGAGTAGATTTTAAATGATTCATAAGGAAGATGAGGCTCCTATCCCCCTCTTTTTTTAATCCTGTGTATTGGCTCTAATTTAAATTAATTCTAATTTAAATACTGAGTATTGACTCTAAGACAGAAGAGGGGTAAGGGCTAGGTCAAGTGACTTGCCCAGGATCACAGTTAGGAAGTGTCCTATGTCAGATTTGAATCTAGGACCTCCCATCTCTGGGCCTGGCTCTCAATCCACTGAGCCACCCTGAAGCCCCCTCCTGCTAGATGAGATTTGAGGTTACATCCACTCAAATACCACATGATACTGAAATTATTAACTCTGCTTTTGTTAATCAATAGAATTAAATAGTATATCTTTTATTTACCTATGAGCCATGAGATGGGTATATTAAAAGCATCACCATAAGATATATTAAAAACAACACAATAGATGTAAATAAGAGAAAGAACAAAGGAAGGAAAAATCAAAACCAACAGCTTCTACTACACTCTATTCAGAAGAAGTCCTGAGTTCCAAATATACCTTTACAAGCTCCAACTACACTCCTACCTCCCCCAACTACTCTACATTACAAAACCATGGGTTAGAAATGGGAAAGTCAGTTTTGGGTGAATTTCAAAACCAGTTTACAATTTGAATTCTAAGAACTACATTGCTTCTTCCCCAGGAAAAGAGAAGCCTATATAAGGGAACAACTTGGATGCAAGTAAATTTTAATTTGGAAAAATATTTTGTGTCACTACTGTGAACAATAAAAAAGAATTTAATTATTGTTTAAATAGACCAGGTATTTTAGAATAGGCTCTTTAGAACCCCAAGGCCAAAAATATTATAATTAACCTTTGTAGAAACATTTTTTTTCACTGCAAATTATAAAGGAGAAAATTAGTGCAGTGAAGATGGTCTGGGATATGAAAGAGAGAAAGCAGATCAAAACTGAAAGGAGAACAAGAAATATCAAAATTTAAAAGGCTTTAATCAAAATCCAAAGGACAAGTACAAATGAAAGAAGTTTAAGCAAGTAGGATTGAAATAAAATAATTTGACAGTTTTTGAAAGTGAGGTTGAGGAAGGTTTTTGATCTCTTGAGATCATAAGGATACAATAAATATTCTTCATTATATGAAAACTATAGAAATAATTGCAACATGAAATTCCTAGGCTTCAAATTAAGGGAATGGAAATGTGAGACAGCCACAGAGAACCTTTCCCTATCTCTAATCCAAAGTTACAACCCCAAAGCCTCAAGGTACAAAAATGGGGTCTAAATTGTGAGCATGAAAGAAATTTGTTTCAGTTTTGGGGGGAGTGATTTAAAAGGAAAAGGGAAAAGTTATGGGAAGCTGGGAGTGTCACTATGTATCTTTGAAACTGAGCTAACTGATAACAATAGACCACAAATTTTGAAGTAGTACCAACTGATGGCCATTGGAAAAATTTTTTGAGAATTTAAGTGTTGCCATTAGAGATGAAAAATCCAGATTTGATTTGGTTGAAATTTGTTCTGAAACTAATAAGATAATTGTGATGAATTAGAACCTAATGAAAACTACATATACAAATATAGCATTAAGACAATCATGGCTCAAAAAAAACCCAGAGTCACAATCTGGTCTCAGATATTTGTCCACTACATGACCTTAAGCAGGTTGCCTTGCCTGTTAATCTCAATTCCCTGCTCTTTAAGAGTAGTTATAACCTTCTTCTCAGGTTTTTATAAGGATTAAAATAATATTTTGGTTATGAAATTATTCACACAATGCCTGATGTTAATTACTGTTATTACTATATTTTTCTTTATTTGACTATAATTACTCCATACTGGGTAACTCTATATTGGAATTTTAAAGCAATTTGTATAAAATTATAAAGGTGATAAAAATGAGTGATTTCCTATGTAAGATAATTTGGAAGTACATTTTGATTGATGTCATCTGATGGTGAAAAATTCTGTTTCATGATATTGCATGTCTTCTGTATCATGATTTTGGGGAAGGCCATTGCATAAGAATTACAGAAAACTTAATGCAACTGGATCATTGCAAAAATTTAACTCCTTTTCATATGGATGACATGAAATTATTAAATTATTATAGGGAGAAGGTTTTCAACTTTACTCTGAAGAGAGACTTCTCAGGCAAAGAAGAAATGTGTACACCAATTTACTGTGTATTGTAAAAAAAAAATACTGTGTATTGTAAAAAATTGTAAAGGTTGTCTTTAAAAGGATATGGGTTTTGGTATGGTTAAAATAGATCTTAGAACTAAGTCTTCCAGTGGAGTGAAATTTTCCACATCTGGTCATTTGCATACTGACCTGGGAAAAGTTTCCAATAATTTGGAAACTAAGTATAAGATCTGTGACTTTGGGCTTACCTTCGTTCAATAATGGAATGAAGCCTGAAATCAGCATGGAGAATAAATTAACTGATGGTTTGAAACTGACTCTTTAAAATTTTTCAAAATTTTGTTTCTTGGTTATATTAAAACGCCCCAATATCTCCTCTCCTCCCTCCCCACCTCACCCCAAAGAAGGCATTTCCCCTCCCCTAAATATATATCTATATCTCTATATATAAATATAGATACACACACACACACACATATATATATATAATTATGTCTTTTGTGTTTCTATTTATCAATTCTTTCTCTGGAGGACATTTATAAGTTGTTTTTTAAATATTAATGATGTAGCTGTATATAATGTTCTCTTGGTTTTACTTATTTTGCTTTCCATCATTTCATGTAGGTCTTTCCAAGGTTTTTGGTTGCTGTTTTTTTTAATTAGCCTCTTCATCATCTTTTATGATGGAATAGTATTCCATCACAATCATATACCACAATTTTTCCAGCCATTCCATGAATTTTGAACATCCCTCAGTTTCCACATCTTTGCCACCACAAAGAGAGCTGATATATATATATATATTGGAATATATAGGTTCTCTTCCTTTTCCCCTAATCTCTTGGGAAACAAACTGAACAATAGTATTGCTGGATATACACACTTTTATAATTCTCTGGACATAATTTGAAATGGCTCTCCAAAATGAATGGATCAACTCACAGTTCCACCCATAGTATTAGTATCTTCATTTTTCTAAAAACACTTTCCTTCACATTTTTGTCATTTTGCCTTTTTATCATTTTAGCCTATTTGGTAGGTGTGAGATGCTATTTCAGAATTGTTTTGATTTGCATTTCTCAAATCAGTAATGATTTAGAGAATTTTCCCAATATTGTTATATATGTTTTGACTTCATCTAAAAACTGGATCTTTTGACTATTTATCAATTGGGGAATGACACATTCTTATGAATCTCACAAAATTCTCTAAATGTTTTAGATATGAGACTTTTATCAAAGAAACCATCAATAAAATTTCTCCCCCACTTTTCTACTTTCCTTCTAAAGTTGGCTACACTAGTATTATTTGTTCTGAACTTTTAAAATTTAATATTATTGAAATTATTCATTTTACATCTCCTAATGCTATCTCTTGTTTATTCATAAAAGCCTCTCCTATCCATAAATTTGATAGGAAATATGTTCCCTGTTCTAATTTGCTTATGATATCTCCCTTTATGTCCAGGTCATGTATCCATTTTGATTTTAACTTAGTGAATTGGGTAAGATATTGTTCTATATCTAGTTTCTGCCAAACTACTCCCTAATTTCCCCAGAAATTTCTATCAGATAGTGAGTTTTTATCCCCAAAACTTGGATCCATATTTTTGTCAAATACAAGATTATTCTAATTGTTTACTATTGTTTATTGTATGTTTGATCAAGTCCACTGATCTATCTTTCTATTTCTTAGTCAGTACCAGATAGTTTTGTTAATTACTGCCTTGAGATGCAATTTAAAATATGATACTGCTAAATGTCCCTCCTTCACATTTTTTTCATGAATTCATTTGTTACTCTGCATCTTTTGTTCTTCCAAATAAAAAAATTTTAAACCCTTACTCCCATCCTAGAATCAATATTGTATATTGGTTCCAAGGCAGAAGAATGGAAAGAGCTAAGCAATGGAAGTTAAGTGACTTGCCCAGGGTCACACAGCTAAAAGGAGTCTGAGGTCAGATTTGAACCTAGGACCTCCCATCTCTAGGCTTGGCTCTCAATTCATTGAGTTGTCCAGCTCCCCCTTCCCAATAAATTTTATTATTTTTTCTAAATTGATAAAATATTTTTGATAATTTAATTAAGATACCACAAAATAAGTAGATTAATGTAGAAAAGATTATTATTTTAGTTATATTGGCTCTGACACCCCTTAAGCAATTAATTTTTTAAGTTATTTTAATCTGATCTAATTTGTATAAAAAGTATTTTATATTATATTCATATAATTCCTGGATCTGTTTTGGCAGGTAACTTTCAGGTATTCTATTCTGCCTATGGTAGTTTTAAGTTGGATATCTTTATCTCTTGTTGTGGGACTTTTTTAGTGGTATATAAAAATACTGATGATTTATATGGATTTATTTTACATCCTGCTATTTTGCTAAAAAATATTGATAGTTTTGACTCTTGAGTTGAATCTCAAGGATTTTACACATATACCATCATATATTTTACACATATACCATGCAAAAGGAGATAGTTTTATTATCTCTGCCCATTCTGATTCCTTCAATTTCTTTTTTTCTCTTATTGCTATTGCTATCATTTCTAATACAATGTTAAATGATATTGTGGATAATAGGCATCCTTGTTTAACTCCTGATTTTATTGGGAAAGTTTCTAGTTTTTCCCCATTACTAATCATACTTTCTTATATTAAACCATCCCTGCATTCCTGACATTAATCCTATTTAGTCCTACATATTAATCCTATTAATCCTATATATTATATAATATATAATCTTTTTGACATATTGTTGTAGTCTCCTAGCTAGCATTTACTTTATGACACCTACCCTAAACATTTCTATATTTATTAATGAAATTGGTCTTAAATATTTTCCCTGTTTTTGTTTCATAAAAGGTGTTATTTAGTCTCCAACGAATTTTTCATTTTGTGTTCTCGTAATCCCTTATTACATATATTTGTTATTGCATTATAGACTGAAAAAAGATGCATTTAATATTTTTGCTTTTCTAAAATTAATTGTAATACTTTTATGCTCATTTAATATGTGATCAATTTTTGTAAAGTTACCATGTGCCAATAAGAAAAAGGTATGCACCTTTCAGTTCCCCTTCAGTTCTCTCCATTTGGCTATTTAGCTTATTTAGGATTATATTCATCTTCTTGACTTCTTTCTTATTTACTTTTTGTTTAAGTGTATCTAGTTTTAGATGATAAGGTCAAAGTAACCCACAAATAATTTTCACATGAAGAAATCAGAGATTTACATAATTAGATATTGATCTAAATCACTACTGATTAGAGAAATGAAAACCAAGACAATTCTGAAATATTTCATACCCCTCAGGTTGGCTAAAATGACAAAAGGGCAAAATGACAAATATTGGAGGAGTTATGGAGAAGTGGAAATACTAATGTACTCTTAGTAGTGCTATGAACTGATCTAACCATTCTGGAAAACAATTTGTAATTATGCCCAAGGAATTATAAAATTGTGTATATGCTAGTATTGCTGGGTCTGTCTCCCAAAGAGATTAGGGAAAAAGGAAAAGAACCTATATGTTCCAAAATATCTATAGCAGCTCTCTTTGTGGGGGCAAAGAACTGGAAATTTAGGGGATGCCTGTCAAGTGAGGAATGGCTAAGCAAACTATGGTATATGATTATAATGGAATACATTGCCATAACAAAAGATGAGCCGGCTAATTTTTAAAAAAATCTGGAAAGAACTACATGAGATAATGAACAGCATAACGAATAGAATGAAGAGAACATCATACACTAATAGAGAATTAACAGAATTAATACAGGAAGAATAAATTGTGACTGCTACCTCCAGAGAATGAAGCAAAACATAAAAACAGGAAATATTTAATTTGCATGAATGTGTCTGTGATACCCTCTGTAACGCAGGGAGGGTAGAGAAAGACTGAGACACTTGTGGATAAATTCTACTAATTAATTAATACATTTTTTTAAAGAAGAGGAAAGGATATCCAGAAGGAAATAAGCAGGAAAGCTTTGAAAGTTTCAAGTGGGATTTATTCTGTAGTTATGAAAAAAAGCAAGCTGAGATTTGTGATTTAATTTATGTGTAATCTTTTTCTTTGTATATGGAAATGCTCGTTTTATTTGGTTTTGGAATAAGAAAAAAAAATGTTTGTTGAATTGGAAAAATAGAGAAAAGTAAGGATTATCTCTTGGCCTTAAGGGAGAGATATGAGAAAAGGTTACTTGAAGGTGGGAAAGGGGAAGATTGAGGAACTTTTGCTCAATGAAGTTGATTCCATGGAACAATATTAACCTTCACAAAACAGTTGTGTAAAAGAGAAGAGCTGAAAGTGTGAGATGTTGTGGATTTGCTTATGAAGTTAAAAGATTATGAATTTAGGATGGTCAGTCCTTACAGATAATCTAGTCTAACTCCTTAATATAACTTGCCCCAAACCATAGAGTGAGCAGGTAGCCTAGCCAGGGTATCAGTCTATTTTATCTGTCTCTAAATACATTCAAATTCATTCACTCAATTATGTACTATTCCCCTAGTACTGCTTATTTTGTTATATTTTATTTCAATAATTATTCCAAAATTCATCTAAATTCTTCATATCCTTCATTTCCTATGATCCAGTAATATTTTGTTACCTTCATGACACCATTTGTTAATCCATTTCCCAATGGATGGACAAAAACTTGTTTTAAGTATTTTGATACCTCAAAAATTACTGCCATAGAATATATATGTGTATGTCCTTTATAGTTGACTTTGACCACTTTGAGTTATATTTCCTCAGCCATGGGAGCACCAAGTGAAAAAAGCATTTTAAAATGGATATTTCATTGCATAATTGCATAATTCCAAAATGATTTCCAAAGCAGCTGGATCAATTTATAGCTCCACCAAAAGTATTAGTGTTCACATCTTCTCTACATGACCCCTCCCTTGACTGAATATGTCTATCTTTTATTATTCTGTCAATGTGGCATTTAAAATTATTGTAAGGAGACTACAACTCCCAGGACTCCCTGCGACAACTTCCCCAGACACCTCACACTTCCTTTGTGGGAGGTGTCAGAGAAAGTATAAAAGAGAAAGTTTGGTGCCTTTTTGCTGTCTCCTTCCAAGCCAGGAGGCTGGCTGAGGCTCTCTACCCTAGTCTCTCTCTCGGCACCTTTTTTCCCTTCTATCTTCCTCTTAATTTTCCCTAGACCTTCCTTTTTCTAATTTAAATAAAACCTAGCTATTCTAAACCCTAAGTTGCTTTCTGATCTTTTATTTGAGTCCCGAAGGGCTTTGGTCAATTTCCCCCTGACTGGGCTGGGACCGCTACCTTCCTCTACCTTCCTCTACCTTCCTCTACCTTCCTCTCTCCTTTCTCCCATCCATCCTTCCTTCTACCTTCCCTTAACAGTCAATCTCCTTGATGTGAAGCATCAGTTATTTCGATTTGCATTTTTTCATTATTCAGTATTTAATCTGATTGTTTATAATCTTATAAAAGTGGCAAAAAAAGTTGGTAATTATAATCTTTTGGAAACTACTTGTTTCCCTTGATGACCTATTATTGACCTATTTGACTACTATTGAATGGTCTTAGTTCTTTTATTTCGAAGATCTCCATTTCCTAATGAAAGACTGGTTGAAAGAGTCAGAAAATTTGACTTTTCCAGGAAAAGAAAGTGTACAATGTTTACATGAAAATACAAAATATCCATAACAAAGTAAATAGAATTCAACTACCAAATAAAGGAATTTGATCTTGAAACAAAAGGCAAAAAGAAATATAGGGTAACAGAGTCAAGTGATAGTTTCTTCAGAATTATTAGTATGCTTTGGTTGGAAAAACAAAAGTTATAGACATAGATTTATAAATAGATATTTGTCATATATATATATATGTATGCATATACATATATATATATAGAGAGAGAGAGACAGACAGACAGATAGACAGACAGATTTCTGGGTTGAAGTCCATATTAACTTAAAACACTCCAAATTAACATTGTCTATGCTATATTATATTTTTATTTGTTTTGTGTAACATTTTCCAATAATATTTTATTGTGGTTTGGGTTGCATTTGGCAGTTTTGCATGCTAGGTGGCCATGAATTTAAAAACATCTCTGCTGTGATAGACAGAGTGCTGGACTTGGAATCAGGATGATCTATATTTGAACCGTACTTTATGTATCTTCCAACCAATGTGATGTTGGGCAAACCATATTTCTCTGGGCCTCAGTTTGCTCATCTGGAAAATGAAGGTTATGTTTCATAATCTCCAAGGCATTTTGCAACTCCAAATCTATGATCTGATTGATCCTCTGTGGGCTCCAATTTCCTCAAATCTAACTTGATGATATTTGAATGTATTATCTCTAGGGTACTTTACAGGCTTAAATTTCTATGATATTTTAAGGGCAAGCTAAAGAATTAATTGTTTAATCTTTCTGAAAATGTTTGTCCAGAAATAGCACTAATATATCCTACATTCAAATTATATTGGCATGTCTTGTTTATATTTCCCAGGTAAAATATTACTTTATCTTTTTTCAATTATTTTCTGACACCTTGATAAGATCTCCAGTACATTAGGCAGATTTAAGAAGGATTTATGGAAATAAATATGTAAGAATCACACAAAACAAGAATGCATATAAAGGAAACAACTTACAGCAATGAAAAGAGGACTGATAAAAGAAAATTGAAATACTTCTTGGCACTTGAAAGATGTGATATGTATGAGTAAGTTAATATAAGTTACACAAAACAGTTTTGGGCAAATTCCCATTATTTCAAGAAGAGTTTCTAAGAGTAGCTGACTAAGCTTACTATGCTCTTTCTCTCTAAATCTACTAAGAATACAAATGATCTAATTCTGAGATTTTTCAAAGATACCTATCTTATTATTTCTAGAGTTTTTGTTTTTCTTGAAAAGAAATAAATTTTTTATTCTTTTAAGTGGTTATTTTTTCTTTGGCCTAGGGATCCATCTCCTCATCATTTTTATTTCTGCACTGTGACTACATAGATAAGTGTGATTGATTTCCTTTTGGAACATGATGCAATTCACTTGGAAAAACATTCTCTTTTAGAAAAATAATAAAGAATAGCCAGAGTAGGATCTTGGCTACTCTTGTGGAATTTACTCATGCATAAGTCTCGAATGCTTGGCAAGAGCAATATGTCAGCTGACAGACCTCTGAGAACAAGCATTCCAGTCTTTATTTTTGAAAGACACAGATTGGAATCTAAGCTATTAACCGAATAGCATAATTCGACTCTTTGAATCTTAGTTTCTGTATCTTCTAAAATGAAGAAGTTAACATTGATCTCTAACAAGCTCTTACAGCAGCATATGAAAAACATGTTATTGGCAGAAGAAACTCAATCTGCATTATAATTTTAAGGGCAAATAAACTTCTTTGAAATTTTCCCTGATCCTAAAAATGGAAAGTTGATTGTTCTCTTTCTCTGAACTACTACAGTATCCTTCAAGATTTGGCATAACCCTCACTTACTTTAGGAAGCCTTCTTATAAAGCCTTGGATGCACTGAGGTTTCTAAACTGAATGCCAAGGTCATGTGTCATGACTGAGAGTTCCATTGTAGTCAGGATTGAGAAGGGGAGAATATTTTTGTAAAATAGAGGAATGAATTACAAATAGATTTCCTCAAATTCTTGCAAAGGACACCAGATAAAAGTCAGAAAAAGAAATGATCAAGAAACCATAATAATGCAACTAGAATGTTCAGAGAGTCCCCCTTGATTTGACCCAAATCTCTCTTTGGGGGAAATTGTTGGTCTCTATAATGAGGCCCTTGAGTAGACAAATGTGGTGGGTGCTCATTTTTGGACCATAAGAAGTTGTTAAAGGAACATGACTTGCTGGCTATCAGAAACTGCTTGAAAGCTTGTTTGCACAAAAATCTGCTGAATTGTACCTCAAAGTCTTCATGGTAATCTGGACTTGAACTCTAGTATACTTAAGTGCATGAAGTTATAATCAGAAAATTGAAGTTGATTGATGTCATAAAATCATTTAAAGATATTAACCCCTAATGGAATGTGAATGGATTCTTTTCTCTCTCTCTCAATTTTAATTAATAGAATTGACAAGTGTCTCAGCTCTTCCTCTCCTCCCTGTATGATAGAAGATATCATCTGGGAGACAAATATAATATATATATATGTATGTATACATATACATATATATATATATATATATAATGTCCTTCATGTGTCCATTTTTCAATTCATCCTCTTGAGGTAACATTCACAAGTTAATCTTCCAGTATTTTATATCTGCAGCTCTGTATTATGTTCTCTTGGCTCTACTCATTTCACTATTCATTATCCCATGTAGTTATTTCCAAATTTTTTTTAAACCCTTACCTTCCATCTTAGAATCCATACTGGGTATTGGTTCTAAGGCAGAAGAGTGGTAAGGGTTAGATAAAGTAACTTGCCCAGGGTCACACAGATAGGAAGTGTCTGAGGCCAGATTTGAACCCAGGACCTCCCATCTCTGGGCCTGACTCTCAATCCACTGAGCCTCCCAGCTGCTCCCTCCAAATTGTTTTTTAATTAGCCTGTTCATCTTTTATTATGGCAATATATTCCATCAAAATCATATACTACAATTTGTTTAATTATTCCCCAATTGATGGGCATCTCAACTAGAAGTTCTTTGCTCCCCCACCCCACAAAGTGAGCTACTATAACTATTTTGGAACATATAGATTCTTCTTTTCTTCCTGATCTCCTTGGGAAACATACCCAGAAATAGTCTTTCTGTGTCTCAGAGAATACAAAATTGTATAACTCTCTGGGAATAATTCCAAATTGCTCTCCAAAATGGTTTGATCAATTCACAGTTCCACCAGCAATGTATTAGTATTCCCATTTTCCCACATTATCTCTAATATTTGTCATTTTGCCCTTTTGCCATTATTTCGGGCAATTTGAAGGCCATGAAATATCTCGAAATTGTTTTTATTTGCATTACATGGATGCTTAAATATATGAAGCAAGACATAGACAAACAAGATTCTGCAGGAAAGAAGTGGAAGGAGAATAAGGAGCTTAGAAGAGAAAATGGTAAAGCTTACCCAAGAAATATACTCCCTGAAATCTAAAGAAAACCAAATAAATCAATAACTCCACGAGACTGCAAAAACAATTAGAACAAAATCAAATGATTAAAAAAAAGAAGTCAAGAGAATCTTACATAGTCAAACCATTTGAATAATAGAAATGAGCTTGTAGTGCTAACATTCTTTTTTTAATTTTATTTCTATTATCATGCAAAACACACTTCCATATTTTTCATTGTTGTAAAAGCACACTCACACATGACCAAAACCTCAAACTAAAACCATAAATACACTGATGTAAAAATATAGTGTGCTTTAATACACATCCATCCAACTCCAAAACTTCTTTCTCTGGATGTGGATGACATTCCACATCATAAGTCTTTCAGGATTGTCCCAAATCATTGCATTGCTGAGAGTAGCCAAGTTTTCGTAGATGATCATCATATAATATTACCATTACTGTGCATAATGTCCTCCTGGTTTTATCTTATTTTTCTCTGCATCAGTCCCTGAAGATCTTTCTGGCTTTTTCTGAAATTGTCCTGCCTGTATAGTGTTCTAATAGTATTCGATCGCCATCACAAACCACAATTTGTTCAACACTTTATTCTCATCAAGGAGAATATAGAAAGATGGAGTGGTTGGGGGAAGTATCAGATAAACCTGAAATGAACAAAGTTTGAACACACACATAGACACAAATACAGAGTTTGATGTAGAAATGCATC
This sequence comes from Gracilinanus agilis, assembly GCF_016433145.1. Lineage (NCBI taxonomy): Eukaryota > Metazoa > Chordata > Mammalia > Didelphimorphia > Didelphidae > Gracilinanus > Gracilinanus agilis. The sequence goes on along the minus strand of NC_058131.1, from coordinate 445,029,681 downwards.
GAGCTCAACACGAAAAGAAGTTGGAGTGAGAAAGGGAGTTAAGATTCAAACAAGGAAATTGTCACAAAGGAAAAAAATACTTCCTAATTCTGAAGCAGGAATTAAAAGAAAGGGGAGGAGAGGAAATGAAAACCTAAGATCTTAAACTATATCTTATATAATTTGGAAATGGCAAAAATAAAGTAAGGCATATAAATATAACGGATTGAGTTTTTGCCATAATAAATGATGAAAGAAATTATTTTGGAGAATCCTGGATATCACAAACTGAAGTAGAGAAAATGATTTATACAAGGACAACATTATAATGAAAGAAAACTTTGCAAATTTTTAAAAAATAAATTGACTAAAGACTTTGAACTAGCAGTGATAAATTCTGCCTCTAAAGGACTGACAAATCACTCTTGACAAAGAATCAATAGATACAAAATGTAGATATATTCATGGGTACTGAGTAGATATATTCATGGGTACACTTTTTAAATTGTGTTTTGATTACATGTTTTTATTTTGTGTGTATATCTATTGTTCTGTATTTGTTTCTTTTATTGAGAATGGGACTCTGTCTTATGCAGGTTAAAAGTGGAGTGCCTAGTCATGTGCTGATTACCACAGAAATTTTTACATGCTCCATTTTCCATTTTCAATCTGGGACACTTTGTCCCTCCTAAGGGAATCTCATTGCATCAGGAAGGTGGCACAGTGGATAGATCACTGGGACTGGAGTCAGAAATGAAAGACTTATCTTCCTGAGTCCAAATCTGCTCTTAGACAATGGCTCTGTGACCTTGGACAAATCACTTAACTCTACCCCAGATTCTTTATTGGGAAAATGAACTGGAAAAAGAAATGGCAGGCCACTCCAATATCACTGCCAGGAATACCCTAAATGAAGTCATGAAGCATCAGACATAACTGATTTTTAATTGAATAGTAGGCAGAGAGAGAAGGGAATCTTGATGTCAAAAAAGAGGTTATTGTAACATTTTTTCAAAATGCACAGAACAGAAGAAAGTTCAGAAGAAACTACAGATTTGCAAGAGCATTTTTAAAGTAATGTATAAACTTTATTACATACTGTTTAAACAAAGGAATCACAATGAGGATTTATAGTTTCCTTTAGAATTTTCTTCTTATTCTATTGTGTGTGGAAATGATCTCTCTTTTGGTATATAAATTAAAAATTGTATTAAAAAATCAAATAATATTTCATTCTGCATTGCTAATGCTTTTGCCAAGAGGTGGAAAACATGTTTTAATATAGTTATGCCCTTTTTTATCTTCACAAGGCTACCATTCTAGTTAGGCCTTTATTATTTCTTAACCGAACTTTGGAAATAGCTTTATACTTGGTCTCCCTGGATCCATTTTCTCTTCTCTTTACTCCAGCCACCATTCAACTGCCAAATTAATATTATTAATGCATAGATTTGGTAATGTGTTTTTGGAAATTTTGGGGTCCTTAAACTACATTTCCCATGAGCCCACTGGCTTCCTATCCTTACACAATGATGTAGCCAGAAGGATAAAACTGAGGGGCTGGTTTTTCACTTCCTCTTTTGCTTTTGATCCAGCAGCATGGGAGGCAGTGCCAGGTAACAGATGCTTTTTTAAACTGACTAGCTAGCATGGCATGTGGCTTCATTTTCTAATGGCTACTAATAAATCTTTAAAAACTCATAATTATTTTATTTTATTTTTTTAAAGTTTTTCTTTTGAATACTTTCCCATTGTTACATATTTCATGTTCTTTCCCTCTCCCCCAAACCCTCCTAACCCCCCTTAGCCAACACACAATTCCACTGGGTTTTACAAGTATCATTTATCAAGCTCTAATTCCATATTATTGATAGTTGGACTAGAGTTATCGTTTAGTGTCTACATCCCCAATAATATCCCCATCAGCCCATGTGTTCAAGCAGTTGTTTTTCTTCAGTATTTCTCCTCCCAAAGTTCTTCCTCTGAATGTGGCTAGTTTTCTTTCTCATGAGTCCCTCAGCCTTGCTCTGGATCCTTGCATTGCTGCCAGTAGAGATGTCCATTGTGTTCGATTGTACCACAGTGCATCAGTCTCTGTGTACAATGTTCTCCTGGTTCTGCTCCTTTCACTCTGTATCGATTCCTGGAGGTCATTCCAATTCACATGGAATTCCTCCAGTTCTTTGTTCCTTTGAGAACAATAGTATTCCATCACCAACAGATACCACAATTTGTTCAGCCATTCCCCAATAGAAGGACATTCTCTGATCCACATAAATCAATAAGAATAATCAATAGTAATAACATAACTACTGTTAAGATTTCCTAAGAGGTTGAGACCTAAAGGCCAATTTACTTAGCCCTTGCTAAATATCTAATATGAATTGTGTGACTGCTGAATTGTAATTTCATCTCATTACTGTCTTCTTCAAGATTTATATTCTGGCAAGACACACTAAGGGGTTGGACTCAATTCTTGGGATCATTATTTCTTTCTATTTCATTTTTAAGACCTTATATTTTATTGTATTTTTCTTAGTCACCTCTCCCTCCCCAAAAAAGCAAGCAATCTGATATAGCTTATGTACTTGCTATCATGCAATATATATTTACATACTTATAATGTTACAAAAGAAGACACAAATCACACATATAAGAAAAAACTCATGAAGGAAATGTACTGGAAAATGGCACTCAAACTCTATCAGTTCCTTCTGTGGTACTGGATAAACTTTTCCATCATGAATCCTTTAGAGTTGTCTTGAATACTTACATTGCTGATAATAGTTAAATAATTTACTATTGATCATTGTAAAATATTGCTGTTCGGGTGTACAGTATTCTTTTAGGTCTGCTTATTTCACTTAGTATCAGTTCATATAAATCTTCCCAGACTTTTCTGAACTCATCCTGTTTTCACTTCTTATGGCACAAGAGTATTTCATTTCAATCATTTACCATAACTTGTTAAAACAATTGATGAATATCCTCTCAGTTTCCATTTTCCCCACCACAAATAGAGCTGCTATGAAGGTTTTTTTTGTACAAATAGGTTCTTTTCTCCTTTCTTTGATCTCTTTGAGATACAGACCTAGTGGTAGTATTGCTGAGTCAAAAGGTATGCACAGTTTTATAACACTTTGGGCATTGTTACAAATTTCTCTGCAGAAACTTAGGATCAGTTCACAGTTTCACCAACAGTGAAGTTAGTATTTTCCCACAATTCAGCCAACACTTGTCACTTTCCCTTTTTTGCCATATTAGACAATCTGGTAGATATGAAGTGGAACCTCAGAGTTGTTTAAATTTGTATTCTTTTAATAAATAGTGATTTGGAATACTTTTAATATGACTGATTTAGTTTCTTCAACTGAGAAATGCCTGTTCATATCCTTTGACTATTTATCAATTAGAGAATGACTCGTATTCTTATAGATTTGACTAAATTCACTATGTATTTGAGAAATGAGGTCTTTGTAACAGGCATCTAATATAAATTCCATCCTGCAGTTTGTTGCTTTCCTTCTAATCTTGGATGCATTGGTTTTGTTTGTATAAAAATTTTTAAATGTAATGAAATAAAAATTATCCATTTTATATCTTATGATTTCTCTATGTATTATTTGGTCAAAAATTCTTCCCATATCTCCTTGTCCATAGGTCAGAGCTATGAAATAATTTTTAAGTAGTTTGATTTATATGGCACTTAAGAGGTAAATGAATTCAGGTAGATTTGTTATTTTATTTTATTTAGTCATCCTAAAAACATGAACAATTAATGTTATTTCAATTGTTTAGATCTTAATTTCTTTGTACGAAAAGGTATTTTTAATCATATTCATGTAGTTCTTGGCAGATAGAATCTCAGGTGTTTTGTATTAGCTACAGTTATGTAAAAGGAATTTCTTTTTCTATCTCTTGATTTTAAACTTTGCCAGTAATATAAAGAAATGTTGACAATATATGTAGATTTACTTTATATCCTGCAACTTTGCTGAAGTTGTTAATTATTTTGATTAGCTTTTTGGTTGATTCTCTAAGAATCATTTCAAAGGGTGATAGCTTTGTTTCCTCATTGCCTATCCTATTTCCTTCCATTTCTTTTTCTTCTCACCTATCATTTCTAGTATGATATTGAATAATAATGGTGACAATGGGCTTCCTCCTTATTGAGAGAATGTCTAACAAATCTTTGCAGATAATACTTGTTGAGAGTTTTAGATAGATGCTATTTTAAGGCAATTTCCATTTATTACTAGGCCCTCTAGTGTTTTAAATAAGAATAGTTGTTGCATTTTTTCAAAACTTTTTTCTGTTTCTAATCAAATTAGCCAATGGTTTATCAATTTTACTGGGTTTTTTTCCTTCATAAAAACAGCTTTTAGCTTAATTATTTCAATGGTTTTCTCACTTTCGATTTTATTGATCTTACCTTTCATTATCAAGATTTCCAATTTGGTTTTTAATTTAGGATTTTAATTTTGTTCTTTTTCCATTTTTTTTAGTTGCATGCCCAATTCGTTTATCTTTTCTTCTCTAATTTATTGATTTAAGCATTTAGAGATATAAACTTTCCCTTATGTATTGCTTTGGCTATATCCCATAAATTTTGCTATGTTGTCTTATTGTTATCATTCTTTTCAATAAAATCACTGACTTGTTCTTTGATCCGCTTATTATTTCGAATTAAATTATTTAGTTTCCAATTAATTTTAATCTGTTTTTCCATGACTCTTTACTGGATGTAATTTTTCTTGCATTGTGATCTAAAAAATGCACTTAATATTTTTCCTTTTCTGAATTTGTTTTTTGAGGTTTTATGGTAATTTTTGTGTAGGTGTCATGTGCTTCTGGGAAAAAGGTATATGCCAACAAAAATTATATGATTATCTCAATAAAATCAGAACAAAACCCTTTTGACAGAATACAATGTCCCACAAAGCCAATGAAACCAATATAAAAAGAAAAGCAGAAAGTTGCGGGGTGGGGGGCAATTTACAATAAGTATCTCTGATAAAGTTCTCATTTTCCAACTATATAGAGAAAAAAGTCAAATTTATAAAAATATAGGTCATTCTTCAGTTGATAGTCAAAAGATATAAACAATAAGCTTTCAGATGAATAAATCAAAGCCATCTATAGACATATAAAAATTCTTCAAATTAATCTTGATTAGAGAAATGCAAATTAAAATAACTCTAAGGTACCACTTCACATCTATCAGATTAGCTAATCTGACAGAAAGGAGAAATTATAAATATTGGAGGAGATGTGAGGAAAGTTGCAACACTAATGCACTGTTGGTGGAATTCTGATCTGATCCAACCAGTCTGGTGGGCAATTTGGAACTATGTTCAAAGTACTCTAAAACTGTGCATATCCTTTGATCCAGCATTACATAGCAGTACTATGTCTGTATCACAAGAAGATGTTTTTAAAAGGGAAAGGGACATATTTTTGTATAAAAATATTTATTGTAGCTAAGAATTTATTGTATCAAAGAATTGAATTGCAGGGTTGTCCATTAATTCGGGAATGGTAGAACAAGTTGTGCTACATGATTATGATGGAGTATAGTTTTATAAGAAATGATAAGCAGAATGATTTCAGAAAAATCTTGAATGGTTTACATGAACTGATGAAAAGAGAATGAAAAACTGATGAAGAGAGGAGAGCCAGAAGAACAATATGCATAGTGACAGTAATATTTTTTGATGAATAACTGTGAATGCCATAATTATTCTCAGCAATGCAGGGATCAAAAACAGTCCCAGAGACTCATGATGAAAAATGTCATTTCCCTTCTGAAAAAGAATGGATGGATTCTAAATGGAATCAAAACATTTTAGTTCACTTTCTTCTTTTTTATTAGTTTGAGATCTCTTCTACAAAATGACTAATGGAAAAATAGTTTACATGATTGAACATGTAAAATCTCTTTTAGATTAATTACTATCTCAGAGAAAGGGTATGGGTGGGATTCAGTGAAGGAGGAAGGGTGGGAAGGAGGGAGAGAATTTGGAACTCAAAATATTTTTAAATGAAAAACTATTGCCGGGTTAAGATGGCGGCAGAGTAAAAAGCAGCGCTTAACCTCTCCTAACCAAAACATACAGGACTCCTCAAGGGGACATAAAAAACAAATCCAGACGAACAGAGGGACCCCACAACAGGGCACAGCATGGAAGGTATGTGGAATCGGGGCATTTCCATGCTACAAAGGGGTGAAACGGCTCTTGCTAAATCACAGGCTGAGCAACCCCCACACACACACCCACACACCACCTACAACGCCAAAGCCAGCTCAAAAGAAATAGAGCAAGTTTGGGGCACCCATTGAGTCATTGGCAGCTCCAGGGCCTGTTCAAGAGAGCAGCAAGACTTAGGACCCCAAAAGGCTAAAGAACACACACGGACTTTGAGTGCAGACACTGAGTGCAGGCATGGGTGGAGGTGGACACAGGCGCCCGCACGTGAGCGAAGGCTCTGAAACCCTGAGTGGGAAACAAGTGCAGATGGGTATATGACTGTGGAAGCAGTGCCCTGAGACTTGTAAAGAACCCTCCAGGCAGAGGATCAAGCAAGGGGATCCACCAGGGGGCTTAACCTTGAGAACAACCAGACTTGAGACCTCGGGAGCCTAAGGAGCGCAGACAGACCCTGAGATCGAGGATAAAGCTGAGAACGGTCTGGGCTAACAATGGCAACCCAGAATCAGGAAGGTCAAAAGAGAAAGATTAACAACAAGAAGACAAAATCTTTAACACTCAACAACTTTTATACGGAGAAAATCCAAACAACTGAGAACACAGAAGAGGAGAAAAAACAAGCAATCAGATCTGGACCCTCCTAAAATAATGAAAACTGGTCACAAGCTCTTGAAGAGTTCAAATCTGAGATGACGAGAAAATTGGAAAAGATTTGGCTAGAGAAATGGGAAATAGCTCAAAAGGAAATCAGGCAAGAAAAAAACAGTTTAAAAGGCAGAATTTTGCAATTGGAAAGTGAGGCTCAGAAATCAAATGAACTGATAAGCAAATTGAACACCAGAAATGATCAGATTGAAAAAGAAAACCAGTCCCTAAAGGCTAGAATTGAGCAACAAAAAGCTAATAATCTCTGAAGACAGCAAGAACAAATAAAACAAAGACAAACGACTGAAAAAATAGAAGGAAACATGAAATATCTCAATGAAAAAGTGATAGACCAAGAAAACCGGTCTAGAAGAGACAATCTGAGAATCATTGGTCTCCCTGAAAAAGCATAAATTAGTAGAAATTTGGACTTCCTTACTAAAAGAAATTATTCAGCAAAATTGTCCTGAAGTTCTACAACAAGAGGGCAATATAGACATTGAAAGGATGCAAAGATCACCCTCTACACTAGACCCAGAAAAGACAACGCCCAGGAATATAATAGCCGAATTCAAGAGCTTCCAAGTAAAAGAAAAAATCTTACAAGAAGCCAGAAAGAGACAATTCAAATATCAAGGAGTACCAAGCAGGATCACACAGGATCTGGCAGCCTCCACACTAAAAGATCGCAAGGCTTGGAATACGATATTTAGAAAGGCAAGAGAGCTGGGCCTGCAACCACGGATCAACTACCCATTAAATTGACTATATATTTCCAGGGGAAAGTATGGGCATTCAACAAAATTGAAGATTTCCAAGTATTTGCACAGAAAGGACCAGGACTAAATGGAAAGTTTGATATCCAACCACAAAAATCAAGAGAAACATGGAAAGGTAAATAAGAAACAGGGGAAAGAAAGAAAACTCATAATATTTAAATTTGCCTTTTTAAGGGCCTCAAAAAGATCTAATTATCTGTATTCCTATGTGGAGAAATGCTATGTATAATTCTCTGTAGTGAACTCTATTCAGTATTATAGTATTCACTATTATAGTAATCAGAAGAATAATTCATAGAGAGAGGGTGGAATACTAAATGGTCTAAGATGATATTGAGGGTCGGAAAGAGGGGGTGAATAGCAGGGGACACCAAGAGAAACTTGAGAGAATAAGAAAAATAGGATATTCTATTACACACAAAGAGGGCATGGGAAGGGGAGGGGACAAATACTATTACAAGAAGGAGAGGAAAGGAGCATTAAGAGGTAATATTCAAACCTTACTCTCAGTGTAATCAACCTGGAGAGGGAAGAGTAGATATATTATCCTTTGGGATATACAACTCTATCTAACCCTACTGAGGAAATGAGAAAGGATGAACCAAGGGGAGCATGGGAGTGGGGAGGTCAAAAAAGTGATGGAATTCATTAGGCCTTTAAAAATAAAAAGAGGGGAATAACAAGGGAGGGGGTAGAAAGGGAAGTTAATCAAGGGAGGGGATAAGGGATACCGGCTTAAAGCAAACCACTGGTTTAAAAGGAAATAGTATAAGAAAAAGGTGGTAGGAATAGGGGAGGATACAAAATGTCAGCAAATGCACAACTGATAATTATAACTCTGAATGTGAATGGGATGAACTCGCTCATAAAACGGAAGCAAATAGCAAAGTGGATCAGAAACCAAAATCCTACCATATGTTGTCTACAAGAAATACGTATGAGGCGGGAGGACATAAACAAGTTTAAGGTTCAGGGCTTGAGCAAAATCTTTTGGGCGTCAAATGAGAAAAAGAAGGCAGGAGTGGCAGGAGTGATATCTGACAAAGCCAAAGTAAAAATTGATATGATTAAAAAAGGCAGGGAAGGTCATTACATCCTGATTAAGGGCAGTATAAACAATGAGGAAATAACACTGCTCAATATGTATGCACCAAGTGGTATAGCATCCAAATTCATAAAGGAGAAACTGGCAGAGCTCAAGAAGGAAATAGATAGTAAAATCATACTAGTGGGAGATCTAAATATTCCTCTTTCAGATCTAGATAAATCAAACCAAAAAATAAATAAGAAAGAGGTAAGAGAGGTGAATGAAGTCCTAGAAAAATTAGATTTAATTGATATGTGGAGAAAAATAAATAAGGACAAAAAGGAATACACCTTCTTTTCAGCTGCACATGGTACATTCACAAAGATTGACCATGTAATAGGGCATAGAAACATTGCAAACAAATGCAAAAGAGCAGAAATAATAAATGTAGCCTTCTCAGATCATAATGCAATAAAAATAATAATTAATAAGGGCACCTGAACAGGCAAATCAAAAACTAATTGGAAATTAAATAATATGATTCTCCAAAACCAATTAGTCAAAGAAGAAATCATAGAAACAATCAACAATTTCATTGAAGAGAATGACAATGATGAGACATCCTACCAAACTCTGTGGGATGCAGCCAAGGCAGTACTCAGGGGGAAATTTATATCCTTGATTGCATATATTAACAAATTAAGGAGGGCAGAGATTAATGAATTGGGCATGCAACTCCAAAAATTAGAAAGCGAGCAAATTAAAAATCCCCAGATGAAAACCAAATTAGAAATACTAAAAATTAAGGGAGAAATCAATAAAATCGAAAGTAAAAGAACTATTGAGTTAATAAATAAGACTAGAAGCTGGTATTTTGAAAAAACAGATAAAATAGACAAAGTACTGGTCAATCTAATGAAAAAAGGAAAGAAGAAAACCAAATTGACAGTATCAAAAATAAAAAGGGAGACTTTCACCTCTAATGAAGGGGAAATTAAGGCAATCATTAAAAACTTTTTCACCCAATTATATGGCAATAAATATAACAATTTAGGAGATATGGATGAATATTTACAAAAACATAAATTGCCTAGATTAACAGCAGAAGAAATAGAATTCCTAAATAATCCCATATCAGAAAAAGAAATTGAACAAGCCATCAAAGAACTCCCTAAGAAAAATCGCCAGGGCCTGATGGATTCACAAGTGAATTCTATCAGACATTCAAAGAGTAACTAATCCCAATACTATATAAATTATTTGATATGATAAGCAAAGAAGAAGTCCTACCAAATTCCTTTTATGACACAAATATGGTACTGATTCCAAAGCTGGGGAGATCAAAAACAGAGAAAGAAAACTACAGACCAATCTCCCTAATGAACATAGATGCAAAAATCTTAAATAGAATACTAGCAAAGAGACTCCAGCAAGTGATCAAGAGGATCATCCACCATGATCAGGTGGGATTTATACCAGGAATGCAAGGATGGTTCAACATTAGGAAAACCATCCACATAACTGACCATATCAACAGTCTAACAAACAAAAATCACATGATTATCTCAATGGATGCTGAAAAAGCCTTTGACAAAATACAGCATCCATTCCTATTGAAAACACTGAAAAGTATAAGAATAGAAAGACCTTTCCTAAAAATAATAATCAGTATGTACCTAAAACCATCAACAAGCATCATATGCAACGGGGATAAATTAGAAGCCTTCCCAATAAGATCAGGTGTAAAACAAGGATGCCCATTATCACCTCTATTATTCAACATAGTACTAGAAACACTAGCTTTAGCAATTAGAGAAGAAAAAGAAATTGAAGGTATCAAAATAGGCAATGAGGAAACTAAGCTATCACTTTTTGCAGATGATATGATGGTATACTTAAAAAATCCTAGAGAATCAACTAAAAAGCTTGTAGAAATAATCAACAACTTTAGCAAAGTTGCAGGATGCAAAATAAATGCACATAAATCATCAGCATTTCTATACAGTTCCAACACATTAGAGCAGCAAGAGGTAGAAAGAGAAACATCATTTAAAATCACCTTAGACAATATAAAATACTTGGGAATCCATCTACCAAAACAAACACAGCAATTATACGAAAACAACTACAAAACACTTTCCAAACAAATAAAACTGGATCTCTACAATTGGAAAGCCATTGATTGCTCATGGGTAGGATGAACTAACATAATAAAATGACAATTCTACCCAAATTTTACCTATTTATTTACCTATCAAACTACCAAAAAACTTCTTTACTGAATTAGAAAAAACTATAACAAATTTCATTTGGAATAACAAAAGGGAAATAATGAAAAAAAAATGTGAAGGAATGAGGCCTAGCCGTACCAGATATTAAAATATACTATAAAGCAGCAGTAATCAAAACAATATGGTACTGGTAAGAGACAGAAGGGAGGATCACTGGAATAGACTTGGGGTAAGTGACATTAGCAAGACAGTGTATGATAAACCCAAAGAGCCCAACTTTTGGGACATGAATCCACTATTTAACAAAAACTGCTGGGAAATTTGGAAAACAATATGGGTGAGATTAGGTTTAGATCAACATCTCACACCCTACACCAAGATAAATTCAGAATGGGTGAATGACTTGAATATAAAGAGGGAAACTATAAATAAGTTAAGTGGACACAGAATAGTATACTTGTCAGATCTCTGGGAAAGGAAAGACTTTAAAACCAAGCAAGAGTTAGAGAAAATTACAAAATGTAAAACAAATGATTTTGATTTTATTAAACTAAAAAGGTTTTGTACAAACAAAAACAATGTAGTCAAAATCAGAAGGGAAACAACAAATTGGGAAAAAATCTTTATAACAAAAAACTCTGACAGGGGTCTAATTATTCAAATATACAAGGAGTTAAAGCAATTGTATAAAAAATCAAGCCATTCCCCAATTGATAAATGGGCAAGAGACATGAATAGGCAATTTTCAGGTAAAGAAATCAAAAATATCAATAAGCTCATGAGAAAGTGTTCCAAATCTCTAATAATTAGAGAAATGCAAATCAAAACAACTCTGAGGCATCACCTCACACCTAGCAGATTGGCTAAAATAAAAGAAGGGGAGAGCAATGAATGCTGGGGGGGGGGGATGTGGCAAAATTGGGACATTAATGCAGTACTGGTGGAGTTGTGAACTTATCCAACCATTCTGGATGGCAATTTGGAACTATGCTCAAAGGGCTATAAAAGAATTGCCTGCCCTTTGATCCAGCCATACCACTGTTGGGTTTGTACCCCAAAGAGATCATAGATACACAGACTTGTAAGAAAATATTTATAGCTGCGCCTTTTGTGGCAAAGAACTGGAAAAGGAGGGTATGCCCTTCAATTGGGGAATGGCTGAACAAATTTTGGTATATGCTGGTGATGGAATACTATTGTGCTAAAAGGAATAATAAACTAAAGGAATTCCAGGTGAACTGGAAAGACCTCCAGGAACTGATGCAGAGCGAAAGGAGCAGAGCCAGAAGAACATTGTACACAGACACTGATATACTGTGGTAAAATCGAATGTAATGGACTTTTGTACTAGCAGCAATGCAATGACACAGGACAGTTCTGAGAGATTTATTGAAAAGAATGCGACCCACATTCAGAGGAAGGACTGTAGGAGAGGAAACACATAAGAAAAACAACTGCTTGAACGCATGGGTTGAGGTGGACATGATTGGGGAATGAAGACTTGAAACTACCACACCAATACAACTATCAACAATTTGGAAATAGGTCTTGATCAATGACACATGTTAAAACCAGTGGAAATGTGCGTCTGCCATGGGTGGGGAGAGTGCAGGGGGTGAAGGGGAAAGTAGGAGCATGAATCATGTAACCATGTTAAAAAACAAATATTAATAAATGTTTTTAAAAAATAAAAACTACAAAAAAAAGAAAAAGAAAAATTATTTTCACCTACAATTGAGGAAAAATTAAATATGTAAAGATCTTTTTCTGCATCTATTGATACAATCAGATGGTTTCTCTTTAGTTTTTTTATTGATATGATCAATTATGCTTATAGTTTTCATAACATGTGGGGGTAAAGGGATGAAGGTAGGAGGATTGGAGGAATGGGAGAAAGAAGAGAAGAAAGGAGAGAAAGGAAAGGAAGGTAGCAGTCCCCATCTCTGGCAGGGGAAATTGACCAGAGCAAGATCAGAGAGCAACTTTAGGGTTTAGAATAGCTGGGGTTTATTTTAATTAGAAAAGGGAAAGTCTAGGAAAAACTAGGACATAGATAGAAAGGGAAAAAGGTTCCAAGACAAAGTGCTCAGGATCCAAGAGCCTCCAGGCTTGAGAGCAGACCCTCCAGAGTCAAGAGAGCTTCCAGGGTAGAGAGAGAAAAGGTGCCTAACTTTCTCTGTTATACTTTCCCTAACACCTCCCTCAAAGGAAGTGGGAGTTGTCAAGGGAAATTGTAGCAGAGGGAGTCCTGGGAGTTGTAGTCTCCCAGGCCTTATGACAATTCCAAATGATACATCCCCCCCCCCATGATCCCTTGGGAGACCAATCTCCCCAATGCATCACAATGAACATAGATAAATTTACAATTACAATAAATAAAGGGTATATACATCAATACAAGGGGAGAAAGGTAACATTTTTTTTACAATATAAGGAAATCAGATGGCGCTTCTTTTACAAAAATATTCAGGGGGCAGTCCCCTTTTTTCATAACAAAACATATAGATACATAAAACAGATGCATTTAAACAGGGCAGATGAATTTAACAAAGCAAATGAATGTTTTTTTTTCAGACAAATGAATTTAACCCCCCCCCCAAAAGTTCAAAATTTTGCACGTCTGGTTGCTCTCTTAGGCTCCTGGATCACGCATCTCCATTTGGATTCCAGAAGGCAGTAAACTTCTTTTCCTAAAATAACCTAGAGTCTTTCCATATGAAATAAAAACACATTCCCCCCCTAAGGGGGAATCAAAGCAATCCATCATATACTTAGCAGCCAGGACCACAGTAAGAATTTTAGAAAAAGGACTAGATTTGTATTTATTGATCTGATATTATGTTGTTTCTTCTTTTCTTCTTTCGACATTTCTTTTCAGGGATAGAATAAGGAGTCAGAACAGCCAATTGTTAGGTACTTGACATATAAATTTCATAAGGAGTTTGATTCAAGGACTCCTACATCTTAATGCATCTTAAGCATCGCAACCTTGATTCTCACACTAAGTTCAAGACCTTTTTATTGGCATAGAAGTTTCAGCTATCCTAGTAGGATTGGTTTCTCTTTTTTGACCTGTGTGCTCTTTTGGCATCATGAAGGTTAAGTACATGTTGCTTTGGCACTATATAGATATCTGTGCTTCTTTGACACTGTATTGATGAAATCTGTGCTCCTTTGTTGATCCCATTTCATCGAATCAGACATATGTACTAAGTCCCATATTAGTTAAATACCAATGGCAGTTTCAGTCATCTAAGGCTTTTGGGTAGGCAATTACAGTTAGAACTAATGGATATACTAAACCTACACTAATCTATAATCATCAACAATGAGAGAAAAAATATGTATATGTATGTTGCAATTCATGTCACTTAAGGAGGGGTAGAATATAAAGGTTCTTACCCAAGAATTTAGATGCATTTCCTCTTAGCTTAGCCATGATGCACAGTGTGTGCTCAAATGAGGTAAATCAATGTAGTTATAAAAGCAATACTACATTTAAGAAAATACAAATGTTTCACAAAAAACACAAAATGCATAACAAGTCAATACAATACAAGTCTCCTAATATAGGTAATATATGCTCAAATACTCCAAATACACAAAATACAAGTCTTCCAAATTATCAATACAGAGGCACATGTCTATTACCAGATGGTACAAATAAAGATAAAGGGGGTAGACAAGGACTATATTGTAAAATCTGCTTCTTCTTCTTTTCTATTTTTTAAAGGGAGACAAAACTGAAAAGGGTTAATAGCAACAAAACAACAAAAGCAATAGAGTTTAATAGAGTTTAAGGGGCACCTCTTTCTGCCCCATGTGGAGGAGTAGTAGCACCCTGAGGAGTGCATGGACGAGTTCCACTTTGAAGATACTGCTGTGGGGTCATTTGTTGTGGATAATCTGCCTGATTATCAGTCCTGAAATTGCAATTCCTATAGTTATTGTTCCAATACTCATTGTTTCTGAAATTAGTACTATTTCTGAAATTGTTGTAGTTGTTATTATTATTCCTAATTGTCTGTAACAAATTCCTGCAATACATCATTAAGTGGCCCTTATTGTTACAGAAGGTCAGAGATTGATAATTAGACTCTCAGAGAGGGGCAAGTGGTATTGGTGTATTAGCATGCCCTCTTTCTTGCTTTTCTAGTTTATTTCTTAATGATTTCAGTTCTTTTTGTATGGTATCTAATAGATCATTAGTTTGTACCTTTGTCTTTTCATGTCCTTTAGTGACATACACAGCTGCTTTCCTTAATTCAGCCAGATCCATTTCTGGCCATGTGGGACAATGCATCTCAAAGTAATCCTGTACCACTCTGCTAGAATTGTTTACCAACTTTTGCCTTATTTGCCCTATGCTTTGTTCTGTTGATAAATCCAAGTCCAAATATCTAGCTCCCAATTCAATAAGCCTGTCCATAAACTGAGAGGGTGTTTCATCATCATTTTGCTTTAGACGATCAAATTTGTTCCAGTTGTCTGCACATTCTGCACATTCTTTCATTGCTTTTAATATTGCAGTCCTAGCATTATTTAATTGCAAATATTCCTCTGGGTCATTATAGTTCCAAAGAGGATCCTCACATGGCCAGTGCACTGCATTTCATCCTCGGGCCTTATTTACATGAGAGATGATTTTGTTTCTTTCTCTCTCTGTCTGGAAGATCTGGAGCAATTTTTCCACGTCCTTTTAGAAAGGATTGTATTGGAAAAATGTCTTCAGTCCTTTTCATTACAGCTTTGGGTTTGTCGTTATAATTTGGAACATCTTTTTTAAACTCTTTGATAACTTGAAGAGTGACTGGACTATGGTGTGTTAAATTTATCACATCCCCAGATCTGCCTAATGTAGGGACTTCCCTTAAGGGGAAAAGACCATCACAAGAATCAGAATTATAGCATGGTTTTGGTTTCTTTTTAGTTGTTTTGGTGCTTACCATGGCAAAAACGGGTCTTTCGAGTTGTTTGTGTGTTTGTCTCGGCAGTATGGTAGGAACCGATATGGTCTTGGACTGGGGTTAGTTGTGGGTTGGGAGAAGGGACAGGAGTGTCAGGAGAAGGAGAAGGGGAGGGAGGGATGGCCAGGAGATGCACAAGATGAGAGAGGAGTTTCTTCATATCCATGACCTTCTTTATTTCAGGAGAAATAGGAGAAATACAACTGTCCTCTCTGAGTGTTTCAGGAACAGCCTCGCTAAATTTGGAATCATATTTTTGAATTGGATACTCCTGAAATTTTGAATCAGATCTTTGAATTGGATCCTCCTTTTTCAGTGCATTATGCATAGCATATTTGAAATTGTCCAATTGGATTTGTACTGCTGCTTGGATGCTGGCTTGCATTTTGTGATTTGCAGCCTTCTGCATCTTCATATTGAAGATTAGAAAAATAAGATTTCTCAACAGCATCAGAAAAAGAATGTATTCAGAAACCATAAAGGTTTCCAATTTGGCAAAAGCCAAAAAGCTCTGCTGTATAGAAACAGACATGTTGGGAGGCTTCTATTTGTTTATTTACTTAGCTAGCCTTTATTTATTCAGTTTGCTTTAATTTTAATTTTTTTAACTGTTTCTTCTTATTTATGTATTTATTTGTTTGTTTTTAATTATTTCTTTGATTTAAGCTGGAAAAAATTATTATTTTTTAAATGTATTATTATTGTTGTTGCTGTCCTTGGTGCTGGCCTCCAGTGGCAGAAAGGTAGCACTGCAGCTTAGCAGAAAAAAGGGAGGGAGGAGCACAGTGAGTGCTCAGTGCTGGCCTCTAGTGGCCAAGGTAGTACTGCAGCTCAGGAGGAAGAAGGGAAGGGGGAGCAGTGAAATGGACAAAAGCTGAAATAGACAATGAAAGTTGCAATGAAAGGCAAAGCCTTCAGGCTGGTTTTTTTTTTAGTGTCTGGGGTTTTTAGTATTGCCTTTTGAAAGGCAAAATCTCTCCATAGGGAGAGATTGAAGCTAGTAGGTGGGCAGTAGGGAGAATTTAGGCTGGGGTGGGTGGAAGGTAGAGAGGGATCTGCTAGGTTCCTTCCAGTAGACCCCTACTGGGTCCTGCTGGGGGCAGATCTTGGTTTCCTGCCACTGGCAGACCTCCTGCTGGGTTTTTTGCCACTGGCTGGGTTTTTTCTAGGGGACCCGTCATTTTGTGGGCTGGCTAGGTTCCTGGTTTTGGTGAGGGGTTCGGGGCTTGGGTAATGGATTTGGATCCCCTGCTGAGGCCCAGGCACTGGGCAAGGGAAGAGTAGGGGAAGAGTCTGGGTTTTTTTCTGACCCCTGCTGGGTTTTCCAGCAAGACCCCCTGCTGGGTTTTAGCCTGTTAGGGGTAAAAGGGGTTAGGGTTAAGGCTCTTGGGCTGAGGTTGGGGGATTTAGATCTAGGAGCCTGTCAGGGGTTTATTAGGGAAAGGGACGCCCACTGGGCTGGGTTTGGATGGGAAATTTTTTTTTACTTACTCTTAGGCAATAAGGCAGGCAGGATAGTTAACAGACTCAGGTCCCATTTGACCACAGTCCATAAACTGTGTGGGGGTGAAGGTATGAAGGTAGAAGGATTGGAGGAATGGGAAAAAGGAGAGAAGAAAGGAGAGAAAGGGAAAGGAAGGTAGTGGTCCCCATCTCTGGCAGGGGAAATTGACCAGAGCCCTTTGGAGTTCAAATAAAAGATCAGAGAGCAGCTTTAGGGTTTAGAATAGCTGTGTTTTACTTTAATTAGAAAATAGAAGGTCTAGGAAAAACTAGGAGATAGATAGAAAGGGAAAAAGGTGCCAAGAGAAAGTTCTCAGGATCTTAGAGCCTCCAGGTTCAAGAGCAGACTTTCCAGGATTGAGAGAGCATTAGGGTCGAGAGAGCTTCCAGGGTAGAGAGAGAGAAAAGGTACCAAACTTTCTCTTTTATACTTTCCCTAACACCTCCCACAAAGGAAATGGGAGTTGTCAGGGGAAGTTGTAACAGAGAGAGTTCTGGGAGTTGTAGTCTCCCAGGGCTTACAATAATTCCAAATGACACAATAATATTGAGCCATCTCTGCATTACTGGAATAAAATACATCTGGTCATATTGTATGGTTTTTATGATATATTGCTGAAATCTCCTTGCTAATATTTTATTTAAAATATTTGCATCAATATTCATTACAAAAATTGGTTTATGGTTTTCTTTCTCTTGTTTTGATCTTCCCAGGTTGTTATCAGTGCCATATTTGCATCATAAAAGGAATTCAATAGAATCCCTTTTTTACATTTTTTTTCAAATAATTTATATAGAATTAGAATGAATTATCCATGAAATGTTTACTAAAATTCACTTATGAATCTCTTTGACCCTGGGGACTTTTAATTCAGGAATTCATTGATGATTTTTTCAATTTCTTTTTCTGAGATGAGGGTTAAGTATGTTATTTCATCTTCTTTTAATCTTGGGCCATTTGTAATTTTGCAAATGTTAATCTATTTCACTTAGATGATCAGATTTGTTGGCATATAATTGGATAATTACTAAAAAATACTTTAATTTTCTCTTCATTGTTGTGAATTTGCACTTTTCATTTTTAATATTGTTGATTTGGTTTTTACTTTTTAAAAATCAAATTATCCAGCTCCTTGTTTTATTTATTAGTTGAAAAGTTTTCTTACCTTTAATTTTATCAATTTCTCCTTTGATTTTCAGGATTTCCAATTTTGTATTTAATTAAGGATTTTAAATTTTTTCCAGTTTTTAAAATTGCTTGTCAGTTTGTTGATCTGCTTTGTCTCTAATTGATGTAAACATTAAAAATATAAATATTCTCTTAATTTACTGCATTGATTGCATTCATTATGTTTTGGTTTGTTGTCTCTTTGGTGTCATTCTTTTTAATGAATTACTGATTATTTCTACAATTTGTTCTTTGACCAACTCAACTTTTTAAGTTATAATTATTTAGTTTCCAATTAATTTTTATTCTTTCTTTCTTTAAATTTTGTTGAATGTAATTTTTATTGCATTATGGTCTGAGAAGGATACATTTACTATTTTTGCTTTTTTGCATTTGGCTGTGAGGCTTATTTTGCCCTAATACATGGTCAATTTTTGTGAAGGTGCCATATACTGCTGAGAATAAAGAATATTTCTTTCAATTCCCAGTTTTCTCTAGAGATCTATAACATCTAACTTTTCTAAAAGTCTATTCACCTCTTTGACTTCTGGATTTATCTAGTTCTGAGAGCACTAGTATAGTTTTGCTGTCTATTTCCTCCTATAACTTATGTAACTTCTTCTCTTGGAATTTGGATGTTATGGTCATTTGGAAATATATGTTCAACATTGATAGTATTTCGTTTTCTATGGTACCTTTTATCAAGATATAATTTCTTTCCTTATCTTTTTAAATTTTATCAATTTTTGCTTTCATGTTATCAGATATAATTATTACTATTACTTTTTTTAAACCTCAGCTGGGGCATAATCGATTTTATTCCAGCCCCTTACCTTTAATCTCTGTGTGACTCTCTCTTTTAAATGTTTTTCTTGTAGACAGCATATTGTAGGATTCTGGTTTTAATTCAATCTACTATTATTTTGCATTTTGTGGGTGAGTTCATCCCATTCACATTTACAGTTATGATTTATGTATGTTTCCCTCCATATTATTTTCCTTCTTTTCATCTTTCCCTACCTCTCCTTTCAGCCTTTCCCTGTTCACAAAAAGTTTTGCATCTGGCCACCATCTCTCTCAATAGACCTTTCTTTTTGCCTATCTCCCCCTTCTCTTTTTTCTCTTCACCTCCTTCTTCCCTATAAGATGAAGTAGATTTCTATAGCCAACTGAATATGGATATTATTCTCACTTTAAGCCAATTCTGATATGCATAAGTTGAAGTATTGCCTGCCCCCATCTTCATTGTATTGAGACATATTCACCTCCTTATGTGAGATAATTTACCCCCATCTGTCTTTTCTCTTCTCCCACTATGTTCCTCTTTTACATCCCATAATTTTTTTAACATCTCATTCGATCTGTTTCCTGGTCTTTATGTATACAACTTCCCACTGTCCTAATAGTGAGAATGTTCTTAATTCTCTTAAGTGTTTTAAATACTTTAGGTACCTTAAATATCTCAAATATGAAATATATCTTAAATATCTTAAGCAAGTCTCACTTTCACCCTTCTTGAAAGAGGCTCAAATAATATTCATCCTCCCAGGAAAGGATAAGAGAGAAAGAGACAGATGGTAATCCTCTGACTAGACTTTTCCTAACTCTAAAGAAGACCATGAAGGGCTGGCATAGCTTTATTATGAAAAGGCTATGTCAAACTAACCTTATTTCTTTTTCTTGACAGGATAAGATATCCTTTTTCTTGATAGATCAGTGAAATATGGTAGATATAAGCTAAAGTATTTCAGGCTATTTTTTTTAAAACCTTTAACTTCTGTGTATTGGCTCCTAGGTGGAAGAGTGGTAAGGGTGGGCAATGGAGGTCAAGTGACCTGCCCAGGGTCACACAGCTGGGAAGTGTCTGAGGCCGGATTTGAACCTAGGACCTCCCGCCTCTAGGCCTGGCTCTCAATCCACTGAGCTACCCAGCTGCCCCCCTTCAGGCTATTTCTTTGAGAAAGATAGAGATTGTCACATGGATTATAAAATTAAATGATTAAATGTCCAGATATGAAAATGTCACCTTTGAAGGAGGTATCCCATGGTATCTGTGTTTTTTGTTTTTTTTACCATTTTTTCAATTACTTCGATAAAGAAATAAAAATTCAAATTTGGAGAGGCAATTGTCTAAAAATGTTTGGGAATATTTTTTAAATCTTATTAATTTTTTAAAATTTTATTTTTAATGTAATGCAAAATACACTTCCATATTGGTCATTGTTGTAAGAGTACACTGATACATATCCAAAACCCCAAAATAAAACCATAAATACACTAATGTGAAGGACAATTCCAGGATTTCTTTCTTTCTCTGGAGGTGGATAGCATTCCCCATGATGTCTTTCAGGATTGTCCCAGATCAGTGTATTTCTGAGAGTAGTCAATTTTTCACATGCATGCAATGCTGCAGTTACTGTGCACAACCCAGTTCTGCTTATTTTATTCTGCATCAGTTCCTGTAGATCTTTCCAGCTTTTTCTGGATCATTTCTTATAGAACAATAGTATTCCATCACCATCATAAACCATAATTTGTTCAGCCATTCCTCAATTGATGGACATCCCCTCAATTTCCAATTCTTTGACACCACAAAAAAGCAGCTATAAATATTTTTGTACAAGTAGGTCCATTACCCTTTTTTTTATCTCTTTGGGATACAGACCAAGTAGTGGCATTACTAGACCAAAGGCTACGCACAGTTTTATAGTCCTTTAGGTGTAGTTCCAAATTGCCCTCCAGAATGGTTGGATCAGTTGGATTCTACAAACTATGCATTATTATCCCAATTTTGCCACATCCCCTCCCACATTTACCATTTTTCTTTACTGCCATATTAGCCAATCTGATAGGTATGAGGTGGTACTTTAGTGTTGTCTTAATTTGCATTCTCTAATCCAGAGTGATTTGGAACATTTTTTTTTATATGATAATCGATAGCTTTGATTTCTTCATCTGAAAATTCCTTGTTCATATATTTTGGCCATTGGCCAATTAGGGAATGACTTTTATTCTTTTATAAATTTGACTTAGATCTCTGTAAATTTTAGAGATTAGACCTGTATCAAAGAAATTTGTTATTAAATTTTTTCCAGTTTGTTGTTTCTCTTCTAATCTTTGTTACATAAGTTTTGTTTGTACAAAATCTTTTTAATTTAATATAATCAAAATTATTCATTTTACATCTTATAATACTCTCTGTCTCTTATTTGGTCATAAATTCTTCCTTTCTCCTGTGTTCCCCTAATTTAGTTAATGGTATCACTCTTTTTATCTAAATCATATGTCCATTTTGACCTTATCTTAGTATAGAGTGTGAGATATTCATCTATACCTAGCTTCTGCCATACAGTTTTACAGTTTTCCCAGCAGTTTTTGTAAAAGAGTGAGTTCTTATTCCAAAAGCTGGGATCTTCAGGTTTATCAAATACTAGATTTCTAGGGCCATTTACTTTTTGTGTATCTAATCTTGTACACTTGTATACAAATTCTTCTCAGCAGCCAACTGGTCTCTCTTCATGGCTTCTGGACAAGAGGACTCCAAAATTTCTACCTTCTGGGGCTCCTTAAGCTGGAAAAAGAGTGTCCTTCTGCCTCCTTTTAATGTGTGTATATGTATGGGAAGATCAGTTTTAGAAGCAACTCCTTTAGTGTTCTGCTTTATTTGACTCCCTTCTGGATTCTGGGCTACCTGTCAACTCTGCTCCATAGAGGGAGACACAGATAAGGTGGTTGGATTTGGCACTTACTCTCCTAAGGGCCCTAAGAGGAAGGAATATAGGACCAGTTTCTGGTTACATTTTTTTTTTTGTTCCACAGCATAACAGAGGTCAGCCAGTCCTTGAGTTTCCTCATTATGCTGGTCCCCTTAATAAAAGGATAATTTATGCTATGTATGCTACGCATGATAATGTATGCTATTCTCAGCTGTTTGGTGGCAGCACAACATTGGCCTACCATTCTATTTCTTAGGCAATACCAGATTGTTTTGATGATCTACTAGGCCACCTTCCTTTGCATTTATTTTTTCATTAGTTCCAGATGTATTTTGTTACTATTTTTTCTAGTTCTAGCATTATAAATAAAAATTAATCTGGAGGCTTATTAGTAGATAATATAACCATTTATTAGTAAAGAAAGAGAAGAGAGTAATAGGTTTCAGCCTTTCTAACTTTAGATAAAAGCCCAATGCTGATGTTTGTCAGCGATGGCCCAATGAGATAAGAGAGCAGTCAGAGAGCAAACCTAGAGAGCCAGTTAGTTCAACATCCTAGTCAAAAGAAAATATAATTCTCTGCTCCTTGCACTGGTTTTTTAAACCTATATCTCCTCTCTCCATGGCGACAGTTAGGGGATGTTGGCTCCACTAGGGAACACATGACTCTGTGATTCCTGTGTCCCACCACTGGGATGCTTAGGATCAAGGTCCCCTAAATATTTTATTTTACACACTATAAAATAATTATTTGATAGTTTGGTATTACACTGAATAAATAAGTTAATTTAGGTAGAATTGTTATTTTTAATATTAGTTCAGCCTACCCATGAGCAATTAGTATTTCTCAAATATTTTGATTTGACTTTATATGTGTGAAATTGTTTAGATCTGACTTCATATGTGTGAAGTGTTTTATAATTACGTTCATGTAATTCTTATTTGCCTTTGAAAGTATTTTATATTGTTTAGAATGGTTTTAAATAGAATTTTCTTGTTGCTGAACTTTGTTGGTAGTGAAAAAAACAGTAACTGAATGGAGAAGGCAATGGCAGCTCATAACAGACAACTGACAGGGAAGGAGCTTAACACACAGGGACACACAGTCAGGCACACAAATCCCACTGGGGAAAGAATAATAAACAACACTAATGGGGAATGGGAAATAGTTTGGGAGAAATAACAATAACTGAAACTTTCACAACAGTCAGGGGTAGTTAACTCTCTGTGGATACTTAATGGTTGGGAAAGAGGATGACAAAAAAGTTAAACAAAGTTTATTGGTTTGGTAAGATGGGAATTGGAGGGAGAAGGGTTTCTAACCTCTAAGGGACCATCTGCCAGAGAGTTGTGACAGTTGGGGTGGCTAGTCCTAAGCTACCTAAACAGATAGCCAACAAATGGCTCAGCTGAGTGTGACAGGGCTATGGGGATCTCATGCAAGGTCCTTGATGACTGCCAGATGATGTTTAGATACAGCAACACTTCCATTCTTAGCAAGATAATCCAAAAGGCTAGGGAGTACAGGACTTCCTGGAGCTGTTCACCAACTATAGGACAGATCCTGACTCTACCTAGGTCTTCCTCTTCTATCTTGATTAGCAGATCCACCTCCTCTATGGAGATCCCAAATAACCCAAAGGCTTGTTGTACAGCAGCTCCCAGCTTCACACCTCCCCTCCAAAGCAGGAAACTACCACACCACTCAGTCTCTGAACAAAACCCTTTCAGCATTCTGGCTTAGAATGTTCTCAGTCAGCCAAGCTGGTCTGTCTTTTTCTATTCACTATATATGCCTACCTATCAATTATAAATTACCTATAATAGTAGTGAATATGAATACTGATGATTTATATAGATTTATTTTGTGTCCTTCAACTTTACTAAAGTCATTAATTATTTCAACTAGTTTTTTAGTTGATTTTCTAGGATTCTCTAAGTATACATAAGTACATATAAGCATAGATATATGTATATATATGTATATACACATATACATATATATATATCATCTGCAAAGAGTTTCCTCATTGTCTGCTTTAATTCCTTCAATTTCTTTTGTTTTCCTAATTGCTACTGCTAGCGTTTTTAACACATTATTAAACAAAAGTGGTGATAATGGACACCCTTGCTTCACTCCTGAATTAATTAGGAAGACTTCTAACTTATCCTCATTGCAGATGATACTTGCTGAAAGTTTTAGGTAGATACTACTTATCATTTTAAGGTATGACCCATTTATTCCTATGCTTTCTGGTGTGTTTTTTTAAATAGCAATGGGTGTTGTATTTTGTTGAAGGCTTTTTCTGCATCCATTGTGATAAACATGTTATATCTATTAGTTTGGTTATTGGTATGGTCACTTATGCTGATAGTTTTCCTAACATTAAACTAGGTGTAAATCCCACCTAGTCATAGTGAATGATCCTTGTGATATATTGCTGTAGTATCCTTGCTAGTATCTTATTTAAATTTTTTGCATCTATATTCATTAATGAAATTGGCCTGTGATTTTCTTTCTCTGTTTTTGCTGTTCCTGGCTTAGGTAACTACCATATTTGTTTCATAAAAAAGAATTTTAGGATTCCTTCTCTATTTTCCCAAATGTTTTATGTAGTATTGGGGTTGTTCTTTAAATGTTTGATAAAATTCACTCATGCATGTATCTGACCCTGGGGATTTTTTCTTAAGGAGTTCATTGATGGCTTGCTTGTTCAACTTCTTTTTCTGAGATGGGATTATTTAAGTATTCTATTTCCTCTTTTGTTAAACTGGGCAATTAGTAGTTTTATAAATTCTTATCCGTTTCACTTAGATTGTCAAATTTAATATCATATAATTGTGCAAAATACCTCCTAATGATTGCTTTAATTTCTTCTTTGTTGGTGGTGAAATCACCCTTTTTATTTTTGTCAAACTTATTGTCATATAATTGTGCAAAATGCCTCCTAATGATTGCTTTAGTTTCTTCTTCATTGGTGATGAGATCACCCTTTTCATTTTTGATACTGATTATTTCATTTTTTTCTTTCCTTTTTAAGACAAATTAACCAGCACACTGTCTATTTCATGTTTTTTTTTCATAAAACCATTCTTATTTATTACTTAAGTAACTCTTTCAACTTTATTTTTTTCTCCTTTAATGTTTAGGATTTCCAATTTAGTCTTTAATTGAGGATTTTAAATTTGTTCTTTTTCTAGCTTGGTTGCATGCCCAATTCATTGATCTGCATTTTTCTATTTTATTGATTTTATTTTTATTATTGATTTTATCATTTAGAGAGAGAAAATTTCCCCTCAGAGCCACTTTGGCTGTATCCCAGAAATTTTTTCTCTTCATTGTCATACTCATTAATAAAAGTTTTGGTTGTTTCTATAATTTGTTCTTTGACCCACCATCTTTTTAGCATTACATTATTTTGTTTCCAATTAATTTTTGATTTGACTTTCCATGGAGCTTTATTGATTATAATATTTAATGTGTTATGATCTGAAAATGATGCATGTATTAGTTTTGCTTTTCTGCATTCAGTTGTGAAATTTTTTGCCTTATTAGATGGTCAATCTTTGTGTAGAAGCCATGTACTGCTAAAAAAGAATATATATTCCTTTCTATTCTCATTCATTTTTCTTCAGAGATCTATTCTAACTTTGCTAAGATTTCATTAACTTTCTTTACTTCTTTCTTGTTTATTTTTTGGTTTGATTTAATCTATTAAAGGGGAAAGTTAAGGTTCCCCACCAGTATATTTTTATTGCCTATTTTCTCCTGAAGTTCATTTAATTTCTACTTTAAAATTTTAGAGGCTATATCATTTGATGTTTATGTTTAGTATTTATATTTCTTCATTGTTTATAGTACCTTTAGATCTAATTTCCTTCTTTATCTCTTTTAATCAAACCTATATTTGCTTTAGCTCTGTCTGAGATGTTTCCTCTCCTATTTTTTTTATTTCAGATGATGCACAATAAATTCTGCTCAGTTCCTCACCATTAATCTGTGTCACCTTCCCTAAATGTGTTTCTTGTAAACAATGTACAATACAATCCATTCTGCTATTGGCTTCCATTTTATGGATGAGTTCATATCATTCATATTCACAGTTCTTTTCCCTTTTTGATATTGTTCTTTTTCTTTTCATTCTGTCCCTCCTGAACAGTGTTTTGCTCTGGGAGTATTAATGGATTTCAAGTTCAAAGAATCAACTTTAGAATATAGCAAATCTAATGCTGGTGGAGCTCTAAGTGGTTCCAAGGATTCTAAAAAGCAATTTGGAACTATGCATATCTTTTGACCCACCACAGAGATAAAAAATAAAGAGGAAATGGGTCTTTATGCACAAAAATATCTGTAGCAGTTTGTATAGTGGGAAAGAATTAGATACTAAAGAAGAAGATTCATCATTTGGGAAATGACTGAATAAATTATATAACTATATGTAATGAAATATTTTTGTGCTATAAACAATGATAAAAGGAATGGTTTCATAGGAATCTGGGAAGACTTGAATGAATGGATATAGAGTAAAGTGAGTAGAATTTATATGATTTTATGAATGTTATGATTTATACTATATCATCACTGTAAAGGCAAAGACAACTTTGAAAGACTTAAGAAGTCCAATTAATGTGATGAGTAATAATGATTTAGAGGTGCCACTGATGAAATTTGCTACTTACCCTATTTACCCTATTCTGTAGCCTATTGAGTCCAAAAAATATTTTGTCCTGTATACATATACATACATATATATTTTAAAATACTTTATTAATAAAAAATAAATGCTAACTATCATCAATGAGTCAAATTGTTGTCCATGATGATTAGATCATTTTCACAAATCCCCCACCATGCCATTAGTTGTCTCAATTCTCCAGCTTCCTCCCCAGATTTTTTCATTTTTCTTTTCTGTCATAATAGCTCACCTTGTAGGAGTTTGGTAGTATGTGAGAATTGTTTTAATTTGCATGTCTTTAAATAATAGTGATTTAGAGCATTTATTGCGTGATTATAGAGAGCTCTAAGTACCTTTAGAACTGCCTGTTCATATCCTTTGACCAATTGAGGAATGACATTTTTATGTATTGAATTAATTTATCTACATATTTGAGAAATGAGGCTTTTAATAGAGACTCCTGAAAAATGTTTGCACCATTACGATTACTATGTATTATTTACCATTCTATCTATCCTCGTTTAGTTTCTGACCTCCACTTTCCCCAATTTGCCCTCTTTTCTATCATCCCCACATCTTCTTTTTACCTTTCCCCTTCAACTTACTTGTAGAATAAGAAAGCTTCCTATACTGTGACATTGATATGGCAGAGTGGAATTCCAGTTGCAATAGAGAGGGTCAAGCCTCAGCTTAGAATTCCAGGGGGGCCCCGAGAACTCTGGGTGAGGGGCCAGTTTAAGGCAGTTGAGGGCAGATGATTGCTGGGGTTGGAGTGAGCAAGTCACTCTGTTTGCTGGTCCCAGATCTTAGTTGCTCTAGAGCGCTTTAGGCTTGAATCTTAACCAAGCCACTTCAATTCCCTGCTGCCAACCTTGCTTTAGCTTGACTAGACCTTCAAGCAACATCACAACTATTATTATTTAATTATTTAGATACTAGAAAAGATTAATTATAGGCTTTGAGAAATACCTCTCCCTTCTGGGGGGAGAGGCTGCTTGGACCTAACAGTTTAGGGCCTCCCTGACCTTATTTTGACCTTGTTAAATCTCCCTTCCTTCCCTTCCCTACATAACATTAAACCCTTCATCATTTGGGAGCTGTGCCTGGCTATTATTTAGGGAAATACTTACACCTCCTCAAGCTGAGCTCCTCCTGCTGTGTGGCCCAAAAGCCTGACACTACCTTGTCTTTTTGTTGGTTATGCTGCTCCAGAATTTGTTTTGAGGCATTATATCATTGCTTTTTAGAGAATAATTTGGTCACAATCAGATGTGTCTCTGTACCTTCTCTGCCATCTTGGCTGCTCTCCTAGAAATCTAAATTAAAGTAATTCCAATATATCATCTCACCTATCAGATTGTCTAAAATGTTAGAGGCAAAATGGCATACTGGAAGGGATGTGGAAAAATGGAAACACATACATTTTGGAAAGCAATCTAAAATTATATTCAAAGAATTCTAAAACTGTGTATAGCTTTTGACCCAGCAATACCACTATTAAGGTTATTTACTAAGGTGATCAGGGAAAAATAAAAAGAAAGTATATATTCTAAAATATTTATAGTAGCTCTTTTTCTGGAAGCAAAGAAATAGAAACTGAATGGATGTCCATTACCTGAAAATGGCTGAATAAGTTGTGATATATGATTGTTTTATTTTGGGTGAGTTATTTCTTGTGGCACAATAGTACCATTGCAAAAGAAGCTGGAAATACTTTATGAAATGATGCAAAGTGAAGTGAACAGAATCAGATGATTGTTGTACATAGTAATAATAATGTTTTATAATCAGTTGTGAATGACTTAACTATTATCAAAAAGACAAGGATCCAGGACAACTCCAATAGACTTATGAGAAAAAAGAATATCCACCACCATAGAAAGGACACAAATGCAAATTAAAACATACCATTCTTCATTTTATTTCCTCCATGATTTTTTCTTTAATGTAAACCATATGTATCTTGTTTTACAATATGACAAACAGTGAAATGTGTATTATATGCCAATATATGTACAACTTATATCATATTACCTGCCTTCTTAGGGAGGGAGAAGTATGGAGATAAACAATAAAAAAAAGAGATGAAACAAATTTTTGGACATTGGAAATGTGAGAATTTGTTATGTTATATTTTATGTTATAAATTTTAAAAAGATAAAGAAATGATCAAAAAATTAAATGACAAAGAGGATAAGTTCAGAAAAACATAGAAAAACTTATATAAACTGGAAGAAAGTGAAGTGAGCAGAACCTGGAGAATGCTATTTATAGTCACAGAAATTTTATATGATGATCAACTGTGCAGGAATCAGCTATTCAAGGTTCCAAGAGAACCCCAAGGGACTTATTATGAAAAATGCTATCCATAACCTAAAAAGGAACTGTTTGCAAATCAAAGCATGCCTTTTTTTACTTTATTTTCTTCATGAGTTTTCTCTTGTATATGTGATATGTTCCTAAAGACCTATTCCAAGGTATTAATTATCTCTATCAGTGAAAGGTCCAATACAATTTCCTTAAATTATAACATTTAGAAAAAAAATCTATCAATATTGAAAAAATCTCTTGATAGCAGTGGTAGTTCATGTTAGAAGATCTGGTTTCAAATCCCACTTCTACCATTGACTTATGACCTTGGGCAATTCATATAACCTCTCTAGGCCTCAATTTCTTTATCAGTAAAATAAAAGATTATACTATCGGTACTCTATGGTTCCTTCTTGCTCCAAAAAATATGCTCTTTGAAATTCAAGTAACATATCTAGATACAGTTCCCCACACATATTATTTGCAAAATGATCCTTTGTATGTGATCCAATAAGCATTGTTTCAATCATAAAAATATCTGTAGTTATCACCCGAAATTTTTTTCTATAGAATGAAGCTTTTTATACTTAGCATCTCTATAAGCAACCATACAAGGAATCCTTTTGATGTTATAGATGTGGTTTTTGAAAACTCATGGTTTTCCCTATTAAAAGCAGAAGGCTGCTAGTTTGGCTGTGATATCTGCTTGGTTATTTCCCCTCGAGACAGGGCCAGTGCCACCTGTGTGTGAAGAACAGTGAATGATAGCTATGGCTTCAGGGAGCTGGAGGGCAGAAAGAAGTTCCGTAAAAAGGTCTGTGTTAGCAATGTATTTTCCAGCTGATGTTAAGAATTTCCTTTGAAGCCATAGCATGCCGATGGCATGACATGCCAAATGTGTAATGGGAGTCTGTGTAAGTTGTGACCGTTTTATCCTTTGCAATGATACAGGCATGTTTCAAAGCTGTGAGTTCTGCACCTTGTGTGCTTACATTTGAGGGTAAGGAAGCTGCAGAGTATCAAATTCGGTAACTACTACAGCTGTTGTATAGTGCATGTCATCCCTCATAAATGAAGAACCAACTGTGAATAATATTAAATCCGAATTATCCAAAAGGGTGTTCAGTAAATCATTATGAGGTTTATCAGCAATGGACACTAAAGATGAACAATTGTGTAAAGGTTCTCCGGAAGTTGGCAAATTGGGGAGCAAGGTTGCAGGATTAAGAACTCCACATCATTTTAGTGTAATATGTTCATTTTTCAATAAGGTTATCTCATATCTCACAATCCTTTGATCAATAAATGCCTGTGTCCTATGCCTTAATAACAATGCCTCAACCTCATGCAGGCACATTATGGTCAGAGGACATCCTAATACTAGATCAGCAGATTTGGTTACTAGCCATGGTAGCTACTCCTCTAAGGCATGGTGGTGCTCCTGAAGCTACTGTGTCCAACTGGGCCAAGTAATAGGCTACTGGGCATTGAGCAGGTCCCAAAAGTTGAGTTAGAACACCTGAAGCTACCCCTTTCTGTTCATGGACATATAAGGTAAATGGTTTATGCTAATTTGGGATGCCTAGAGCAGGGTCAGACAGGTTAGCCTGTTTTAAATTTAAAGGAGCTGATAGAAGTTCTGTTTCCCAGTTAAGTGGTTCGGGGAGTGAGTTTTTTGTGAATGATACAAGGGGCTTAGTTATTTCCCCATAGTAAGGGATCTACTGCCAACAAAATCCCGTTACTCCAAAAATCACCTCAATTGCTTTTTTTAGTGGGAGGAGTGCTCAATTTTTGGATACTTTCAATACACTTAGGAGAAATTAAATGAGACTCAGCAGTTAAAATGAAACCTAAATATTGTACTTTGGGGAGACACCACTGAACTTTGTCTTTGGAGATCTTGTGGCCTCTCTTATGTAGCTCAAAAAGGAGATGCTTGCTATGCTCTTGGCATGCTTCAGCA
Organism: Gracilinanus agilis; assembly: GCF_016433145.1. Taxonomy (NCBI): domain Eukaryota; kingdom Metazoa; phylum Chordata; class Mammalia; order Didelphimorphia; family Didelphidae; genus Gracilinanus; species Gracilinanus agilis. Next base: position 444,998,506 of record NC_058131.1, on the reverse strand, counting down.
TTTGGTGAAGCCAAGAGCAAATCATCCATATATTAGATTAAATGACTGTATTTAAATTTAATGGCATCCATATCAGCAGTTAAGAATTGTGTAAACCATGTAGGGTTGTCCATGAACCCCTGGGGCAAACAAGCCCAGTTCCACTAGTAACCCTTCCAGGTGAAAGCAAAGATCTGCCTAGAATCCTCATGTATTGGTATAAGAAAGAAAACCGAGCCCAAGTCTTCTACAGTAAAGTATGTAGCTGTGCTAGGAATAGAAGAAATAATAGTGTTTATATTGGAAACCACAGGATATCTCTTTATAATGTGATTGTTCGCAGCCCTCAAATCCTGGACAAATCAATAGAGATGCTTGCCATAATGCCCCAATTTTGTCTTTTTAATAGGCAGGATGGACATATTGTATTCAGACTTACAGGGAATTATGATGTCTTGGTCAATTAGTGAATTTATTACTGGGGTAATGCCCTCAAGTACCTCCTTCATGAGAGGGTACTGAGTAATGGAAGGAGGTGGGCTAAATTTTGTTTTCATTTGGACAGGGACAGCCTAATTAAGTAGGTCAACATCAGAAGATGATGTGGCCCAGAGAGACTCATTTATATCAGTTGGAATTTCAAAAGTGGGAGACTCCTTCATCTCATGAGTATCTGAAAGAAGTACAGAGAGAAAAGTAAAGGATTTCTCAGTCAATTCTAGTAACATGGAGTCATCTGGAAAGCAAGTTATTGTGGCTCTAAGCTTACATAAAAGATCTCTCCCCAGCAAATTTATAAGGGATCCAGGCATCAAGAAGAAAAAGTGTTCCACTTCTAACAGTCCCACAGACACCATTCTAGGGGAAAGCTTTGGAACCTTTAAGGGTGTCCTCAATGTTCCCACTACATTTATTGATCTGATGGAATTTCAATATGAATCAGATGTACTCCTCAATACAGACCTGGAAGCTCTAGTGTCCAAAAGACAATCATAATAGGTGTTAGCAACCTTTAATGTTACATGGGGCTCAATAGTATGGGTTGGGGGGGCAGTGGATAGGAGCAATGGGCATTAAGACATCAGGGTCTGGAAAATCAACGGTTGTATCCTCTGATTCCTGTGCCCCAAACCCCCCTGCACACCTTCATAATTTTTGGATAGTCCTTTGGGTTCCCCACTGAGGGGCAGTAGCATCCTGAGTGTTTGGGGGACAAGCTCCACTCAAGATATACTGTTGCGGGGTCATTTTATATGAGTTATTAGTTGCCTGATTTATATTCCTATAATTGTTATCAGTCCTAAAGTTGTGGTTCCCGAAATCATTATTGTAGTTAGTATTTCTATAATTGTTTCTGGAATAATTTTCCAATGGATATTATTTCTCATTGCCTAGAACAAATTCCTACAGTTCATCATTATGTGACCCTTCTCCCAGAATTAGCAGGTGAGGGACTGATAGTTAGATTCTTGGAGAGGGGCAAGTGCTATTGGTTGAGTATCCTGTCCTTTTTCTTGTTTATCAATTTTATCCTTTAAAGATTTTAGTTCCTTCTGAAACATGGCCATTAAATCATTAGTCTCTTCCTATTTTTCTTCATGGCCTCTAGAGACATAAACAACACTTCTCCTCAATTCATCAAGATCCATCTCTGGCCACCCTGGTCACTGCATTTTAAAGTAATCCTGGACCACTTTGCAAGAGTTGTTGACAAAGTGTCACTTTATTTGCCTAATATCCTTATCTGTAGAAAGATCAAGGTCCAAATATCTATCCCCAAAGTCAATAAGATTATCCAAGAATTGGGAGAGTGTCCCATCATCGGATTGTTTCAGACATTCAAATTTGATCCATACATCCAGTCTTTTGAAGCATTCTTGCATTGCTTTTAGAATGGCCTCCCTACAAAGATATAATTGCAAATAATCCTCAGGGTTATTATAATCCCATTCAGGATCCTGAGATGGCCAGTGTGCTGCATTACACCCTCAGACTTGATTAACATGAGAAATGATCTTATTTTTTTCACATTCCATTAGAAAAGCCTGGAGCAAATTTTCAACATCTTTATAAGATGGATTATATTGAAAAATTATGTTGGCCACCTTTTTTGTTACCAGTATTGGTTCATCTTAGTAACTAGGAACATTACATTTCAATTCTTTAATATCTTGAGGTGTGAAAGGTGTCTTGGGGTTACCTCATCCCTGTTGTATCCTATTGTGGGCACTTCCCTTAAGGGAAAAAGGTCTTCAAAAGAATCAATCAGTCGTCATGGTTTCCTAGGAATTGGCTGTGGGGTTACAGAGGCAGCATGGGTAGGAACCAGTATGGTAGGAGGGCGAGCTTTCCTCAGGCTGGGGTTGGTAATGGGGTGGGAGAATGGACGGTGGTGATGGAATGTCAGGAGAAGGAACAGGGGAGGTAGGGTGAGCCAGGAGTTGCTGTGCATGAGAGAGGAGGTTCTGCACCTGAAATATAGGTGAAGGGTCTCCATTTCTATTTCAGGAGAAATAGGATTTTACTCTTTTGGTAATTCAGGAACAGGCTTGCAAAAATCAGACATGGTTTGGATAGATTTTTCCTTTGCCATTAGACTATGGAAGAAATGCATGGAATTGTCCAGTTGAATTTGCACGTCGGCCTGCATTCTTCGTTGGGAAGCCTGTTGTTTCTTAACAGTCAAGATTTGAAAAAGGAAAATTCCAAGCAATATAAGGAGAAGGAGGCAATCCAGAACCTTAAAGGTGCCTAATTGGGCAAAAGGCAGAAGGGTTTCTTGCAGAGTAGCATTCATGTTGCTTGGTGTTGTAATCAGACGTTTGGATGAAAAGAAAGTGGAAAAAATAATTTTCAATGTATTTTTATATTTTAAAAAAGTTTACTTAATTGGGGTGGGGGTAAGGTAAGGGGTAAGGGTATTTCACCTTATTTTATCTTATTTTATATGATTTTCTTGGATTTTATTAATAATTTTTTTTTTTTTGCAATTTTTAAATTGGTGCTGCCCTCTGCTGGTAGAAAGCAGACACTGCAGCTCATCAGAGAAAGAAAAAATTGAGTGCTCAATACTGACCTCCAGTGGTCAAGAGGCAACACTACAACAGGAAGGGATAAGGGGCATGGTTAGGGCAAGGAGTGGGAGTAAGGGTGAGGAGTAGGATTAAGGGACATGGTTAGGGTGAGGGGTTATCCAAAAACCAAAATGGAGGTTCTGACTGCAAAGCAGGGTGGAATTTTGGATTTGTGTTTTCCTCAAAAGCAAAATCACTCCAGAGGAAGAGATGGAAACAAGGCAGGTTGGGGCAAAGCAGGTAGGGAGTTCCTGGAAGTAGGCTGGGGTGGATGGAAAAGAACCTAATTGGGAGTTGAGGACTAGGAGCCAGGCAGGGGCTGGGAGGCAACTAGCTGCCTGATAAGGGAAGCAAACTCCCCTTCACACTGGACTGGGGCTAGGGAGGGAGTTTGAAACTTACCAGCAGCAGTGAGGGAGGGCAGGGGGAGCAGGCAGCAGCAAGAGGAGGAGCAAGATAGGCAGAAGTGACAGGGATGACCACTGGGACAGCACCAGCTGCAGTGGAAACCAAGTTGAGGTGGGGCAGGGGTGGTCATGCTGCATGCTAGTAGTGGCTCAAAGCAATGGGGGAGCAGCAAGCCCAGGGAAGCCATGGGCTATCTGAGGCTACAGAGTGGGCAGGGACCTTTCAGCAGAGGCCACCAGAGCAGCTGGACTGGGAGGCAGCAGGAGTGGCCACAGCCAGGCCAGGGTGGGAAGACACCCAGGTAGGAAAAAAGCCGTTCTCAGTAACTAAAAAAACCTAGCAACTTCACTGAGAGGGTTTGAGTAGAGAAAATGCTAAGAATTTGTGTCCCTTCATAGTTGCCAAATGTAGATAAAAAATTAATAATCAAAAATACTCCAAGTATTATATTTAATAAGATTTATTAAATTTAACTTGAAACAAAAAAGGAAACTAAAAGGCTAGAGTCAAGAGGGAGCTCACCCAAGCCACTCACATGGAAGAGAGAGTGAGGGAGGAGCTTACAGAACGATATAAATAGTAACATAATGATGCAAAACAAAACAAAGGGAAAAGGAATTCTGGGATGAGGAAAGAATTCTGGGAGATGGAATCTAAAGGTACAAATTTTCTAATTAATACATTCATAATGAAAAATGCCATCTGCCCTCAGAGAAAGAACTTATGGATTCTAAATGCAGACAAAAATATACTATATTTTACTTTATATTTTAAATTCTAGATCTTTTCCACAAAATAACTAATATGAAAAAATGTTTTTCATGTTTACACATGTAAAATCTTCATCAGATTGTTTACCATCTCAGAGCTCAGAGGGCAGAGACAGGTGGGAGGGACTGAAAGAGGGGAAGGATTTTGAACTAGAAAACTAAAAAAATGAATGTTAAAAAATTGTTCTTATATATATTTGGGGGAAAACAAAATATTTTAAAAAGCAAAATGTTTAAAAAAAAACAAAATGTTTAAAAAGAAAAATACAACTAAGAGAAGAAATGCCTGTCAGTGCAGGGAAGCCAGCTGAATACTTAACATTCTATTGACAGTTGGTACTTCCCTAATAGTTAGACAAAACCTTGCCCTCTTTCCCTACCTTAACAACATTAAACTTGTTTCATACACTTCCTGTTGTTCTCCTCTATACCAATAGAACCCACAATAAGTTATTTTGTTATCCCTGGTTAGTTTGGTGGGCAGTTAAATTGCCAACAGTCAGTTACCCAGCCTAGTGTATTTCTCTGTCATCACCCATTGCCTTAATCCCCTGTGTGGTTTATTTAGTGTATCCATTCATTCCTTTCTCTTGTGGGTTGTGATTGTGTTCCCAATTGTGTTTAATCCCTGTCTGGCCCAGACTGACCCACTTGCCTATTTCAGTTGGAATGGGGCATATCTAGCGAAATATCATGATAGGTGATCATACTTCCCCAGGATAGAACCAGGTAAGGACTATGTGCATGGGGCTAGAGCAGAGGGGTTGTTTGGCATTAACATAGCAAAGAGTGCACTAAGAGTATGCTTAGAATGTAATTTTAGTTGGGGGTGTAGGGTGTGAAAGGATATTCAAATATTATCACTTGATTGTAATGCAAGCTGAACAGATGCACTTATCCTTTAATATTCCAAACTCACATCCTCAATGGAGAATTGTTTACAAATATATCATGTAGGACACTGTCCTCAGAGAAATTTTAAAAGGGTATTGAATTCAAAAATAAATAATATGTTATCCATCTAAGAAAGAGATAGAGTGCTTAATCCAGAGCAGTGATTCCCAAAGTGGGTGCCACCACCCCCTGGTGGATGCTGCAGCAATCCAGGGGGGATGGTGATGGCCACAGGTGCATTTATCTTTCCTATTAATTGCTATTAAAATTTTTTAAAAATTAATATCCAGGGGGCTAAGTAATATTTTTCTGGAAAGGGGGCGGTAGGCCAAAAAAGTTTGGGAACCACTGGTCTAGAGTCAAGAAAACCTGAGTTCAATTACTACCTCAAATTATTATGACTGTGTGACCTTGGACAAGATATGGGCCTTGTTATAAGATAAATTAATAAGATGTTTAAGATTAGTTGGGAGTCTTATCAAGCGGGCTAGAGAATTCTAAATGGAATGGGGAAGCAGGAAGTTGTGCTTCTCTCTCTGCGATGGACTCCATGGTGGCTGGGGACAAGTTGTAACTGACCCCCTGGGAGACTTCAAAGGAAGTGGAGTTTGTATCCTGATTATCCTAATATCCAGAAGGAGGAAAGTCATCTGCCTGTGGGAGATTAGGTTGAGACTATAAAACCTAACCTGTGTTGCTGGTCAGCTCAGGTTGGTTTAGCTCCCTGACTTACCCAATTGAAGGAGTTCTGGCTGAAGACCTGGGAAAGCTATATCATCGCTGGATTTTGACAGGACTCAGCAGTGAGGATCCCACTTTCATTCCTGATCTCCATTGTGCCCTGCCCTGCTATAGTTTCTAGCTTAGTGTAGATAAGTTCATTCCCTAACCCTAAGGCTTCCCCATAGACTGGTAGAATAGAACCCCTTTCCCTTCTTTAAAACTAGAGTTCATTGAATTAAACCCTGTTTATAAAACCTATTGTCAGTCTACTCACTTGTTAGTTTCACAGACTCCCTGGCTAGGTGGATCAGTGTGACAGTTAAGGCCCAAAAGTCACTCCTGTCAACTGCCATTCCCCAAACTGCCAAACCCAATTTCCCTAACTTGTTTGGTCCCAGTCTATTGTCCATTCCTATCTCCTACTCACCCTTCTGAATCCAGATAAAATATATAAGTTAACTCCAGGTTTTTACCTTAAGAACCTCCATAAAATGGATATAAAAATAATGTACCTACCTCATAGGCTTTGAGCAAGTCCTCTAACCCTGTTTGCTTCAATTTCCTCAGCTGTAAAATAATCTGGATAAGGAAATGGCAAACCACTCTAGTATTTTTGCCAAGAAAATCCCAAATGGAGAGACATAGAGCTGGATGTGACTGAAACCACTAAACAACAATCTCATAAATTTGTTGAAAGTAGTGTATTTTGCAAGTCTCAAAACACTATTTGAATGCAATTTATTATAATTTTATTCTATTTTGAATAAAAATTATTTAGCCTCCCTTCACCCATCATCATCATACAATTCACTTTGTCCTGCTTTCTTTGTTCCTTAGTTCCTTAGCCTGGCACCAGGAGTTTGGAACTTTGTAAAGTTGGTGCTACAGAGTTATCTACCCTTGGGCTATAAAAAATAAAATTAATATATAATGATAACTTTAAAAATATTATGGTTTTGTAAAATTTATTAGTAATATCTAGAAAATAAAGCCACATGCCATGCTAGCTTAGGCTGTTCAAGCAGCCCGCTCTTCCCTGCTGCCATCATGCTGCCATATGGAGGAAAGTGAGACTGGGAACACCAGCCCCTCAATTTTATCCTCCTGTCTACATCAGCATGTAATGACAGGAAACCAGTGGGCTCATGGGAAATGTAGTTCAAAGACCTCAAAATTTCCAATAACATATTACCCCCTGAGATCCACAGAAGACTTGTCTCTCCAATGGATCTTGTAAACATAACCAACTTTTAAATTACCATAAAAGAAAAAAGGACAAAACTAATGATCCAATGATTAACAGGTGCATTGACAAAAAGTCAATTAGGGGGCAGTCCCCTTCAGCATGAGTGTACATTCAAAACAAATACATTCAACCACCCACAGTTCAATCAATTGCACACCAAATTTCATTCTGGATCTTCTTGATGCAGTGTAGGTTTTGGCAGGCATCTTCATGCTGCCTTCTCCAAACAGTTCACTTTCTGGATTTGGCAAGTTAGCAAATCCTGAAATTAGTCTCAAAAGAATTTAAACTTTACATTATAGGATAATATTATATACATATATATGTATATATATTATTATTATTATTATTATAACACATTCCCCCATGAGGAGGATAGTGACAAACACCCAGATCAGCTAAGGATACATTGAGTTATGATGGTGTATGAATCAATTGGCAAAAGAAATCCAAAAACCAAAAAATAAATCAAAATAAAAGAGAAAAAATAACTTGTGGATGAAATATAAAATGTCAAAGTCTTATGTGCAAAAATGTAAGTAAAGGAAAAGTAAACTCATAACAGATCCTTGAATCAGGGCCCAATTAAAGTGATTTATGTAATTACACACTTACCCAAGAAAGTTTGCCACATTATAAAAGAGAAAAAAGGCTTCCAAGGCAAGCAGCAAGCAATGAGTAAGCACTTTCAACAAGGATCTCCAGGCACTGTCTGGGATTGGAAACAGCAGCAGCAGGAGGAGTTCTAGTTCCAGGGAGGGATGGGCAGGGGCAGCCAGAGAAGGCTGGATCGGCAACCAAGGGGATCAGGAATAGCAGGCAGCTTGGAGTTATCAGCAGCAGTTAAGTTTTGATTGATTAATTTAAAACTAGATTTTTGTGTGAAAGGGAAGTATCATTCCCTGGTCTGATTTTACCTTCAGTCTCAGAGATAGAGGGGGCCAGGATGATAGCCAACCTTTGATACTTGACTAGGATGTGGTTCAGGAAAGGCTGGCTTATAACATATGTCAGAACAGCCAAAACCTCAAGTCCTTTTGTATTGGTGTAGAAGTTCATCAATGCTACCTGGATTTGTTCTTTTGGAAAACGAGGGTATACCCTTTAATTGGGGAATGGCTGAAGAAGTTGGGGTATATGCTGGTGATGGAATACTATTGTGCTCAAAGGAATAATAAACTGGAGGAATTTCATGTGAACTGGAAAGACTTCCAGGAATTGATGCAGAGCGAAAGGAGCAGAGCCAGAAGAACATTGTATACAGAGACTGATATACTGTGGTAAAATCGAATGTAATGGACCTCTGTACCAGCAGCAATACAATGACCCAGGACAATTCTGAGGGATTTATGGTAAAGATGCTACCCACATTCAGAGGAAGGACTGCAGGAGAGGAAACATATAAGAAAAGCAACTGCTTGAACGCACGGGTCGGGGTGGACATGATTGGGGATGTGGACTCGAAATTACCACACCAATGCAACCACCAACAATTTGGAAATAGGTCTTGATCAAGGACACATGACAAAACCAGTGGAAATGTGCGTCGGCCATGGGAGGGGGGAGTGCGGGGGGTGAAGGGGAAAGTAGGAGCATGAATCATGTAACCATGTTAAAAATGATTATTAATAAATGTTAAAAAAAATAGACTGCACTGGGAGAAGAGAGAAGAGAGAAAAGGGTGGGGTGAACTATCTCAAAAGAGCATGGAAAAACTATTACAATAGAGGGGAAGATGGGTGGATGGTGGACAATGTTTGAACTTCATTCTCATGGAAACTATCTTACAGGGGGAATAACATACACACTCAGTTGTATATAGAAATCTACATTACCCTAGAGGGAAGTAAAAAGGGATGGGAATCAGGGAAACAGTGAGGGGATATCTATCTAATGATAGAAGGAAAGACAGATTGGGAGAGACGGTGTTCAGAAGTAAAACACATGAGAGAAGGCTAGAGGGGAAGGGAGAGAGAGAAGAAAAAACAGCAGGAAAGTAGGCTAAAAAGAATTAAATAATTAATTATCATAGCTGTAAATATGAATGAGATGAGCCCCCCCAAAACCCCAAATTACCTATAACAATAATTAAGGTAGTGAATGCACTACCATTGAAGGGGAAACTAAAACAATAATTAGGAGCTATTTTATCCCATTCTATGCCAATAATTTTGACAATGTAAGTGAAATGGATGAATATTTATAAAAATGTAAATCTGCTAGATTAACAGAAGAGGAAACAGAATATTTAAATAACCTCAACTCTAAAAAAGCAATTAAACCAAATCAATGAATCCCCTAAAAAACAATAATTCCCAAGACCTGATAGAGCCACAGATAATTTCTTCCAAACATTTAAAGAAAATTTAATCCCAATACTATATAAACTATTTTGAAAAATAGATAAAGAATATAAATATGGTACTGATATCTAAACTAGGAAACACAAAAATAGAGAAAGAAACTATAAACTGATTTCACTAATGAATATTGATACAGAATTTAAAATAAAATGCTAGCAAGGAAATTACAATATATCACAAGGATCACACATTATTATGACAGATGATTTATACCAGGATTTCAGGACTGATTCAACATTAGGAAAACCATCAGCATAAGTGATTATATCAACAACAAAACAAGCAGAAAAGGCCTTTGATGATATTATCTATAATGGCGATGAACTAAATGACTTCCCACGAAGATTAAGCATGAAGCAAGGATGTCCATTCTCACCACTATTATTTAATACTGTACTAGGAATGCTAGCAATAGCAGTAAGAGAAGAAAAAGGAATTGAAGAAATTACTATAGGCAATGAAGAAACAAAACTATCACTGTTTGTAGATGATATATTTAGAAAATTTTAAAGATTCAAACAAAAAAATAGTTGAAATAATTAACAACTTTAGCAAAATTGCAGGATATGAGTCAAACTTTGGAGAAAAGAAATCATTATTTGATTTGGTGATTTGAGAGCCAGGGATAGAGATGGGAGATCCTGAGATAAAAATCTGGCCTCATATACTTCCTAGGTGTGTGATCCTGGGTAAGTCACTTAGCCCCAGTTGCCTAGCCCTTTCTGGTATTTTGCTTTGAATCCAATACTCAGTATTGATTCCCAGAAAGAAGGTAAGAGTTTTTTGTTTTATTTTCTAATAGTCAATTACAAAACAAAGTGAAGATTCTGAGTAACTTTTCTTGGCTCTCAATAGATATTACTCAATAGATGTTATTGATACTGCTCAGTTGTTGCTGTTTATCCAAAGAGTTTATGACAACTTTGAAGTAACTAAAGCATTAGCCTCTATGAATAATCTGTGTGAGACAATTATATGTGAAATTATTTTCACAGAAGTTGATAAAACACCAATCCAGTAGAACCTGAAGTAGAATCGGCTAAAATGGATTAGAAATTATGTGTGCAGTAGAAACAGGCTGAATTGGATAGCTGCCTAAAGGAAGACAACACATAAAAGGAAGCTTGGAAGGAAGGGATGGTTAGGAGGAAGGGAAAGGTACCAGCAGGTATATCTTATACTGTGGAGCTCAAATCAAACAGCTGTGGATGGAATGTGGAATCACATGTAATGTCAAGTGGTTTTATACAGTTACAATGCTATCAAATGCTAAAACAAGCCAGATTTCTGTATAAATATATTTTCCAAGCTTAAACTATAGTTCAGGAAGCATTTTTCAGACCTCTTTACAAATGCAAAAGAAATGTCCACATTACAAAGTCCACTTAACTATTCAATTAAAGAGATTCCATCTAATCTTCAATTAGAAGTAATAAATAAGCAATATAATGACATTATCTTCCTCTCCCTTTCCTTTTCCCCCTTCCTCTTTCTCTGTCTTTTAAATAAAACGGCAAGGGGATGATAGTTTTATTATAGGAGTCACTGGCAGAAGAAAATCAGATTACTTTTACTGATTTTTCCAAGTAGCTTCGGTCATCCAATCATATAATGGCAAAAATATAGAGCTATAACTTTGCGCTGGAAGTATGAGGTACTTGCCTACTCACTTTAAAGAGACGACCAGTTCTCAATGCATGTGCATCTATCAAATTCAGTCATGAGGGAAGTCTTGCTTCTAAAGGAGTGGTCAAGCTCTTTTTCTCCTGAGGCCCCACAGTGGAAACCCAAGAAAAAATCAATTAATACTTAAGCTCAACTCAGATCTGGAGTCTCTCAAAACAAGAGTACAATGTAGCTCTGGTATGAATCTTTTCCTCCTTTACACAAGGGAAATATTTAAACACTCACAAGCATGACTTGATATGAGAGGGAGAGGGAGCTATTTCTCTATTTAAGCAGTTGGGATTCCTCAACTTTCTTACTACTTTCTAAAACTGCCTTCACTTTCAACATGCTAACAAAGATTGTACTAAATTTCCAGGATGTTCTAATCAATCCCGAACCTAAATTCATTCTAGGTTACCAGAGTGAGTCATTCAAATTGAAAAAAAATTAAAAGTCTATCTGGATCACCCCTTAGTATTCATTTTTAAGATGAGGAGAATTGGGGTCTAGATTATGCTTTGTATCTATTTAGTCTTTCCTTTTTTAATTTCTGAAGTAGAGAACATGGGTTTAATTCAATTCCATCTTCATTCAGAGCTCAGAGATGTTAATGTACTTAAGAGCATCTACAATTCAAGTAAAAGGTGTCATATTGTCAACAATGGAAAGTGGAAGTGTATAATTGTATAACTGATGGCTAGTTCTGTGTTTTCTGTAGACCAGGTGCCATCTTGGAACTTTTCCCAAATCAATAATTCTTTGTTTTATATTGTCCTCCCAATAAATTTACTTTAGGAAATCTCAGAACATAACTCAACTATATCTTGTGTCTAAGTCTCCACAGAGACTACCCTCAAGTAAAAAAGATAAAACCTATGTTACAAGCATATGTAATCAAACAAAACAAATTTCTCTACTATATAATAAGGGTCTCTGTCCATGCTATATTTTAGTATTCAATCTTGAAGTGGAATGAGAAAAAAATGTATGTATTTAGAAGAATAAAAAAGTCTTGAAAACTCTGATAAAAGTAATGATTAGTGTAGTATACAGAATTTGGGGTTATAGTTTTTTCTAGCTTTGGCTGAGTTCCAAAAAGCTGTTAGAGGTTTTAGAATCTTGAGGAGAGGCAGTTGACTGGATCTTCTGTGAAGGGAGGAAGTCAATGAGCGAGCTCTTAGATTATCTAGCTTCAATATTTAAATTTAGCCTAGCATTGATATATTTACTTAAGAAATTATTATTTTAGATAGACCCTTTATATCTTCCTTTCCTAATACCACCCTGCCTTCCCTCCCTTACCTTGGTGGCTGTGGAGTTTATAAGGAGAGAAATTAGAGAGGAGTTAAATCTGTGAAGAGTTATCTAATTGATAGCATTATTTATAATTTAATCAAATCACCTTTATTCCCTTTAGATAGCATTCTGTAAAACTGAATAAGGCAGGTCCTTACTCAGATTCCATCTTTACTTCCCTTCCCCACCTGAGGTTCCTGAGATAACTGATAGGGCTTTCCTTTAACCCACCTTCCTAACCAACATCCTTCAAACAATTAAACTCCTTGTGTTTCAATAGTTCTATTTAGTGTAATTTGTCTGGTAGTTATCAAGAGGGGAGAAGAGGGAAAGAGACAACATACTCTGGGCTCAGAGGGAAGCTGGGCATCCATCTTGAAAGGAAGGTGTTACTTCAAAATAGGTCCCTTCCTGTGAAATTAACTAAAGCCTGTTTGTTAATTTCAGTCTAGTCTATTTCCTTCAGCTTGTGTTTGAGTCCAAGTCCCAGTCTGTAAGCCTGCAGAGTTAGTCTGTTTAGTTTAACTTCTTTCTCCCAAGAAGATCTCTGTTTCCCTTTTGTGTTATACTCCTGACCTCAGTCCTATTATACCCTGAATCTCCTTTAATCCCAGCCTACCTGTAGCCTAATTTATCCATTTACCAAGTCTCCAACATCCTCCTTTCAATTCCCTTATCCCAAACACCTTTCCTCAAATTACCCCCATAACATTAGCCATCAATTCAGATGATGGATGACAAAGCACTTCCTGACAGAGGTCTGATGGTCTGAAAATACAGAACAAGACTTACATTTTTAGATATGGCCAACATGTAGATTTGTTTTATTTGACTATGTTTATTTAGTTTTTCTGTTTTTATTTAATAGGGAATTGTTTTTGAGGGAAGGTAGGGAGAGGGAGAAGCTAACTATACAATGATCTCTATTGGAGGCAGACCTGATCACACTAATAATCCAAATTCAAATGTTGTGACAAAATGAGACACTCATAGAACACTGAACAATTAGCAAAAGGAGATTTACTTAACCCTAAGATATCAAGGAATGAGGTGACAAATCATCCCATTATCTTTGCCAAGAAAACCCAAAAAAAGAGGTGACAAAGAGTTGGACACAACTGAAAAAAGACTAAACAACATATCAAGGACATTTAAATAGAATGGAATAGTATTTGGTTTATGTTCACTAGGGCAGGGTATAGTAATTCACATAGTCTCAGTACATTTACCAAATCTGAAGGGCATCACATCAAGAAGACACATCAAGGAGACAACAGAAAACTGTATAGTCAAAAGCTACCAGGAAACTACATCCTGAGGCATCACTTGAATGAATTTGTCACCTTTTAGGGAAAATCTAGTCTAATCCATGTTGCTGAGTTGGTTTGTAGGGGTAACTCCAATAGATATTATTACTCTAACATTCCTCCCCATATGAAAAATAAGAAAACATTTTTCTTAAATGCCCAGAAGACGATTGAAAGACCAAAGGAAATAAGCAGGAGAACTATTGCATGTTGAACTTACATACTTTTTAACAAAGTAAGCCATGGGGAATTTTTATTCATGATTCCCCATTTAATCCTCTTTTTCAGTTCAACTTTGTATATGGAGATGTTCTCTTTCTTTGGTGTTGTTAAATTTTTAAAATTGAATTTAAAATAAAATTTTAAATTTAAAAATTAGTTTTGAAGGAAGACATTTCTTCAAACTTCATTTCACCATGCATTTGAAGACTGCATAGTCAAGAAATAGATGTCAGAAATAAATTGTTCTAAAGTTTTTAAGTGATGAGTTATTAACAGAAATGTGCTCCAGCTTATTCATAATGAAAGACAAGAAGAGTAACAATAGAAGGGCAGAATTGCTGCACATAGAATTATGTCTAAAAGTTTCTGCAGATTGGGGAGTTCCGGTAAGATGGCGGCGTAGACGGAGCGAATCTTAAAACCTCCGCACCCTTACGCACCGAGATAGAAAACAATGTGCTTCGAGAAGAAAGAGGACCAAATCTAAGAACGGGACAGAGCAGGGAGAACCCTACTGAAGCACAACTAAAGAGGTACCCCAAGAAAAAGGCTTCAATACTTGAACTATCAGGACTGAGGGCGTAGAAGGGGAATCCCAGGATCCCAAGATGCCTCCCCCACGTGCTATGCGGAGTCTCCAGCTGCCCGGAAAATCTCAGGGCTGGTGGGTGCACCCGTCGGGAGAGAGGGCCTTGCTGGCATAGGACACAGGGAGTCAAACACAGGCACTGGAGAGGTGAACGGAGGAGAAAACCAGAGAAATACAGCAAAAACGCCCAGAAGATGGTGGCTTAGAGAGAGCCAAACCCCAGAGTGCAGACAGCTTGGCTTCCTCATACGGAGATAGAGAACGCAGGGTTTCAAGAGGAAAGAAAACCAGATCAAACACAGTGGATAGCGCAGGGGGACCCCACTGCTGGAGATCTCAGTTCAGCAAAAAAAATGCTCCTCCTTGTCACCCCACCTTTTTTGTTTTTTTTTGTTTGTTTGTTTTTCCCTCCCCTCGAGGCTTTGAGGTTTTAGCCTCAGGACAGACTAATCCAATCCATACAGATTTAATCCCAACAATTGGACAGACAAGAAGTCTTCCAAGGGCAGAGAAAGTAGCTTACCCCTGGGGGGAAGATCTTTCCTCAAAGATCATTAAATACATCTGCTCAAATTAGCAGAACAAGGAAGGGGAAAAAACATGAGCAAGCAACAGAAAAAGGGAAAAGAAATGACAATTGACAGCTTCTTTCAAGGAAGTGAAAAGAGAGCAAATGAAACAGAAATAGAAGAAGAGGAAGTAGTTCCAGTGAACTGGACACAGGCTTTGGAAGATCTCAAAATTCAATTAACTCAAGAATTTAAAACTCATTTAATTCAAGAACTTCAGGAACTCAAAAAACAATCAAGAGAGGCTGAAGACAATTTGAAAAAGGAAATACATGAGCTAAAACAAGAAAACAAAGTATTAAAAGCCAGAATTGGCCAGCCTGAAAATGAAGCAAAGAAGGCAAAAGATGATCTACAAAGAAAATCAGACCAGAAAGAGAAGGATGACCAAAAAGCAAGGGATGAAATTCAGTCTTTAAAAAACAGAACTCAACACCTAGAAGAAAATGACTTCACAAGGCAGCAAGAATATATTAAACAAAATAAAAAACATGAAAAATTTGAGGAGAATATGAAACACCTCATTGATTCAACCAAAGATCTGGAGAACAGAGCTAGAAGAGATAACTTAAGAATTATTGGTTTACCAGAACATCATGATAAAAGAAAAAGTTTAGATAGCATTTTACAAGAAATTATCAGAGAAAATTGCCCAGAAATTCTTGAACAAGAAGGAAAAGTGGAAATTGACAGGATCCACAGATCACCTCCTACATTTAATCCACAACTAACAACTTCCAGGAATATTATAGCCAAATTCAAAAACTACCAGACCAAGGAAAAAATATTACAAGCTGCTAAAA
This sequence comes from Gracilinanus agilis, assembly GCF_016433145.1. Taxonomy (NCBI): domain Eukaryota; kingdom Metazoa; phylum Chordata; class Mammalia; order Didelphimorphia; family Didelphidae; genus Gracilinanus; species Gracilinanus agilis. Next base: position 444,982,595 of record NC_058131.1, on the reverse strand, counting down.
AGAAGTCATTCAGATATCAGGGAACCACAGTTAGGATAACACAGGATCTGGCTGCATCTACATTGAAGGACCGGAAGCCATGGAACACAATATTCCAGAAAGCAAGAGAACTGGGGCTACAACCAAGAATCAACTATCCAGCAAGACTAACTATATTATTGCAGGGGAAAGTATGGTCATTCAATAAAATTGAGGACTTCCAAACATTCATTAAGAAAAAACCGGACTTAAACAGAGAGTTTGCTGCCCAATCCCAGAACTCAAGAGAATCAACATAAGGTAATTAAGAGAATGGGGGGAGGAGAAAAAAATTCTTTTCTTTAAGGGACACAACAAGTTCAATCAATTTATATCCCAAGAAGAAAAGAAGGTATTGGCAAATATTAAGAATTATTATTACCAACAGGGTAACTAGAAGAAATTTACATAGAGGGAACAGGGACTAACTGTATAGGATGAAATGTCAAGAGATATATAAATATATATATATGTATGTATGTATAAATATATACAAAACTAGCGGGGAAGAAGATAACAATAAGAAAAAAGGAAAGCAAACAAAAAGGAATAAATTTATATTCCATAAAGAAGCACATGGGATCAACAGGGGGAAAAATAACAATACATTGTAAGGATAAAGAGGTTAGAGGGAGGGAATATTCAATACTTAAGTGCATTGAAATCAACTTAGAGAAGAACAATCAGATCCATAGGGGCAGAAAATTGATTCATGCCCTATAGAGAAGTGAAAGGTAACAAAGGGACTGGTGGGGAGGGAAGCAATACTAGGGAGGGAGAGGACTTGGGGGGAGCACCACGTGGCTTTAAAGAACAATAAGAGGGGAATAAGAAGGGAGGGGGGAGAAAAGGAAGTACAACAAGGGAGGGGATTATAGGAACTGATTAAAAACAAAACACTGGTATAGAAGGAAACAGTGGAAGAAGAAAGAACAGGACTAGGAGAGAGAATCAAAATGTCTGGGAATGCAGAGTTGATAATTATAACTCTGAATGTGAATGGGATGAACTCACCCATAAAACAGAAGCAAATAGCAGAGTGGATTAGAAACCAAAACCCAACCATATGTTGTTTACAAGAAACACATATTAGACAGACAGACAGACATAGAATGAAAATGAGAGGATGGGCTTCAAATGAGAAAAAGAAGGCAGGGGTGGCTATCATGATCTCTGACAGAGCCAAAGTAAAAATAGATAAGGTTAAAAGAGATAGGGAAGGTTACTACATCCTAATAAAAGGCAGTATAAACAATGAAGAAATATCAGTACTCAATATGTATGCACCAAACGGAATAGCTTCCAAATTTCTAAAGGAAAAGCTAGTGGAACTCAAGGATGACATAGATAGCAAAACCATCCTAGTGGGGGACCTGAACCTTCCCCTATCAGATCTAGATAAATCAAACCAAAAAATAAATAAGAAAGAGATAAGAGAGATGAATGAAACCCTAGAAAAATTTGAGTTAATAGATATTTGGAGAAATATAGAGACAAAAAGGAATACACATTCTTTTCAGCAGCACATGGAACATTCACAAAGATAGACCATGTAATAGGGCACAGAAACATGGCAAACAAATGCAAAAAAGCAGAAATAATAAATGTAATCTTCTCAGATCATAATGCAATAAAAATAGTTATTAGTAAGAATACATGGAGAGGCAAACTAAAAACTAATTGGAAATTAAATAATATGATTCTCCAAAATAATTTAGTGAAAGAACAAATCACAGAAACAATTAATAATTTCATTGAAGACAATGACAATGATGAGACATCTTACCCAAACTTATGGGATGTAGCCAAAGCAGTTCTAAGAGGAAAATTTATATCACTGAGTGCATATATTAACAAATTAGGGAGGGCAGAGGTTAATGAATTGGGCATGCAACTTAAAAAACTAGAAAATGAACAAATTAAAAATCCTTAGATGAAAACTAAATTAGAAATACTAAAAATCAAAGGAGAAATTAATAAAATTGACAGTAAAAGAACTATTGAATTAATAAATAAATAAATGTTTCTGCATTTGGGGAGATTACTAAAAACCCTGACTTGACCAAATAGCAAAAGTTACCCATAACTCTGTTGGGGAGTGAATGAGAAAAGAAAACTGGGAAAATATTCACTTGGTGAGAGGTAAGAGCTTTGGAGTAGGGGACAGAGATCTTGAAACATTGGCATTAGCCCCCTACCTTGTAAGTGACAATAAAATGTATGAGGGGAGAACTCAACTAAATCTGACACCCTATTGTCCTGCCTTAATTATGATTCTTTCTCTCCAATGCTTTGCTTAGACTCAGGTCATGATTTTAGTATCCACTGATCCAATTACCCTGATAGTGAGGACTACCTCATTTCAAGAAATTCTTATAAATTCCTCCTTTACTATGGTTTGTGCCTTTGTCTCATCTTGGTATGTAATGATGAACAGGTCAACAGGGGCCTTGAGCTGGTAACAAGCTAGTAGGAGAATAGTGCTGGTTGTTAGGATGGAGTGAGCAACCTCAGTTGGGCCTGAAGCTTATTTATGGAAGTAGGAAGATCCAAACCCTGAGAACTGAGTGCCCAGTGAAACCTCACTGCTAAGCCACAAAGCTCCTTTAAGATATCAGGCAGCCGGCCCCACCCTACTGAGCAAACTGCCTCTTATTGGTTAATGGCAGTCTGGCAGGCAGTAGATGTAGAGCTTCCTGCCCTCAGCAATGGATATTGTTCCAGCCCTAACTGCTCAGAATCCCTGCCTGTTGCCTAGTCTCCTAGCCTTTGATGGGAGGGAAATAACCACAGGATTCACTGGTTAAGGCTATGGGGTTTATTGGTAATTGGGGAAGGAACAAGGCAATGGTGAGAGGGTTAGAAGATGCTAAAATCTGTTGTAGAGGTTTATCTGGCTAAAGCTGGTAGAAGGTCCTTGGAAGGGCAGGCAGCCCTCGCCCAGAGTGAAGCGGTCTCTGGTTAGGAAATTGAGTTGATCTAATAGCTAATTTGTAGAAGATAATAAATAATAATATTGAGGAGCTCTTGAAGATTTGGTCTTGAAATCCTAGCTACCCACATTCTCACTCCCAAACCACTCTCTTCCAATCCCACCACCCTTTTTCCCACCTCCCAGGCCCAGGGGAAGGGGTAGATGAGTGGACAGGACAAAGTCAGGTCAGGGAAGAACCCAGCTCTGGGTTTCCAGGGCTTTTTATACTCTCAGCTCAACTGCCAGTTGGTATCTGCCAAGTGTCTCATGCCCTCTTCAACATTCCATCCAGGGCAACTGACAGGTTTGCCCTAAGCCAACATGGCAATGCTAAAATCCTATATTACAGGTATCAATAGAAATGTACACTAATTTATATTCATACCTCTTTACTATCCTTTTGTATATTCGAAGACACTTTCAGTTAGGTGATATAGTAGTTATAGTGCTGTAACTAGAGTCAGAAAGATTTGATTTTTAATCTTATCTTAGACATTTACTACAATTACCTGGACTCGATATGCTTCAGTTTCCTCATTTATAAAATGGGTGTAATAATAGCACTTACCTCCCAGGATTTCTGTGAGGATCAAAGGAAATAATATGTGTAAAGCACTTAACACAGTGCTTGTATATTATATAAATGCTAGATGATATTGTGGTTATTACTGTCTCCTCAAGCTATCTCTATGTGTAGAATGCTATTGTCTACAACAATGGGTATCCATAAATTTCAACTTCACATGACCTGTTTAAAAAAAATACTATAACAATCAGACAAGCAGTGATATCAGAGAATAGTCAATCCTTATATAACTTATATATATATATATATATATATATATATATAATCTGATGACATATCTTCCCTTAGGCACCATTCCAAATTTTAATATAACCAGATTAATTTTTATCTGAAAATTTATTTTTCATCTCATGAAGAGATTGCTGTGCATATTAAGTGACAACTTTATAGGAAGAGACTCCAGGAAACACTGTAGTCTTCATTAACAAGCATAGAACAATTTCTGAACAGCTTAGTAGTTCTGTGCTAACCTTGGTTTTTGTATATACCAATATAGAAACCATTTGTCTCCCCCATTTTAATATCAAAGTGAAACATCAACTTTTAGTTAAGCTGAGTATATTTTGAAGTTTTGAGAGTCTTTATATCATTCAACATAATTGTCCAGAAAAGAGTATTTTAATTGTTCTAGTTCATTGACGGTACAGTCTAACCTTTGCTCAAATGCCCAATTTGCTAAAAATCCCACATAAGTTTCAAATGAGGTTGGATCATGGAAATTTATGGTATGAATATTTTAAAAACATTTATTGATATTATCTTTTTCTACTACCTTCAATTCCAAATGTACCACTCCCTCTTCCCCTACCCAAAAAGGGATGTTCCTTATAACAAAAAAGAAAAAAAAAAGCTCAGCAAAACTAATCACATTGACTAAATCTGTTAATATATGCAATATTCAACACCCATAGTCCCCAACCTTTGCAAAAAAGAATCAGAGACATATTCTCACATATCTTTTTGGTGAGGGGACAACCTTGGTCAATATAATTTTAAGGCATTCAGTTGCATCATTGTTTCCATTTGCATTGTTGTACTCATTTTATATATTGTTTCCCAGGTTCTACTTTCTTCATTTTGCATCAGACTATATAACTCCATGCTTATTTGTTCTCATCATATTCTTTATTTCTTAAAGAATAATGATATTCCATTGTGTTCATATGTTATAATTTGTTTAGCCCAAATCTCTCAATTAATTGACATCTGCTTTCTTTCCAGTTCTTTGCTACCAGAGAAAATTGAATTACTATTTTAGTATGGTGGTATCCCTCCCACATTGTGGGGGCTAGGGGAATGTCATCTCCTATAATCTAGAAAATCTTCATGAAGGCATATGCAGAGTAACTGAATCTCTGGATCAAAAAGTATGGATGTTGGTTTCCGGGTTAAGATGGCAGCAGAGTAAAAAGCAGCTCTTAACCTCTCCGGACCAAAACACACAAGACTCCTCAAGGGGACATAAAAACAAGTCCAGACGAATGGAGGAACCCCACCACAGGGTGCAGCGTGGAAGGTACATGGAGTCGGGACATTTCCATGCTATAAAGGGGTGAAACAGCTCTCACTAAATCGCGGGCTGAGCAACCACCCCCCCAACACCTCTACACACACCACCTATAGCGCTGAAGCCAGCTAAAAAGAAATAGAGGAAGTTTGGGGCACCCATTGAGTCATTGGCAGCTCCAGGGCCTGTTCCTGAGAGCAGCAAGATTTCAGTGCCCAAAAAGCTAAAGAACGCACACGAACTCTGATCATGGGCCCAGAGCGCAGGCGCAGAACACAGGCAAAGGGCTGAGGAATGGGTGGAGGCAGACACAGCCGCAAGCTAAGGCTCTGAAACCCTGAATGGGGAGCCAGTGCAGACGGGTATACAACTGTGGAAGCAGTGCCCTGAGACTCATAAAGAAACCTCCAGGCAGAGGATCAAACAAAGGGGTCCACCAGGGGGCTTGACCTTGGAAAAAACCAGAATTCAGGAGCCAAAAGACCGCAGACAGTCTCTGAGCGGGAGGATAAAGCTGAGAAGCTGCTGGACTAATGATGGCTACCCAGTCTCAGGTAGTTCAGAAGAGAAAGATTAACAACAAGAAAAAGAAGTCTTTAACACTCGACAACTTTTACACAGAGAATATCCAGACAACCTAGCAAACAGAGGAGGAGAACAAACAAGCACCCGGACCCTCCTAAAATAAGGAAAACGGGTCACAAGCTATGGAAGAGTTGAAAACTGAGATTTTGAGGAAGATGGAAGAGATCTGGCAAGAAAATAACAGTTTAAAAGGTAGAATCGTGCAATTGGAAAGTGAGGCTAAGAAATCAAATGGACTGATAAGCAAATTGAACACCAGAAATGACCAGATTGAAAAGGAAAACCAAAAGATCATAGCCAAAAACCAAAAGATTATAGCCAAAAACAAGTCCCTAAAGGCTAGAATTGAGCAGTTAGAAGCTAATGATCTCTCAAGACAACAAGAACAAATAAAACAAAGTCAAAAGACTGAAAAAATAGAAGGAAACATGAAATATCTCAATGAGAAAGTGACAGACCAAGAAAACCGGTCTAGAAGAGACAATTTGAGAATAATTGGTCTTCCAGAAAAACCAGAAATTAATAGAAACTTGGACTCCATACTAAAAGAAATTATTCAGCAAAATTGCGCTGAAATCCTACAACAAGAGGGCAATATAGACATTGAAAGGATCCATAGAACACCCGCGACATTCGATCCAGAGAAAAAAACGCCCAGAAATATAATTGCCAAATTCAAGAGTTTCCAAGCAAAAGAAAAAATCTTACAAGAAGCCAGAAAGAGACAATTCAAATATCAAGGAGCACCAATCAGGATCACACAGGATCTGGCAGCCTCCACACTAAAAGATCGCAAGGCTTGGAATACGATATTCAGAAAGGCAAGAAAGCTGGGCCTGCAACCACAGATCAACTACCCATCAAAATTGACTATATATTTCCAGGGGAAAGTATGGGCATTCAACAAAATTGAAGAATTGCAGGTATTTGCACAGAAAAGACCAGGGCTAAATGGAAAGTTTGATATCCAACCACAAAAATCGAGAGAAACATGAAAAGGTAAATAAGATACAGAGGGGAAAGAAAGAAAACTTATAATTTTTAAATTTGCCTTTTTAAGGGCCTCAGTGAGATCTAATTATCTGTATTCCTATGTAGAGAAATGTTATGTATAATTCTCTGTAGTGAACTCTATTCACTATTATAATATTCACTATTATAGTAATCAGAAGAATAATTCACAGGGTGAGAGTGGAACACTAAATAATCTAAGATGACATGGGGGATGGGAAAGAGGGGGTGAATAGCAGGGGACACCAAGAGAAACTTGAGTGAATAAGAAAATAGGATATTCTATTACACACAAAAAGGGCATGGGAGGGAGAGGGGACAAATATTATTATAAGAAGGAGAGGAAGAGAGCATTAAGAGGTAATAATCAAACCTTGCTCTTAGTGTAATCAACCAGGAGAGGGAAGAGTAGCTATACTATCCAATGGGACATAAAACTCTTATCTAACCCTTCTGAGAAAGTTAGAAGGGATAAACCAAGGGGAGCAGGGGAGTGGGGAGGTCAAAAAATGGGAGGGGAGAAGAGGGAGGGAATTCATAAGGCCTTTAAAAACAAAAAGAGGGGGAAAGATAAGGGAGGGGGTAGAAAGGGAAGTTAATCAAGGGAGGGGATAAGGGATAGCGGCTCAATAGCAAACCACTGAATTAAAAGGAAAAAGTTTAAGGAAAAAGGGGGTAGGAATAGGGGAGGATTCGAAAATGTCAGCAAATGCACAACTGATGATTATAACTCTGAATGTGAATGGGATGAACTTGCTCATAAAATGGAAGCAAATAGCAGAGTGGATTAGAAACCAAAATCCCACCATACGTTGTCTACAAGAAACACATATGAGACAGGTGGACATACACAGATTTAAGGTTCAGGGTTTGAGCAAAATCTTTTGGGCATCAAATGAGAAAAAGAAGGCAGGAGTGGCTATTATGATTTCTGACAAAGCCAAAGTAAAAATAGATATGATTAAAAAAGACCGGGAAGGTCATTACATCCTGAATAAAGGCAGTATAAACAATGAGGAAATAACACTTCTCAATATGTATGCACCAAGTGGCATAGCACCCAAATTCATAAAGGAGAAACTGGCAGAGCTCAAGAAGGAAATAGATAGTAAAACCATACTAGTGGGAGATCTAAATATTCCTCGGTCAGATCTAGATAAATCAAGCGGAAAAATAAATAAGAAAGAGGTAAGAGAGGTGAATGAAGTCCTAGAAAAATTAGATTTAATTGATATGTGGAGAAAAATAAATAGGGACAAAAAGGAATACACCTTCTTTTCAGCTGCACATGGCACATTCACAAAGATTGACCATGTTATAGGGCATAGAATCATTGCCAACAAATGCAAAAGAGCAGAAATAATAAATGTAACCTTCTCAGATCATAATGCAATAAAAATAATAATTAGTAAGGGCACCTGGACAGGCAAATCAAAAACTAATTGGAAATTAAATAATATGATTTTTCAAAACTAAATTGTCAAAGAAGGAATCATAGTAACAATCAACAATTTCATTGAAGAAAATGACAATGATGAAACATCCTACCAAACTATGTGGGATGCGGCCAAGGCAGTACTCAGGGGGAAATTTATATCCTTGAGTGCATATATTAACAAATTAAGGAGGGCAGAGATCAATGAATTGGGCATGCAAATCAAAAAATTAGAAAGCGAGCAAATTAAAAATCCCCAGATGAAAACGAAATTAGAAGTATTAAAAATCAAGGGAGAAATTAATAAAATCGAAAGTAAAAGAACTATTGAATTAATAAATAAGACTAGAAGCTGGTACTTTGAAAAAAACCGATAAAATAGACAAAGTACTAGTCAATTTAATAAAAAAAAAAGGAAAGAAGAAAACCAAATTGATAGAATCAAAGATGAAAAGGGAGACCTCACCTCTAATGAAGGGGAAATTAAGGCACTCATTAAAAACTATTTTGCCCAATTATATGGCAATAAATATAACAATTTAGGAGATATGGACGAATATTTACAAAAATATAAACTGCCTAGATTAACAGCAGAAGAAATAGTATACCTAAATAATCCCATATCAGAAAAAGAAATTGAACAAGCCATCAAAGAACTCTCTAAGAAAAAATCTCCAGGGCCTGATGGATTCACAAGTGAATTCTATCAGACATTCAAAGAGCAACTAATCCCAATACTATACAAATTATTTGATATGATAAGCAAAGAAGGAGTCCTACCAAATTCCTTTTATGACACAAATATGGTACTGATTCCAAAGCCAGGGAGATCAAAAACATAGAAAGAAAACTACAGACCAATCTCCCTAATGAACATAGATGCAAAAATCTTAAATAGAATACTAGCAAAGAGACTCCAGCAAGTAATTAAGAAGATCATCCACCATGATCAGGTGGGATTTATACCAGGAATGCAAGGTTGGTTCAACAT
>NC_058131.1:444955546-444973100 GCF_016433145.1 Gracilinanus agilis | reverse complement strand
GCTACCCACATTCAGAGGAAGGACTGCAGGAGAGGAAACATATAAGAAAAACAACTGCTTGAACGCATGGGTCGGGGTGGACATGATTGAGGGTGTGGACTCGAAACTACCACACCAATGCAACTACCAAGAGTTTGGAAATTGGTTGATCAAGGACACATGACAAAACTAGTGGAAATGTGCATTGGCCATGGGTGGAGGGAGTGCGGGGGGCGAATGGGAAAGGAGGAGCATGAATCATGTAACCATGTTAAAAATGAATATTAATAAATGTTTGAAAAAAATAATACATAAAATACAAAAAAAAAAAAAAGAAATGGGACTTCTCAGGAGGTGCAGGGCAAAAGAAGAAATAGAGAAAGACAGTGAAGAAAAATAGAATGGAGAGAAATACACAAGTAGTGATCATAAATTTGAATGTATATAGGATTAATTCACCCATGAAACAAAAACACATTGAAGAATGGATAAAAACCCCAAACTCTAATCCAGTCAAATTGGCCTTCTCTCTGATTCTCCCTTGACATTCCATCTCCCAAATCCGGTTAGACCTACATGTCAGTAATACATTCCCTCTTACTTGCTTTTCATTCGTTTTCTTTCTTAATTTAAAATAAAGTTGAAGCACCATTTCTCCATGAAGCTTTACCTGATCAGCAGCAGATTCAAGTTTCATCTCTGTGTGGATAAGTGAAGATATTTATGTGTTCACACTCTGTTCATGTGTGTGTGTGTGTGTGTACATGCACTCATACCCATGCACTCCCATTCATGTAATTAGCTCAAAATATAAGAGGTTTTTTTTTTTGTTTAAAAAGAACTTATGCCAATGTCCACCTATAGGTATTCTTTTCCCACTCCTCATTGCCAAGATCAAATCCACATTCTATTATTAAACTTTTCCTATTGTTTTCTATTATTTTAATTCTACTCTTGATTGGCACTGAATATAATTAAGGACTTTTCCTACTATCCACCCATTTTCCTACCACTTTATTTGAATAGTTTTTATCCATGGTAATACATTATGATAAATATTAATTCACTTCTTTTCCCCTCACAAGTCTCTTTTTCTCTGGGACATTCTAGTCTGATTTTCTTTCACAGTCTTTTCTCTTAAATGTCCCCCTTAATGACTTTCAAATACCTAAAAGTTGTTAGTCTTTTTTCTTCTTTTTACCAGACTAGATAAGGGTTTGTTGTTGTTGTTGTTTTCTGAAATTCCCATTCCTTGGTTTTGGTGTTTCCCCATTCAAAAAAAAAAAATTAAGTAAAGGTGTCAACTTGGTGCAGAGGAATGAATTGTTGTCTAATACCCTTTGTTCCTTCACTGCATTTTTTTAGATCTGAAACCCAAAATATTTTTGGAATGTCCTCTTCTGGTGAGATTTCCTACTGTGCCCTAAGGAGTCGATTTATTTATCTTTTTTTTCTTTAAGAGGTCAAATTCACATAATTTTCTCATTAAAATTTTTATTAAGTTTCTAAGATGTTCTGGATATTCTTTTGGGAGTTTCATCATTATTTTCTCTGGCATGCTTCTTGTTACAGTGTTTTGTACCTTCATTGTATCATTTTCATCAGTTTGTTTTGACTTACAATATTTATTCATTTTATTGGAGCTTCTTTTTGTCGTTTGCTAGTTTTTTAATTTTGTTTTTTTATTCTATTTTTATTTTGACAGCTTTTCTTCTTCCACCTCTATTTTTGTTTGTTATTCAGTTTATGTGATTCATTTTTTGCAATTTTTTACTTTGCTTAAATATGACCTCTTTCAGCTAGTTTGCTACAAAATACTTTTAAGAAGAAAAAAAATCTCCAGAAAATAGAATGTCCCATTCTAATTAGTCTAGGACATCAGAACAATCCTCTGAAACCCAATAGTATTCTCCAAGATAACTATTTCAAATGAGAGAATGAACCAACAAGCAAAGAAGATGAATGAGCAACACTTGTACTTCTAATCCTGATCCAATCAGGACAAAGAAGTCATGGATAGCCAAAAAAGCACTAATGCCTTTTAAAATCTCCAATCTTGCCCTGAACTCAAATTTTATATGGAGGGTTTTATAAACTTATAAATTCAAGTGTATTTTTAAGGGAAATAGAATAATGGAACCGTGTTCCCACTAAAATCCATACAGATTACTATTGAAATATTCAGTTTGGGGAAATATTAAGTGAACAATATAATTATAAGAAAATAAGAGAAATGCCACACAAAATTAACTTTTGAAACATTTCAAAAGTTATTATTCTATTTAAAAACAAATATTAGACTTGTATGAAACTTTAGCAATCCCAGACCTCTTTTACAACTTTTCCTATTACAATTTAATGAAAAGAGAGGAATGAAACTACTAACCTTCATATCAGTTAGCAAGTTCATAAAATAACAAAAAGGACTTAGTAAAATTCTCCTGTAATTAAGGATCCTCAGACAGTTCCACTGGGATTTTGAATGAGATGAACAAACTTTGTAGGGTTCATCAAACATCAAATAATTTCTCAAATGTTTTCAATTGGATGAAATGCAAAACATATTTTGCCTTCAGCATTTTTTCCTTCATTTAAAAACCCCTGTGTATTTTTAAGAGAAATGTATACCTCATGTTTCTGACTCATTCACACAGAAAATGTGAACATGTTGTTTCAGAAGAGTTATTCAAAGTCTGTAAACCCTTCTAAACTTTCTTCTTCAAAATGATAGAAAGCTGTATGTTGCAAAAAACTTATGAATTTGAAGTCACAAAGACTAGAACTTAGATTGAAACTCAATTTGTTAAAACAAAAAGTTAAGCTGAGCTAACACTTGGTAAAAGTCCATATCCTTGATCACTATTATTACACTCTAACTTCTTAAGCTTTGCTTTTCACAATGAAATAGCTCAGGATATCAGAAGGGTCCTCTGAGAGATAACACTGGCTGAATTTTTATACTGAGGAAAATTACTCCAATTTACTGACTATATTCATAACCAATAAGGACAGAGATTCTATATCCTTCTTGTACTCAATGGAGCCAGAGACCAGATTTGGGATTATCTTCCTTGCCAACTCAGTTTAAAAAAATGCATATTGTTTATCTGAACTATAGCAAATAATTTCATAAAATATCTTACATGAGAAACATGGAAAGATATAGGCTAGATTAAATAATTGAATAAATAAATAAATATGTTTGAACTGGATTCAAATTAGACATCATCTGATGTCAATTTAGAAGGTGTTCTCTAGTGGAATCAGAAATCTGTGCTTTCATCAATTAAGTGTTGAAGTCATCGATTGCATTTATATTTAATTTGTAACTTGGACCTAGGAGAAATAGCTAACACTCTATGATAGAGTCAGAACTCAAAAACTTCTCAACAAGACAGAAAACTTGAAGTAAAAGTTTTTTAGGACATGTCTTATAAATATTCTTTAATTTAATCCAACAGAATAATAACAGAAACTTTTAATTTTACTAGTAGCTATAATATTCTAATACCATACACTATATTCATTGGTGCAAAGAAGGTTCAAATATTCAAGATGATAATTTTATAGTCATATAAATGTAAAGGCTTCTATTTGGTTTGAAAAAATTGACTTCATTATTACCATATGAGGAAATTATTGTTGCATAGGAGACTACTCTAAAAAAATCTGGGTTTGACTGCAAGCTCATTATGACACACACATACACAAAAGAGAGAAATGAAGCAAAATCCTGGAAGATATGGAAAAGATAGGCTTGTATAAAGAAATAAAGAAATCTGAGCCAAAATTCTCACCTAAATTCAACTTTATGTTTGAGGGCAAAAATAAGTTAGAAGATTAAATAAAATAATAGCAAAAAGATTACAGCAAGTTATCACAAGGATTATTCACTTTAACCAGGTGGGATTTATACCAGGAATGCAAGGATGGCTTAATATTAGGAAAACCATCCACATCAATAATCAAACCAACAGAAATCACACAATTATCTCAATAGATGCAGAAAAAGCCTTTGACAAAATACAGCACCCATTCCTATCCAAAATACTAGAAAGTATAGGAATAGAAGGGCCATTCCTCATATATTTAAAACCATCAGCAAGTATGCAATGGGGACAAATTAGAAGTCTTCCCAATAAGATCAGTAGTGAAGCAAGGATGCCCATTTTCACCACTACTATTTAATATTGTACTAGAAACACTAGCAGCAGCAATCAGAGAAGAAAGAGAAATTGAAGGGATTAAAGTAGGCAATGGGGAAATTAAACTATTACTCTTTGCAAATGATACAATGGTATACTTAAAGAATCCTAGAAAATCAACTAAAAGGCTAGTGGAAATAATTAACTATAGCAAAGTAGCAGGTACAAGATAAATCCACATAAATCGGCAGCATTTCTGTATATTTCCAACAAAATTCAGCAATAGGAGTTTAAAAAGGAATTTTAATAAGGAAGAAACTAAGGAATTCAAGTGACTTTCCCAAAATTACAAAGCTAATAAGAGTCTGACATAGGATTTGAACTCAGGTCTTCCTGACTTCTATCTACTAGTTCTTCCAGAATTCTATCTACTAAATTTACCTGCCTCAAACAGGTAAACTGAAGATAATTGGGAGAAAAAAGCAGTGATCCCTCGTTGATGTCAAGGTCTTATATTTGAAGTAGTCAATTATAGGATCAAGAATAGACCATAAAAGGGGTTATAAACTGAGAAAACAGAGATGGAGGGAATGAAGGTTTTTCATGAGAACATAAAAAAGTTCAAAAGTATAGAGGCATATATAGAGGAAAAAGAAAAGACATTTTATGTAAATGAAGGCTCTGACATTATATTGGAAAGTGTGAGCTATATAGCATTACCATCACTATAGGTGGCTAAAGTAGTCTACAGTTCATGGAAATTAAAGATATTGATAAACTGAGAGGATAAGATATTTTAGGGGACAAGAAAATATATTTTAAAGTCCTCAAGTGCAAGAGAGCAAGAATTTAGCTGAAGCAAAGACAGGGATTCAGGTACTAAGCTCCTTAATAAATGAGGGAGTTCAAAGGTATTATAAAGATTTCAATGAATCAGCTTCCTTTCACCTGTTAGCACAGATTCTTCACTGAGACCTTTGAGGCTTTGGGAATATACATAGCATAGGAAAAGACACAGACTGTCAGATAACTAGATTTACTAGAGTTAAACTGCATTGCATGCAGTGCCTAGTTTTCTTGCTCTCTCTCTTGTCAACATACTCAGCTATACTGCCAAGATATAAAGATCATCTTTAGAACAACAAAACAGATGCTTGTGTATTTCATGATGTCATAAGCACATGTAATCTCAGAGTGAGAACAAATTTTTTTTTGCTCTTTTTAGAACTAGCAACAGCAGTCACTATGTTAATTAATTTTCAGTAGAGATTCTATGCTCATTCACCAAAAATCCAAATTTCTTTGCCTGGCCTTTAAGATCTTTCATATCTAATACATATCCCTTTACCTAAGCAATACCTCTACTAAGTCTGTATCCCAAAGAGATCAAAGGAAAGGAGAAAAGACTTGTTTGTACAAAAAATATTTATAGCAACTCTTTTTGTGGTGGCTAAGAATTGGAAATCATTTGGGAAATGGCTGAACAAGCTGTGGTGTACAATTGTGATGGAATACTACTTTGACAGAAGAAATGACCCACTGTAGTTTTTCTCCTTTGTTTTTCCAATCACCATTTAGTCTTGCATTATTTCTAGACCATTGCTAGAGAAGTTGGGGAGAGAGCAGGTCTATATTGCTTCTTCAAACTCTACCATCATGGCTGTTCTTCAGTATTGCAGTTAAAGGAACTCAGAATATTAGAAGAAAAGATTGCCATTTGACAATTTAGAGGAACAGTTGAGAAAGGTATTGTTATGAAATACATCTCCCTATGGCCTCAATGATTCTATTTTTCTGAGATGCATAACCCCCTCCTATCTTTCTAAGCCTTCTTACACCTTACTCCCCAAGATATACTCTTTAATTCAGTGATACTGGCTTTTTGGTTGTCCTACAACCAATACACCTCCATCTCAGCTCTAGGCATTTTCACTGGCTGTCCCATTTTCACTGGCTTCAAATACTCACCCTTCTCTACCCCAACTACTGACTTTCCTGGCTTCCTTTAAATCCCAACTAAAATTCCAGCTTCTACAGGAAGCCTTCCCTATCCCCTCTTAATTCCAGGGCCTTCATTCTTTTAATTATTTCCTGTTTATCCTGTTTATAGCTTGCTTTGTATATGTGTGTATGTGGAAGTGTATGTGTGTATGATTATATGTCATTTCCCCCATTCGATTTTAAGTTCCTTGAGAGCAGGAACTTTCTCTTGCCTCTTTTGTGTCTATAGCATGTAGCACCATGCCCAATACATAGCAGGCACATAATAAATGTCTGTTTAATTGAATTGGAAATTGAATCCTTAGGACTTTTATGAAAAATCAGTTAACAAATTAGTTAAAGGAAATTACCTCTCCCGGTGGAACCAGGAAGAAGGTGCGTTTATATATGGTCCATAATGATCTATGAACAATTTGTATTTTGAATATTTTTCCCTATGGTTGTATGTTAAACCTGTGATCCTTGGAAAAACTATGAAACAAAGATAAGGTAAGGATAAACTTTCTATTAAGAACTATGTTAAGTGTAATTTTATGGGTTAATTTAACAAAGAATTTTATTAACAATTTTGGAAAAGATTTCTGTATTTGTTGGAAAGAAGACAAAAAGACATGTCTACAGAGAATATGAAGGTTTTTATCTAGAGTGATTCAAATGATTCACAACTGTTTTCAGTCAAGTGGAGTCAACTACTTGATATATTAGAGAGGTTGAAGTGACTTTGGTGACGACATTGACATTGGTCATGGCCAAAATATTTTAAATACATAAATATGTATTTAAATATGTACATATAAATTATATAGATAGTTGGAAAAATTAATAAAGTACTATAACTAGATTCAGGAAGATCTGATTTTAGAGCCTCAGACATTTACTAGTTAGTTGTATTACCCTAAGCTAAACTATATTAGCCTGTATACTCATCTGTAAAATGGGAAAATAATCACACCTACCTCCCAGGGTAATTGTAAAGGTAAAATGAGATAATATCTGTAAAGCACTTTGCCAACGTTAAAGCATTAGGTAAATACTAGCTATTATTACTTTAATAGACAAATAGGAGTCACTAATAATGGGGAAAAAAGATTTTATATTTCAGTGAAAAATTTTTAGCAGAGACTCTAGAGAGTTGATTAATGAGAACTGATTGCAAATTCATCAATGAAAAATAAATGTTCTAATATATCCCCCAAGTAGCCATATAGTTCAGAATTAATAAATTAAATTTTTAGCCAAAAGTCAAATGTCAGGATGACACTAGATGATTAACCAGTATAGTCAGACCCCAAACTCCTAAAGCTGCCTGAAGTAGGGATCATGTTTTATCATATCTGTTAAACATATATTATTAAGAACCATTTCCCCATGGCATAAATGGTCAAAGGATACTGACAAATTTAAGAATTGAGAAGAAGAAGAAGAATTCTCAGAGGAAAAATTCTATTAACAGCCATATGAAATATTACTTCAAATTCCTAATAAAAAGAGATCTGTAAACCAAAACATCTCTAAAATTTTATCTGTATGTATTATAGGAAGAGAGACATACCAGTATAGTATTAATGGAACAGTGTAATCATCCCATCATTCTGTGAAGCGATTTGGAATTATATTAAGAAAATGACTTAAATGATCATATATCTTTTATAATTCATATTCCTGAATGAATGGTTATCACTATGGCTTTGTTGACTTTTATTAAAAATAGGAATGGGTAAAATATGTTATGATGTTAAATGTGATTAAATGTAATAAAAAGCTATAGTTCAGGTTTGTTTACTTCATACCACGAAATTTGCTTCCATTCATGGACCATTTTATGGGTGACTTAGTTCTGAACCAAATATGGTTTTGCAAAGTTTTTCTTCACTATATTAAATGAGAAATTAGTGGTTATAGTTTCAAAGAGTTAATGTAATGTAATGTTCTTAGCATATTGACGTGAAGTTTATTTAGAATACTATTTGTATTGTTATGTACTTTGCCAATGAAGGTCATCTCTTTATGGATAAATGATGTAAGGAAAGTAGATATGGACTGGGCATTCAGAATCATAGAGATTTAGATCCAGCTCTGTTACTATTTCACTGTTCGACCTGGGAAAGTCACTTAACCCCTATATGTCTCAGATTTCTCTCCTATTATACTGTGAACTCATTATTATCAAGAACACTTTTTTTTAATTTATATTCCCAGTGCATGACACCTATTAGATATTAAGTAAATGCCTAACAATTTGATTCCCATATCTATCAAGTCCATTTCTGCTCTGACAATCTGTGGTTCTAGACTTGATCTCTAAGGTCCCTTCTATGGTTCTCTGAAATAAGCAAAATAAAGAGAGATCTGTAGTTTGTAATTATCTGAATGTTCAAAAAAATTACAGTTCATGGTACCTTCTCCTAGGAGATAAATATATGATAGAGATGGAAAGGATTATAGGATGGTCTGAAAGCTGCAAATGAACTTCCATAAACATTTTTAATTTGTGATAGCATTGAATAAAATGCATATATTACACTTTTAGTCAAAACTTACAGGCTTTTGGAAATACTGGCATATGTTCTTACTGTTAGTTTGTAACTTCACCTGGTGGCTTTCATTTTTCCTTAACATAAACACAGGGTGCAACGAAGTAATAGAAAAATGGAAAACATCTTTGACGGAAAATTAGATTGCAGCTGTGTAACTGGAGAGCACAACCATAAATCAGAATGTCAAATCCAAAACACATGACATTTTGCAAGTTCTCCATGTGTGCTATAATGTGATTACAGCCTGGATGCTATTATGATTTAAAACAAAGTCTTTCATGCTAGAGACAAAATGCAGAATGTGAGGTGCCTGGGGGAAAGGACCAGGAGCTAACAACTTACCCTGATTGTCAGAGGGCTGGGCTACAGTATTTCAAGAATACAGTATTTCAAGAAGTGGAAAAATGGAAAAAGAGAGGAAGAAGACAGAGAAAGAGACAGAGAGAGAGACAGAGAAAAAGAGAGAGACACACACACACACACACAGAGACAGAGACAGAGTAAGATTCCTCATGGCAGAAGTCTTAACATAAGGGATAAATTAGAGTGTTCAACTAGATCTAACCATCTGAATTTTTTTATATAAAAGCAAAATAGTAAAGCCAAATACAAGGATTACAGAAGTCATTCTTTCCTGTCCATCACATAAACAAATGATCCAGCTGTTATTGCTAAGATTCCAGTTTTAAACTTGGAATTTCTTATATAAACTTCAATGTAATAGTATTAAAAGTGTCATAGGCAATGAGTATCTAATCCTACTCAATAAATTGTAGGCTCGTCGCATGAACTTCCAGAACTTTTAACGACTGTTGGACTTTTTTTTTATTTTGTAATTTAAGTAATTTCCAAATTGTGCAGTCCACCAAGTACATTTTCAAACAATGTGGGCAAGAAATTGTGATATACTGATCAACCATAGGGAAAAAATGCAAAGGAGAAAAAGTTTAGTTAAAAGACAATGAAAGTACCAAAGGGAGCTTAAAATCAGATGACTTAAGAAAAGGGAATGTTTAGTTCTTAAAGATAGAACCATGAGCTAATTTCTATTCTCAAGCTATCTTAACTCAGAGTGCTATTTTGAGTCTGACTATCTTTGGACATAGAGTGGTTATTTAGGGGGGTAGGTTGAAGGAGGTAATTAAATTTCACTTTGGGTGAGAGG
This sequence comes from Gracilinanus agilis, assembly GCF_016433145.1. Classification (NCBI taxonomy): domain Eukaryota; kingdom Metazoa; phylum Chordata; class Mammalia; order Didelphimorphia; family Didelphidae; genus Gracilinanus; species Gracilinanus agilis. Next base: position 444,963,273 of record NC_058131.1, on the reverse strand, counting down.
AGAACAGGATGTATTTGATATATATGTAGCTGCTAGGGGCTAATAAGCTGCTCAGTAATGATGTCAGGAAAATTTGAAGATGATGTTTTACATAGCTTTAAAAATAAAAGTGGGAATAAGAAGAGAACCTGTCTCTTGTGCTCCCTTTTCAATTTAGATACATTAGCATCTTCTTGTTCTTTAGGGGTTTGCAACTTGTTTAAAATTAGAAGAAAGAATGAGAAACTGAATTACTTTCCTGTAACACTGATTGAAATTAATCATCAAAGAAACAGAGCAAGAAGATACTTCAAAAAGTAATTTCATCATCCTGGTGAAAAAGTTGAAAAAACAGTTTTCATTTTGGGAAACGAAGACTCGGAAAGATTAAGTGACTGTCGAGTGGCTAGTAAGTAATAGAAGCATATGAATAAATTCAGGGGAAAAGGAAAAGATCATGTATATTTGCATATACACTATATACAAAATATGTAGTATTTTTGTGGTAGCAAAAGAAAAAGGGGGGTTGAAATACTATTGTGCTGTAAGAAATTTGGAAACACATTTTAAAAATATATGAAATGGTTTATATGAAGTAAAATACCCAGAAGAATAATTCATATTATATAAATACCATAATGAAAAAACCTTAAGACTTTTATAAACTTATGAAAATGAGTAGAACCAGGAGAAATAATTAATACAATAACAATACTGTAAAAAACAATTTTGAAAACTTTAAAAATTATGTTCACTAAAAATGACCATTTGTGATTCTATAGAACTGATGAGGGGGCAGTTGGGTGGCTCAGTGGTTTGAAAGCCAGATGGGAGGTCCTGGGTTCAAATTTGACCTCAGATACTTCCTAGTTGTGTGACCCTGGGCAAGTCACTTGACCCCCATTGCCAGCCCTTACCATTCTTCTGCCTCGGAACATATTGGTTCCAAGACAGAAGATAAGGGTTTAAAAAAAACTGATGAAACATGCTGTCAGTAACAGAGGGGTGATGGATTTAGGATGGAGAATGAGCTATTCATATCTTTTAAAATTATAGCCATTGAGGGAATTTGTTTTGCTTCACTATGCATGTTTGTTATAATGATTTTTTCCCTTTATTTTTCCTCAGTGGGATGAAGAGAAACAAGAGGGAGGGAAAAAATGGGTTTCTACTTGTTTAAAAAATAGAGAAACAGAGTATTTGTTTAAAAAATTGAGAGATGGAGAGTGCTATAGATATGGAATTTTACATGTACTTTCAGATAAGGTCACTTATTAGTTTTATTTAGTTATTTTACTTTATAAGAAGACTCTTCAAAATTAGGCATAATCTGCAAATTTTGAAATATAAAAATAAAACCTATCAAAAAAGAAACCAAAAATACTCCAACAACAAAAAAACCCAAATAGCCAACCTTTTACCAATGCAGTTGCCATAGTTAACTAGTTAAGTTAAATGTATTGGTTTCTACTCAATGTGATTCATGACACTTTGTGTCACTCTCAAGAGTGACATGGTGATCAGCTCACAGAAGATACTTGACCAATGTTTTTTTCATTTTATTATGTTATATTGTATAGGTGAAAAAAAACAAATCTTTCAGCTGAGACCTTAAAACATAATGTTGATGGATGGGGATATGGTAGTTTTTATTTGACAGATTACAACAGATCAAAGAAGTGAAAGTGGAAACCTTAAATATCATCTAGTTCACCTCATTTGTTTTATAGATGAGGAACTGGAGGTCCAAGGGAGATTAAATTATCCACACAAGGTCACCTTGTGCAACCTTGTTGCACTTCTAAGTAGTAGAGCTGGCATTTAAATCCAAGTCCTTTCAGCTGGTATTCAGCAAACTTAACATTTTATCACACCATTTTAATGATCTCTTAGAATCTCTCTCAACTCTGATTCTTTGAATATATACACTCAGGGGCTATTTTTATTTATTTATACCCTTTCCAGACACTCTAGACCAGTGATTCCCAAAGTGGGTACTACTGGCCCCTGTTGGGTGCTGCAGCAATTCAGGAAGGTGGTGATGGCCAGAGGTGCATTTATCTTTCCTATTAATTGCTATTAAAATTTTTTTTAATTAATTTCCAGGGGGCTAAGTAATATTTTTTCTGGAAAGGGAGCGGTAGGCCAAAAAAGTTTGGGAACCACTGCTCTAGACTTTAGTAAATGGAAACTCTTTTAAAAAAAAAAGTTTAAATAAAAAACTCTAGATTTTCCTAGCTTATTTCAGATGACATTATCAAGAGCACATGGTATTACTTAGACTCACAGCTAAGCAACATACAGGGATCCATTTCTCTCATTTTAAAAAATCCTACATTAATGATCCCTAATACTAAAAGGTGATGATAATCAAAGTTCTGAAGCTTAAGGCTATTTGCTGTCTATGATTCTGGCATTTTTATTTTTGGAACTGATTTTCTCTTCATCATAGTATAACATCCATTAAAACTTTCTTTAATTTTAATGAAGAGCACAACCCTTGGAATGAAATGGTGCGATGGATGTACTTTTACCAAAAAATCTGAAAACCAGAATAGAGAATGAAATTATTAAAAACATGTTCTGTTCAACTTTAATTTTCACCAGCTTTTTGCTAGTTTACTTTAACAAGTAACATTTGATTGAATTCAGACCTACTTTTGTTTACAAAATGAAATGAGAGCCAGAAAGAGTCATGACCTGGCTAATTTGTACGTATACTGCCTCTTCAGTCTCCTCCCCTTTAAAAAAATAAAATAAATTCTTTTGTTTTTTTGTGTGATTTTAATGACCATCTCTATTCTTTGCCATTACACCAAGCAGTACTGTCAAAATTAGAACATATCTTATTTCCTCCTTAACTCCTAATATTTTATATGTTATTGAGAGAAGGTAAGATCCCAACAATACACAGCCTAAGAAGCAAAACCAGTTCTTTCAGATCCAAAATGTAGAAGACAATGTAGAACAATAAACAAGGAAGTACAATGTAATGGTAGATCATTTTTTAATTGCTTAAGAAGCAAGCTTGATGCCCTATTGCATTACCTTTACCTTCTCACTATTTTGTCTATTCACCTTAAATTCTATTTGAAAGTGTCTCCTTTTTTAGTTTCAATAATTCTTCTTTGCCTTCTGGGATAGGGTAAATGAGAGTAACAATTTAACTTTTGTGACTACTACCAGATGCATCCCTTAAATTCAACAATTAAGAGCCAAGAGTTCCTTTATCACCTGCTCTGAAATGCTTGTTTTATATATTGAATAAGGACTAGTTAGTACTTTGTTGTTGTTGTTAATATTGTTGAGTTGTTCAAACACTACTTTCCATGGGGTTTCCTTGGTAAAGATACTAAAGTGGTTTTCCATTTCCTTCTCCAGTATATTACAGTAAACAGAGGTTAAAGTGACTTGACCAGCGTTACATAGCTAGTAAATGCTGGAGGCTGTATTTTAACTCATACCTTCCTGACATGAAGTCCAGTGATCTTTCCACTAATACACCTAGCTGCCTCAGGTAGCACTTTGCTAATATAAAAAAAAATACACAAGCTTTATATGCATACTATCAATCCATAAGCTGGTAACTAAAAATGTCAGAAAGACCTTTCTCACACTTTACCAAATTCCAAAGTTTGCTGTCCATTATCACTTATTTTCCCTTCAAAGCTGACAGTATTTATTTTAATCTAATTTCAACTGAATATAATTTTTATGTGTAGAGGTAGGGGACCATCATAGGCAAATTCAAAGCAGAGTCCATTCACTTATACTATTCTTACATTCTAGAATTTAAAATTTTTAGAGTTAGAGGGGGACTTGGAAATAAATCCCTCATTTTGAAGTTGATCAAATTGAAATCCAAAAAAGTCAGATGACTTATCTAAGGTAACATAGCTAATTAATGTTGGCCAAAATAAGAAATCAAGTAACCAAAATCCTAGTTCAGAGATCCTCCTATGCCTATACTCTCTTGAAGAATCAATTTCTCCAACTAGACTTTTGAGATTGTAAGGGTTAAATTAGGAGTTTTGACAAAATAAGAGAGCAGCTTTTAATAATTTAAGTTTTAATAAAATTATAGTAGTGTTGCAAATTAATATTATCCCTTTAAGTCAGAGAAAAGAAAACTTCTAGCAGCTTTTAACAATTAACAATTTAGTTTAAAATAGATAGTAAAATGAATATAGAAAAGGAGAGAAATATAGGAAAGAGGTAGAGAAAGAAAATTTCCTAATGTCTATACTAGTTATCCTGTAACTACCTATAATTATTACTTAAAACTGCCTATAACTAACAACCACCCCACGAAGTTCCAACCCAATCCAGCCCAATCAAAACCAAACCAATCAGTGTTTAATCCAACCCCAATTAGGTCTGTCAACAAAGACTAGCCACCTTCCAAAAGTTCAAGAAAGAAAAAAACCTAACAGCCCAAACCCCAAAAGCAAAAAAGCCCTCTAAAGACTAAAGCCAAAAAGCCCTCTCAGTAAGCTTAGATCTGCCTTTTATATTGTAGCAACTAAACCCCAACCACCAACCCAACATACTCCCAGGAGCCAACTTCCCCACAACTGCCAGGCCTAACTCTTAGCAACTGACACCTTTTCCTACCTCACTTCCTGTCTTTATGGTTTCTCCTTCCTGTCTCTATGGTTTCTCCTTCCTGTCACTGTGGGCTGGTTAATCCCTACACATCTCTATGCAAGCAAGGTCCCTTGCTAAATTAAAAAAGGAATAAAGAATTCCTTTTTACAGGATTCGCCCTAACAATGCAATTCTATTTCCTACAATGTTGACTCTGCTTTAGTCAAGTTGCTTTCTCCATCATTCCATTGTATTCCCATATAGTAGATAGTCATGTCACTTTCCACCAGCTGTTCTTCAAAACATTCAAAAAGAAACTTCAACTTTAGCATTGAGGCTTGAGGGGAGCAAAAACAGCAGAAGGTATATGAAAGTATTTAGAAGCCCATCTCTATTTCTGACTTCCATAACTTCCCTATGTCCTGGCACCCTGGAAAGTGCTTCATCCCCTGCAGACTTGTTGCTGTGAAAGGTTCCTCTAATTGGTTCTGGGTTCTACAGAGATTCTTTCTCCACTCATCTCCAGTCTTTTCAAATTCCTAGAAGATCCTGAAGTATAGAAGTTCTACTTTCAAATCATTCTGCTATATTATATAATTTTATGAATCAGTTTGTTCTATTCTCATTTAAAGTAAAAATTGCTAAATGTGTATCTCTTATTCTGTTTTTTTTTCCTTCTGTTTACTCCTCCCTCTCTTGATACAAATAAAAATAAGGTGTTTAAAGGAGCAAGGTACAGGGGAGTAGGTGAGGAGGGGAGGAAGTTTGCCTAATACTTGTAGCCTGGTAAGTAAATTACTTGTTTCCTCTATGTTGAAGCACTTTTCTTACCTGTACCTTTTACCCTGTATACCAGGATTTTACTTTCCTCCTTTCCTTTTAATCTTGATTTCATGTTATTCTATCTACTTAACTGTTCTCTTACGTTTCCAGATTTCCCTTTAAGATACTTTTTCCTTTCCCTTGTCTTTGCTCCCTCCTACTTCCTTTTGGAGTTTAATGTATTTTTATACCAACATCTCTATGTGTTTGTGAGGTGGGGTAGAATATAACTTGGTTAAATTCTTCCTTTATCCAGTTCAAATGAAAGTGAAATATATGGGATGCTCTTTTTTTCTCTGTAATTATATACCTTTCATCTGATGCACTCCCTTATATGATGAGTTTTCTTTCCTCCTCCATTCTTCCCATTCAGTACCCTGTCCCCACAAATGTCGTCTCTTAAGGCCATAAAGAATAAAACTTAATAATGTTATCTATGTTCCTTAAAGTTATTAAAGTTCTGTGAAGACATTTATTTCTATTAACCTACTAATAACCTAATTAATAACCTATTAACATGTAAAGATGTCATTTACATTCTCTTCTAACTAAGAAATATATGTACCTTTTTTCTATTATCTCGCTCCCCCCTCGATGGCTGTAATATCATTTCAAAATGTCTATTTTAAATTTTTTACCAAGAATATTTGGAAATTTTATATTCTCTTAAAAATGCCATTTCTCGGGTTCCGGATTAAGATGGCAGCAGAGTAGGAAGCAGCTCTTAACCTCTCCTGACCAAAACACACAAAACTCCTCAAGGGGACATAAAAACAAGTCCAGACAAACGTAGGAACCCCACAACAGGGCACAGCATGGAAGGTATGTGGAATCGGGACATTTCCATGCTATAAAGGGGTGAAACAGCTCTCACTAAATCGCGGGCTGAGCAACCACACCACCCCCACCCCCTCCACACACACCACCTATAGCGCCGAAGCCAGCTAAAAAGAAATAGAGCAAGTTTGGGGCACCCATCAAGTCATTGGCAGCTCTGGGGCCTGTTCCTGAGAGCAGCAAGATTTAGGACCCGAAAAAGCTAAAGAACGCACGCGAAATCTGAGCGTGGGAGCAGGGCGCAGAGCGCGGGCTCAGGGCGCATAATTCTCTGTAGTGAACTCTATTCACTATTATAGTATTCACTATTATAGTAATCAGAAGAATAATTCACAGGGTGAGGGTGGAACACTAAATAATCTAAGATGACATGGGGGATGGGAAAGAGGGGGTGAATAGCAGGGGACACCAAAAGAAACTTGAGTGAATAAGAAAAATAGGATATTCTATTACACACAAAAAGGGCATGGGAGGGAGAGGGGACAAATACTATTATAAGAAGGAGAGGAAGAGAGCATTAAGAGGTAATAATCAAACCTTACTCTCAGTATAATAAACCGGGACAGGGAAGAGTAGCTATACTATCCATTGGGACATAAAACTCTTATCTAACTCTTCTGAGAAAGTTAGAAGGGATAAACCAATGGGAGCAGGGGAGTGGGGAGGTCAAAAAAAGGGAGGGGAGAAGGGTGAGGGAATTCATAAGGCCTTTAAAAACAAAAAGAGGGGGAAAAATAAGGGAGGGGGTAGAAAGGGAAGTTAATCAAGGAAGGGGATAAGGGATAGCAGCTCAATAGCAAACCACTGGTTTAAAAGGAAAAAGGAAAAGAAAAAGGGGGTAGTAATAGGGGAGGATACGAAAATATCAGCAAATGTACAACTGATGATTATAACTCTGAATGAGAATGGGATGAACTCGCTCATAAAAAGGAATCAAATAGCAGAGTGGATTAGAAAAAAAAAATCCTACCATATGTTGTCTACAAGAAACACATATGAGATGGGTGGACATACACAGATTTAAGGTCGAGGGCTTGAGCAAAATCATTTGGGCGTCAAATGAGAAAAAGAAGGCAGGAGTGGCTATTATGATTTCTGACAAAGCCAAAGTAAAAATAGATATGATTAAAAAAGACCGGGAAGGTCATTACATCCTGAATAAAGGCAGTATAAACAATGAGGAAATAACACTTCTCAATATGTATGCACCAAGTGGCATAGCACCCAAATTCATAAAGGAGAAACTGGCAGAGCTCAAGAAGGAAATAGATAGTAAAACCATACTAGTGGGAGATCTAAATATTCCTCGGTCAGATCTAGATAAATCAAGCGGAAAAATAAATAAGAAAGAGGTAAGAGAGGTGAATGAAGTCCTAGAAAAATTAGATTTAATTGATATGTGGAGAAAAATAAATAGGGACAAAAAGGAATACACCTTCTTTTCAGCTGCACATGGCACATTCACAAAGATTGACCATGTTATAGGGCATAGAATCATTGCA
>NC_058131.1:444932498-444950547 GCF_016433145.1 Gracilinanus agilis | reverse complement strand
GCATGGGTCGGGGTGGACATGATTGAGGGTGTGGACTCGAAACTACCACACCAATGCAACTACCAACAATTTGGAAATAGGTCTTGATCAAGGACACATGACAAAACTAGTGGAAATGTGCATCGGCCATGGGTGGGGGGAGTGCGGGGTGTGAAGGGGAAAGGAGGAGCATGAATCATGTAACCATGTTAAAAATGAATATTAATAAATGTTTTAAAAAAAAGAATAGAAGTTGCACATTAAATGCAAAAAAAAATGCCATTTCTCCCTATTGGTTGTTTTTTTTCCATGAAGAGTATCAAAATTACTTCACAGGTGATATCTTTGACAAGTATATAAATTGGTTTTAAGTGACTCAGAGTTGCACAAAGTCCTAGGCCTCCTTCTCTTCTAGATACATCAATGTTAAATGGGAAAACAAAAGTGGATGACCTTGGCTTCTTTGATGTCTAACCAAACTTTAAGCATTCCACAGTGACCACTTCCATCACCATCATGGCCATTGGAACAAATTGTTCCCATCAACCCCTTCCATAGGGGAAGCCTTCACATACCTGGCTGAAACACCCTACCCCCAACTCACTCACAGATGTTGGGACACTCAATTTGGTTTGTTTAACCTGCCTGAAGAAGTTTATGAGGATGTGGCCACTGTGGAATGCTTAAAGTTTGTCAGGTGGACACCAAAGAAAGAAAGTGGCCCTGATAGGACTTCACGAGCTCTCACACTAATGGTACTAGTCTTCCTTGAACATCTCATAGACCCATTTTTCCCCTACAGGATTATTCTGTTTAAATCAGACACTTAAGGGGGTTTCTTGAAAACAGGTTTTTAGGGCCAAGCTTCGATTTGGAGTTTCATAAAACTAAGTTGTCACTATATAGTCTTCCATTTTTCTATTCTTTTTCTTTTATTTTAAAATATTTGATCTTTTTTGTTTGTTTTTTGTTTGTTTTCATTTCCACAGTTTTCTATAATCAGAGATGATTACATCTGGTACATTACCAAAACCTTGAAAAGTGAAACACCTCTAAATGGAAATATACCACACACACACACACACACACACACACACAAAATACATTTTGTAATAAACATCTATACAAGAGAATATTTTGGTAGCAATACAGACTTGGTCTCTTTCACACAAGTGAAGTAGCACCATGGGCAGCACCTTCATAAGTGGATGAATTGGACTACACAAACATTTTCAGTGAAAACATGTATGTCTCTTATTCTTCCCATTCTAAAGGTAGTCCCTGAAGCATGAGAAAGAATTGTGCCTTCAAATAGTGTTGTACTGAGAAAGCAGGGTGGCTTCAGTGGATTGAGAGCCAGGCCTAGAGATGGGAGGTCCTAGGTTCAAATATGACCTCAGATACTTCCTAGCTATATGACCCTGGGCAAGTCACTTAACCTCCATTGCCTAGCCCTTACCTCTCTTCTGCCTTGGAACCAATACACAGTATTGATTCTAAGATGGAAGGTAAGGTTTTTTTTTTTTAATTCATTTTTTTCTCATTAAGTCATTAACTTCTATTTGGTCCATTCTGATTGTCAAGAAATCTGTTACCTGGGTAAGTTTTCATAACTTATGTGCTGACAATCTGGTTTTATGAAGCCCCAAATTGACCCTTATCCCGTGATAACCTGACTTCAAGAAACCACCTTACTGGCCCTTGTCCCAGAGTGAATCATAAATCCTCAAGCACCACCTTGATCACTTTAGATAATATCAGCAGGTATAATCAATTCTTAAGTATCCTTTTTGTTTTCATAGTTTCTCCTTTTCCATCTAGATTATTCCCAGGTACCCCAGCCTTTGGCTATTGCATCTAGGCCTCTCCCAGCCATTTTAGGCTTTGGCTAGTATAGTTCCAAAATGAATAACAAAGCATAATCTCCTAAAATTTATATTAGTATATTGCATTCTGTAGTTCAATGGAATTCTCAGAACTGAAGTTGTCTGCCTCTTCCCAATAATCTTCCTACTTCTGTTAAAGACCCTTAAAACTACTTTGGGAGTTCTGTGTTTTTTCAGGTTGACAGTCTCAAATTATCTTTCCTCTTTCTGCAGCTTTCAAGTTTTCTTTGATCTTTATTGTAGCTACTTGGTACTTGAATTCTTTCTCTTTGGCTACTTTTAATAATTTTGGTTTGATCTACAAATTTTGCATTTTTGAGTATGACATTCCTTGTAGGTTTGGGAGGGGGACAGGGTTCTTTTGGGAGGTTATGGTAGATACGATATATTTTCCCTTTACCATATTTACTAAGAGACATGAGAAGTTTTTTTTTTTTTACTTTTTTTTTTAAACCTTTAACTTCTGTGTATTGCCTCCTAGGTGGAAGAGTGGTAAGGGTGGGCAATGGGGGTCAAGTGACTTACCCAGGGACACACAGCTAGGAAGTGTCTGAGGCTGGATTTGAACCTAGGACCTTCCATCTCTAGGCCTGACTCTCAATCCACTGAGCTACCCAGCTGCCCCTGACATGGGAAGTTTTTAAAAATAATTTCTTTAAATTTGATATTCAAATTTTTGTACATAATTTTCAAATAGTTGGATAATTCATAGAATATCTCCCTTTGACCTGATTTCCAAGCCTATTGTTTTCTATATGTTATTACATTTTTCTTCTGTTTTCTAGCATTTTTATTTGTTTTCATATTTAATGTCTAGATAGGGTCTGACAAGCACTAGAGGCTTAAAGGAGAGGCAGAAGAACAATCCCTAGGCAAAAACCAACCTGAGACATCCTAGAAATAAATGGAATAGGAACTCAGAAATGCAAAATGCCCTCAAAGGACTAAGACTGCTCCCTCAAACCCAAAGAGGAAGAAAGGCCCTAAGCAAAAAGTAGGTACCTCTCTGCTTCATATCTCAGAAGGCGGTGATAGGAGACCAGAATACAGGGATAGCCAGGAACTAAGCAAAAAGAGTAGAAAAATCCTAGGCAGAACCTAAAATGAGGAAAAACCAGGGACCTTATGTTAAAAGAGAGAGCCCCCAAGCAGATCTAAGCCCCAAAGCAATCCTAGAATCCTTCAAGGTCACCATAATCATAGATGACTATGGAGCTTGTCCCAAGCACAAATCCTTCAACCTAATGTCACTAGCATGCTTCCTCATCCATCCTCTAGAATTATGCTCGGTGATTTCACTGAGCACAATTCTTATGACTTTTGAAGACGTTTTCTTAACAAAAATCATTCCCTTGGTTCTATTAATTTCTCCCTGTACCAATCCATATGTCTCTGTTTCTTTTAATTCATCCCTTCCATTATTTCTTTCAGTATAATAACATTCTATTACATTCACATGCAAAAATTGTTTGTTTGTGATAAAGTTCAGAAAGATAGTGAACTCTTCTCAATGAATCACCAAGATGGAGTCAGGGATCCTTTCTATCAAAACAAGTTAAGTTTCCTACTCCCAACCTAAGCCCTATTTCAGATAGATAGGATTGAAACAGTTCTTGTTTTGATTGGTTAAACTCTGATTGAATTATTAAGATAATTAGTTTTTATAAATTATGCACTCTGATTAGCTAGCTTTTGAGATAAGATTGCAATTGTTAAGTAACCAGTCAGTGGTAGAGTGGTAGAGGGGAGAGACCATCTCTGTATTGGTGGAGTAGGATAGAAGAAGGCTGCCTGCTCCCATGCTTTGAATTTGCTTGCTGGCTGTAACATTGTGTATAGTCAGAAAATCTTGAACCCCTGGAAATGCATTGCCCAAAATTCCTTTCTGTATTACCCACAATTCCTTTTCCTTTCTATTTACATTCATCTTTTGCATGATTGTATATAAGTTTTGGGTAATGCCCCTCTTGCTCTCTCTTCCATTTGAGGTGAGTAGGGAATGTCCCCTGTGTTCTCTACCTCTCTAGTTAAATATTAATAAATCTTTATAAATATTATACTTTGGAGATATTGAATATTAATTTTAAAATCCACATTTGTAACACTTGTATTCCTGACCCAGCAAGACTTTTGACACACTGACACCGAGTTAAAGATTCTTTTGAATAGGTGGCTGTTCTCAATTGGGGGCTTGCTTAGGATCTGAGGGAGCTTCAGGACCCTCTGGGTTCTAATATCCACTGACAGGAAGTCCAGCTGAATCAGCTGATTGGCTGCTGGGGCCCAGGGATCCTTGGCAGTGGCATTACAAATTCTTTGAGAAGGAAAAAGCACACCTGAAATGAAAAGGCTATTCCATAAGCCTGGGGTCAAGTAGTTAAAACCCATAGATCCAATTGGTGAGACATGGTTTGAGTCTATACTTACCTGTAAGTTTCCAGTTAGAGTCTGGTACAGAGGGGAAAAGTGAATCCTGAGAATCAGGAAAAGGAAAGAATTCTCTCCTAGAGATTCCCAAAGATAGCCCTTTAGGGGACCAGTTGAGTAATTGGAATGACAAAGGAAAGAGTAAAAAAGAAAGTGATTAAATATTAGTATGGGCCTGAGTGCCCCTGAAAGCAAGAAGGAGGACTCAGCCTTCTGGCCAAAATTCAGATCGTCTGAAGATTGGGTGTGTCAACTTCTAAATTTATTATGTTATTGACAATAGCTCTTACAACTCAGAAGAAGGTGAACACAGCCAGGTTGTGGTTACCTGACTCTGCTCTATTTCCTCTTAGGGGTGAAGGTTGAAAAGAAGGAAGAGGGTTCAAAGGGAGATCTTCTTGAACTTTTGCCCCATCCTATATTTCACCTCAATAGGTGGTGGACTTAGGAGAAGGGGTAGTTGGGGAAATAGAACTTGCCTGTAGCACACAACCAAGACAAGGACTTCTTTGAAAGGAACTAGAACAGCTAACTAAGGATGTCCAACTATTCCCACTTCCAGAAAGAAGAGGCAACAAATTTGAAGGACTACGATAGAAATATGGGAAAGGCACTATGTGTCTGGACCAGGTGTGGTACCTGCTGACCAAAACTATCCCGATGTAGATCTAGGCTTAGATTTAAAAAAATAACAATATGAGGGATTTGAGAAAGTTTTTAAAACAATATCTATAGTAGTTAGCACAAGAAAACTTCTGAAAATGTCTTGTAGTTTCATTGTATTCTGTATCAGCTATGCAAATAAGTCTCTTATCTAGTAGCATGAAGTATACTTTTATCATTGAGATTTAAAGTGAATAAAATGGTTAAATGATTTATTTAGTAAATTAGTAAATTAAAGTTGAAACTTGACCACTGTCTTTCTTAATGTTGAAAATAGGTAGCCAGTCTGCTTGTCAGAGGTGTCATTAGAACCATGCCAAGTAAGCTCTGCTATCAGCCCAGAGAGGGTAAAGTTTGTTTTGAGATCAACAAACAGCAACAAAAACTAAATTAAATTAACACTCTCATAATTTTAGTTATTTCACAGCTAATATGCCAGTAAACAGATGAGAGACAAACTTGAATTCCTGAATGCTTAATTAAATGCACTAATTCAATAACTTATAATATCAGAAATTTAATACCATCTTTATGGAAAAGAGGAGGCTAAGCACTAAGATTTTCTGTAATCTAGGAAAAGTGCTCACAAGTTAAAATACTAACAATAGGAAGAAAAAGTTCCAGATCTGTAAATTTGAGATGTAACATCTATCCATAGTTTGGAATGCTATCAAATGCTATATGGAATATGGGCAAATACTCTATTTTAAAATAAAAATAATTTTATTTTGAAGGTATATGTGCCATTAATGCAACCTGCATGTACCATGCATTTTTTTTAATCATAAGTAATCTCAGTTCACCAATTTGTACTACAATTAATGTCCATGAATTGGACAAACTAATGTGCTAAGATATAGTGTTTAAAACATGCAGTCTTTTAAAATATGTATTATTCTGGGTTATTGAGAAGTAATTAAGGTAAATGTGTGAATGTTTTGATGCTAATAAATTTAAAATATTACTTATATTTAAAGCAACTAAGAGTGTTTTCCATATGTCCCCGTTTGGCAAAAAGGTGGGAGATAAAGCCACCATTAATTCTAGAGAGAAAGGTTTGATGTAATGTAAGATAAACTGCCCCTAGAATTATTAACCACTTTCTGACTCAATTTCTGTAAAGGAATCTCCTATCTAGTTTGTAACTGGAGCTTAAGAACTATCTTGTTTCCTTACTACAACTTTTCAACAGCCAAGGTGAGGAAAGCCTAAGACCCTTGAGGGCTCACAGACAGATAGATCTGTGATACTGATATAATAATCACTATAGAAAAACTAAAGGGAAAAAAAACTTGCCAATTTTCCTTTAGCTAACTTTTTGGTCTGCTTAGCAGAATCACTAGACCTGCCCCTACATAAAAGGCTTGTTTGGGTTATTGAATTCCAAGACAATAAAACTGGATTACTGAAAATGTAAACTTTTCACCTCTAAGCTATGATTGGTGAGATTTGCCATTTGTGGATCTCAGCTGATATTATTTTGAGTTGTGAATTCAGGTATCATCTTGAAAAGCCACAAGGCTCTCAGAGGAATGTGAATAGTTACAGGTGCAGGTCTTTAAAAAAAAGGTGAAAGGACAATCTCAGCCCAATCTGGGATGGGAATCCTTCTAACTTGATAAGCCCACTTGATTCTGAATATTCCTGAGTCTAGTTGCCGCATGAATGATTGATAGGTCTGATTCTTACCTGAAGTCAGAGTTAAATTGCTCTGTTTGCTTATCTGTTCCCCGCTTTTTTCTTGTTATGACAAATTTCTATAGTCAGAGCAAGCGCCCAATGGAAGATAAGAGCACAATGCAAATTGTAATATGAAGGTGTGAACATTCCATATCCCAAACAACCAAATGAATTGGTAGTTGAAGACTAGAATTTATCAGCTGCTAGCTAACATACTTTAAGTATCTGGGTTTTTGTTAATCAAGAATCTATTTGTATCTGTTGTCACGGGTCTGTAGAAGCAACTGTAAAAACCCATGGAGCCTCCAGATTTAATTTACCACAATTGAAGCTTAGCTCTTAGGCTCAGAATTATGGCCAGAATTTTCTGTGTTTTTTATAGAATTTTCAGTAGAGAAATCTATCTGCTAGAGTGTCATTACTTATGTGTTCATAAAAGCTCTACTAAGCTATATTCAGATTTGCTTTACAAAAGATTTTAGTAGGAAATCTCAAGGATCTCTACCAGCAACTTGAAACAAAGGAAGCAAATTTACTGAGGAGAAATATCCCTGGTGTCAGAAGATGATTTCTGAGATGTGGTTTGTTGGTATTGGGGACAAGTCGCTCAAATGCAAAGAAGTCTGATGTTTAATCAATGTTATCAGTTGTTGTTGTACTAATTTCTTCTGTTCATACCTATTACTTCAGTATTTTGCCTCTGTTCCTATTGCTCCTACATTGCCTGATACCTCAGAGACTGAACTTGCACTCCACCTATCAGTTAATAGAAGCAGTCACGAAGGCAAGCCCTTAGGATCTCTGGCTGCTTCTAGAACCCAAGCATTTCCCTAATGACCCCTGTGTCCACAGCCACTCTCTCCTATGCCCCCCTTATATAGAAGTTAAACCATTGTCCATTTTTTCCTTAGAACATGGAGAGTGGGGAGATGGGATGGGAGTATAGGGTCCCCTGGTTATTCCAAGACTGTAGAGGAATCCCAAGTCAAAAGAGTACATGAGGAATTCCTCCATCCTGGACCCCAGGAATGTTGGTGGTGGTCACAAAACAGTTGGGGAAAAGGAACAAATTATGATCCTAAGGAAAGTAGAGACCCCAGATCAAAAAGAGGACTGCTTTAATCTAGAAACAGAAGCAGAAGAAATCTATAATAAATGGAATGAGAGGAGCCCAACTGGTAAATAGAAAGAGGAGGGATTTTAAGAGGTGAAATTCAGAATGATGGTAGACTTCCCTCAATGAATCACTAAGATGGAGTCAGAGAGCCTTTCTATCAAAACAAGTTAAGTTTCATGTTCCCAACCTAAGCCCCATTTCAGATAGATTGGATTGAAACAGTCCTATTTTTGATTGGTTAAACTCCACTTGAATAATTAAGATAACTGTTTTTGTAAATTGTGCATTCTGAATAGCTAGCTTTTGAGTTAAGATAGCTCTCAAGTAACCAACCCAACCCACGGTGAATGAGAGAAGAAACCATCTTTGCATCAGGGACTAGGATAAAAAATGGCTGCCTACTCCTGTGCTTTATACTTGCTTGCTGGCTGTAATACTTGTAACACTGGCTCATGAGTAGCCAGCAAGGCTTTTGACACACCAACACCAAGTTAAGCATTCTTTTGAATAGGTGATCATTCCTCTCATTGTTTAACCATTCCTATTATTGTTCAGTCATTCAGTCATGTCCAACTTTTTGTGACTCCATGAACCATGGCTATCCATAGGGTTTTCTTGGCAAGGATACTGGAGTGGTTTGTCATTTCCTTCTCCAGTGCATCCTTTTGTCAGGCAATCAGTGGTTAAATAATCTGCTCAAAATCATATAGCTAGGAAGTGTCTGAAGCTGGATGTAAACTCAGGTCTTCTTGACTCCAGGCCCAGTGCGCTTAATCACTTTAACCAAAGCTGACTTTTGTATGAATAACTTTATATTTTCTAATTCTTGGATACAAAATGGCATAAATTATTTTGCACGTATCAGTCATTTATCTTTGGAGTATAAATTTAATAATGGTATTATTGAATCAAATTGAGGGATTTTTAAAGGATATTTCCAAATTTCTTTCAAGATTTACAGCTCTCGCAACAATGTACTAGTCTGCCTATCATTCTATAATCATTCCAATAATTGTTAATTTCCTTTTTTTAACATTTTTGGCAATAAGTTTAAGATTAGAAGCTCCAAGTGGTTTTAATTTTCATTTCTTTTATTGCTAGGTATTTGGATCATCTTTATTTATTTTTTATTTTGCCTATTTGTAGTCTATAATCATCTGTATTATAAATATAAGCATTTGAATCAGTTCTTTCTCTATCCAACCTATATCAGAGAAATTGCCACAAAGATTATTTTTTCTGGTTTAACTTTTTCTCTTCTAATTTTACCTGCATTGTTTTCATTTGTTGAGTAGATTTTCAGTTTTGTATAAGTAAGGATTGTCTGTTTAATCTTCTATGATCATCTTTGTTCTTTGGGAAATTCTTAGTCTGTCAAGAGTTATAAAAGATGTATCTTTCTCTGTTCCTTTAAATTAATTATGTCTACATCACCTTTTAGAGCCAGATAATTTATCATTTTTAATTTTATTGTGGAATCTGGTGTGAGCTATTGGCATAAACCTAATTTTATACCAGATTGCTTCCCAGTTTTACCAAGTTTCTATCCTTACCCTAATAGATGAAAGCATTGGAATTTATCACAAAACACATTCATTTTCTTCTGTATCTTGTATACAAAATTTGTTCCCCTGATCACATTGTTACTTTCTTAACCAGTATCAAATAGTTTTGGCGATTACTGCTTCGTTACATAATTTGGAATCTTGTATTACTTCATTCTGGTTTTTTTTTTTAACTTTTACCTCTCATCTTAGAACCAATACTGTGTTTAGTTCCAAGACAGAAGAGTGGTAAGGGCAAGGCAATGGAGTTACTTGCCCAGGATCACACAATTAAGAAGTATCTGAGGCCATACTTTAACCCAGAATCTTTCATTTCTAGATCTAGCTTTCAATCCACTGGGCAACTTACTCATTCCATTTTTAAAATTTTACTTCTCTAAGTGAATTTTGTTATTATTTCAGGCTATTCTTTGGCAATTTGACTGAAATTGTACTCAGTAAATAAATTAACTTATATAGCATTGTCATTTATATTATTTTAGTTTGACCTAACCATGAGAAATTAAATATTTCTCCAATTATGAAATTATGGTATAGAGTTATAAAACTTTTCAAAGCTCTATTTATATATTTCCTGTGTGTTTTACTAGATGCATTTTCAAAGACTTTGTACATTCTGTAGTAATTTTGAATCTCTTTTTATCCCATTTTGCTACATTTTGTTGGTAGCAAAAACAGCTAATAATTTGTATGCATTTATTTATAGTATGCTATCCTATTAAAGTTCATTATTTTAATAAACTTTAGCAAAAATTTTAGAGTTTTCTAAACAGAGCATATAATTCACAAAAACCAGTAGTTACATTTTTCTTTTGCTCTTATTTTCTCAATTCTTTGTTTGTTTGTTTGTTTTCTTTTTACAGTTAGCATTATTAGCACTGTCTAATGATGATAAGGAACATCCTTTCTTTGCTCCTGGTCTTATTGGGAAAAGCTTCTAGTATTTTCCCATTAGACATAATGTTCATTCTTAGTTATGGATATTATTATATGATTATAGTAACAAAATACCTATTGTTTAAGCATTACTGACAAGAAGTGTAATGCAAGATTGATGCAAGATCTCTTGCATTTGCAAAATCACCCTAGGCAATCCTGGCAGTTAGGGGAATGGAACTTTGGCCCAGCTAGTGCCAGTCTCAAGACCTGACTGTTGAAGCTGGGACTATATATACCCCTGGAGAACCAACCTGGGAGTTCTGATTTCCTTGACCTCACCCAGACATCCAGCTACCCCCTGGACTTCCCCCTGGGGCCCCGGGAGGTATGGTTGGTGGGTTGTGGAACATGGGCAGGAATTAGTTAGGTTAGCCTAGCCAGGGGCACCCCTAAACCAAATCATCTACCTCATTTGTCTAGCTAGTGGACCACTTAACAGCAGGGCAGTAGAAATTATCCCTGGCTGAGGGGCTAGTTCCCTCAGCCTGATCTTACCTTCTGAGGCCCTTTGCCAGCACTGACCAGTCACCCTTAGCAACAGCTTCTCCAGACCCCCCTCTTCCCTCAGTTTCCCCTTGTGTTTAAATAAGCCCTTAGCCTGATACTGAGAGCTTCATAGTCATTTGTAACATCTTCTAGGGCTAAGGGCTGAGCAGAGGGAGAATAGTCTTGTCTCAAAAGAGGGATTTGACTAGGCATCCATTTTATTCAGGAAGTGAGTCGGCTTCACTTCCTGTTGGCTCTGCTTTCTCTCCAGCAGGGAGGGGCTCCTCACTCCTCACCTTAAAGGAGCCTACAGACAGCAGGGAGACTGACTGGACATCTCAACCCAGGCCCACACATCCCTAGCTGTCTCAAATCAACAAACATTGTAGTTATAGCCTTCCTGGCCCAGGAGACTTACTGGTACCACCATCTCCCCAGTATCAACCTGTTTATCCCCTTATTACAGCAGTGGTACTGTATTTCATCAGAAGTTTTTTCCCCATAAAAATGTTGTAATTTTTCTCTAAATTTAAAATTGCATATTACATTTATAGTTTTCTTTATATTGAATGAACCCTATCTTCCAGGCATAAGTGAAATCTAGTAATTTTATATAGTATCTTTAATAGGTTGTTGCAGACTCTGCTAATTACTCCCTGTACTTTTTTATATTTTTTCTCTTTCCCTTGTTTATATCAAGGCCATATTTGTGTCAAGAAAGTTTAATGGGATCCTTTATTTCCCGTTTTTGTAAATAGCTTAAATAATATTAGGATTAAATGTTCCTTGAATGTTTGGTAGAATTTATGTGTCCTTTTTTTTCTTTTCACAGTTCACTTATATTTTGTTATATTTTTTCTAAAACTGAATTACTTAAGCCTTCTATTTCTTGTTCTGTTAACCTGAATAGTTCATTAAGTTCTTAGTATTCATCCATTTTAGTTTACTAGTTTTATTTGCATGTAATTGGGCAAAACTATGTCTGATCACTTCTCTTATTTGTCGTGACATTTATTTGTTGTGATATGTGTATTTCTTTCATTTTTAACACTAGAGAAATGGCAATACTTTCTTTTTAAAATACATGTGTTCCTCCTCCATACACCACACACACCCCCCAAAAGTTCTTAGTTTCATTTGTCAATGAAATTGATTTTTTTGCCTTCATTTTTGTTAACATTTTCTTGATTTTCAGAATTTGTATTTTAGTGAAGTTTCCTCCCTAGACTTTTTTTTAGATGCTGCCCCAATTCATTGAAATATTCTCTCTCATTTGTTGACAAAAGGATTTAGAAATTTAACTTGCCACTCTCATCCATACTTATTTTGGCTACATTTCAAAAGTTTTAATTTACTGTCATATTGTGATTATTTTTCTTGTTGAAATATATATCAAGTCGCCCATTAGCTCCTCCCCCACAACTCATTCTCCTGTCTGGTTCACATTGGTTACCTTACTCCACTGAGTATTCCACCTGGAGGCTTAATTTTTGAGTCTTTGTCTGGAACTGCTCTATCATCATAAGTCCCAGCAATACTACTCATTTTCTTCCCATTCGAACTTCTGGTCTGTTGTAGCTTTGCATTGACTTCTTTGCCCCCACTTTCCACTACTTCATTAAATGTATCTTTCACCATTAGAATATAAACTCTTTAATTGAAAGAGTTATCTTTTTTCTCTTGTTTTTGCATTCTTACCACTTAGCACAATAACATAATAGTGGCAGGAAATGTCAATGTCCTTTCTTCCCTTTTGGACAAATGTAAAAGAAAAATAAATGAAAAGGAAAATGCAGAATTGAACAAATTTTTGGAGAAATTAAAACTAAAAGATTTATGACATCTTTTAAATGGGATTGCTAAAGAAGAAATACAATAAAATTATCAAAGGGAAACACACAAAACAATAAAATTTCAAAATTCATTTGGGAAAATTAGTTATTGAATACTAAAGAACAGAAATGAAATGATGTATGGATGAAGTGAGAATATTATTTCCAAACCACAACTTATGTCATAAAACAGAAACCATGAAAACCATCTCATATTGGTCAAAAAAATTGATTGCCAAGTAAGCAGAACCAAGAAAACAATATGCATTAAATACTACTACGATGTAAATCTACCACACAAAAAAAAATCAAAATTTTATGTTGAAAATTTATATAAAGGGGGCAGCTGGGTAGCTCAGTGGTTTGAGAGTCAGGCCTAGAGATGGGAGGTCCTAGGTTCAAATCCGGCCTCAGACACTTCCCAGCTGTGTGACCCTGGGCAAGTCACTTGACCCCCATTGCCCACCCTTACCACTCTTCTGCCTTGGAGCCAATACTATGTATTGGCTCCAAGACAGAAGGTAAGGGTTTAAAAAAAAATAAAATTTATATAAAACCAGCATGGCTCAAAAGAAAAGACTTGAGAAGATATTCCCTCCTCCTCTCACCCCATCCCTTTGGAGAGGAAGAGGAAGAGGAGGACTGAGAAATGACCAGACAGACTGAGAAACTGAAATGAGTTTGCAATTACATTTTAATCTGCTCTTTCCTAACTGATGAATTTTGTTAAAGTTTGCAAGCTAAACAAGAAATGAAACACCTGAACTTTCCTAAAGGATAAGGAAGTGCCAAAAATAGCCACAAGTTTCAGATAAGTCAAAAGTTGGAAGTTGTAAAGCAACATCCAGTGAGCATAATCAGGGAGGAATTACAAGCCCAATAGAAAGCAGGTCTGGCTAAAGCAGAGCAATAGCATTACTGGAAGGTATCAACAACTTTAATGATTAGAGTCCAGGGTTGCTCTTCCACATGTTAGCTATAACCACATTTGTTCCATACATGTGTGTCTTTCCATGTGTTTGTCCTGGTTAAGTGGGTCTCCTGTGTCCACTTTTCCTATTGATGTGCTGTGTATTTGTGAGAGAGTATGCCCCAGATTTATGGGGGAAATGTTTCTGTTTTGTTCTGTTTTTCTTTGTATTTCATTTCATTAAATGCCTCTGCTTTGACTTAATTGCATCCTCTGACTTTTCATGAAAAGTAAATACATTTGGGGGGACTCAAATGACCATTTTAAGGGATGGGAACTACAATTTTACTTGAGACTGGGTTTGGTCACTGTTTTGGAGTTAACCCTGAAAGGTTGGAACTTACAAATAATATTACCCAAAATCTCATCATGCAGATAAGGAAATTAAAAATCAAGAAAAATCAGAAATTTGTGAGTAGAAGTAGAATTATAAAAGAACTGAGATTTAAAAAAAAAACCCTAAGTTCCAAATGAAGACAATTCATCATTCTTCATGAAATGATGGGTCACAGTCAACAAATAAATATTAGCCCCAGGTTTTCAAGCTTGCATCAACTTGAAAAAAATACAGAACCACTAAAATGGTCAGAAAAAACAGATCTTTAATCAGGATAAGAGACAAGTTCTTAATACTTGGCCACCACACAGAGTCAAAGCTCTAGGACTTTGGAAACAGTGTCTCTGGGAGAATCCACTACCAAAGATGATTCTCCAAAGGGTGATAGAATTTGGCAGGTAGGGTTTTATATTCCTTTTGGGGGGACAAAGAAAGGGAAGTAGGATTGATTAGTTCTAATTAGCAAAAGGAAATGAGGAGCTCAGGGCTTGATTAACAGGAAGGGGCTGATGCTTTACACTGGATTCAAAAAGATGTTTCCAGACTGGGGCTAGACTGTCTGGGAGGGGGTCTCTTTGAGAGCAGGACTGATTGGGAGATTGCTACCTCTGACAAGCCACTATTGTTCTTTTCCCAGAATTTCTAGAGCAGCTGGTCCCTCAGACAGACACTTCCTTTGAATGCAAATTCAACAGGCTGGGCTAGTAAGAGATATAGGAACTAGGAATGAAAATTAAAGCAGTCAAAGGTTGCTTTGAGAGCAACTAGAGAAACTAGGGAAGGGAACTGTAGAGCAGGGAAGAGGCTATTAGCCTAGCCTCAAGTTCATAAAACATATTCCTAAATCACTAGACTATAGTTTTCAATATTTTTAAAGTACAAACTCAAAAGGCATATCCTAAAACATTTCCTGTAGTAAAGACATAAATTATTTCTGTCTCACTCAGGCCAAAACAGATTAAGATTAAGAGGCCTTTGTATTCTGAATGGGATGGGACAATCATCCTGCAAGGGATGCTGTCTTGGAAAGACCAACTTTACTAACACTTACTGGGGTCCTAGGCATATTCATTTTGGAGATATTAGTATTGCTAATATATTTGAGAATAACACACTAATTTGTTACTTCACACAGGCATTAATTTATTGTTCTTAATATTTTGTCTAATGGCCTTAGAAAAATGCCATTGATTTCATTTCAGGGTAATATTTATTACATGAAGGTATTATTCTTGCTTATTTCCAAATTATATCTAATCTTAGCTGTCAATTTCTGTTGGAATTAATTGACTTATCTTTCTTTCCCTTTGTATGGAAGGGAAATAGTTTTTATTAAGAGTAATTTTAACCTTCATGGCTTTCTCATGTTTTTCTTTGTTTTCTATTATAACTTGACTATTATGCACATATATTAAACTTAATTTGGAAAAATAATTTTAGAAGACATCTTTTACACTTATTTAGCTAAAAAAATCCATTTACAATCTGCTATTTATGTTATTCCAGCTTTGACTCACTCTCCACAGTGTGAAGTGAAAGTTTAAGGGGACCTTGAAATATCAAGGTTTACCCTCTTTAGCCACTATTCAAGGAACCAGGAAGTCATTACAAATACAACGTTTCTTTGAGAGAGTGAGAGAAAGAAAAAAGATGACCAGAAAAATAAAAAAGCTCCAGTTTACAGAAAAACCCCTTATTTATAAGAAAATAAAACCCTCAAGTTAAATGGCATCATCCTTGCACATTCACCCCAGTAACATTTCAGCCTTCCTGAAGTAGGAAACCTCCAAATTAACCTTTTTAGCAAATGTTCAAGGGTCAGAGTCAGGTTCTAATCAACATACAAACCCAGAACAGTTTATGAAACATTTTGGGTGCATGGCTGATTGGGAGATTGCGACCTCTGACAAGCCACTATTCTGTTTTCAAGAGCATCTGACCCACCTGTTCTCTCTGGAAGGCACCTTTTTGAATGCAAATTGCACAGGCTGAGTTAGTAAGAAGTGAAGGGACTAAGAATGCAAATTGAAGCAGCCAAGGGTTGCTTTTGAAAGGAACTGGGGGAGGGGGTTATAGAACAAGGAAGAGGCTATTAGCCTAGCCTTTGCTTCATAAAACTTATTACTAAATCACTAGACTACAGTTTTACACATTTCAAAAATACAAACTCAAAAGACACATCCCAAAGCACCAAAACTACTTTATATAGTAAAGACTGGTTACTTCTCATAATAAAGACTAATGTCTCACTGAGGCCAAAGGTAATTAAAAGACCATTGTTTTCTGAATGGAGTGGGGAAATCTTGTCCTGCAAGGGACAAGCTTTATTAACTCTTTCTGGGGTCCTAGGCTTTTTGGAGATATTTTGGAGATATTAATATTGCTAATATATTTAAGAATAACACACTAATTTCTCACTCCACACAACATGAAATTCTCAGATGCAATCATTCTTAAAAGTGAGGCTGTAGGGTTTCCGGGTTAAGATGGCGGCAGAGTAAGAAGCAGCTCTTAACCTCTCCTGACCAAAACACACAAAACTCCTCAAGGGGACATAAAAACAAGTCCAGACGAACGGAGGAACCCCACAACAGGGCACAGCGTAAAAGGTATGTGGAATCGAGGCATTTCCATGCTATAAAGGGGTGAAACAGCTCTCACTGAATCGCGGGCTGAGCAACCTCCCCACCCCCACCCCCTCCATACACAACATCTAAAGCGCTGAAGCCAGCTAAAAAGAAATAGAGCAAGTTTGGGGCACCCATCGAGTCATTGGCAGCTCCAGGGCCTGTTCCTGAGAGCAGCAAGATTTAGGACCCCAATAAGCCAAAAAACGCACGCGAAATCTGAGTGCGGGAGCAGAGAGTGGACACAAGGCTCAGAGTACGGGCTAAGAGCGCAGGCAAGGCGGAGGCGTGGGTGGAGGCAGACACAGCCAGGAACTAAACCCTAAGTGCGGAACCAGTGTGGACGGGTATACGACTGTGGAAGCAGCGCCCTGAGACTTGTAAAGGAACCTCCAGGCAAAGGATCAAGCAAGGGGGTCCACCAGGGGGCTTGACCTTGGAAAAAACGAGAACTCAGACCTCAAGAGCCAATAGACCGTGGACAGACACTGAGCGCGAGGATAAATCTGAGAAGCTGCTGGGCTAATGATGGCTACCCAGACTCAGGAAGCTCAGAAGAGAAAGAATAACAACAAGAAAAAGAAGTCTTTAACACTCGACAACTTTTACACAGAGAAAATCCAGACAACCGAGCAAACAGAGGAGGAGAACAAACAAGCATCCGGACCCTCCTCAAATAAGGAAAACTCCTCACAAGCTATGGAACAGTTCAAAACTGAGATTTTGAGGAAAATGGAAGAGATCTGGCAAGAAAATAACTGTTTAAAGGGTAGAATCAAGCAATTGGAAAGCGAGGCTCAGAAATTGAACACCAGAAATGACCAGATTGAAAAGGAATACCAGAAGCTTATAGCCGAAAACCAGAAGATTATGACCGAAAACCAGAAGATTATGGCCGAAAACCAAAAGATCATAGCCGAAAACCGAAAGATTATAGCTGAAAACCAGTCCTAAAGGCTAGAATTGAGCAGCTAGAAGCTAATGATCTCTAAAGACAACAAGAACAAATAAAACACAGTCAAAAGACTGAAAAAAATTGAAGGAAACATGAAATATCTCAATGAGAGAGTGACAGACCAAGAAAACCGGTCTAGAAGAGACAATTTGAGAATAATTGGTCTTCCAGAAAAACCAGAAATTAATAGAAACCTGGACTCCATACTAACAGAAATAATTCAGCAAAATTGCGCTGAAATCCTACAACAAGAGGGCAATATAGACATTGAAAGGATCCATAGAACACCCGCGACATTCGATCCAGAGAAAAAAACGCCCAGAAATATAATTGCCAAATTCAAGAGTTTCCAAGCAAAAGAAAAAATCTTACAAGAAGCCAGAAAGAAACAATTCAAATATCAAGGAGCACCAATCAGGATCACCCAGGATCTGGCAGCCTCCACACTAAAAGATCACAAGGCTTGGAACACGATATTCAGAAAGGCAAGAGAGCTCGGCCTGCAACCACAGATCAACTACCCATCAAAATTGACTATATATTTCCAGGGGAAAGTATGGGCATTCAACAAAATTGAAGAATTCCA
>NC_058131.1:444825949-444927504 GCF_016433145.1 Gracilinanus agilis | reverse complement strand
GAGGAGCATGAATCATGTAACCATGTTAAAAATGAATATTAATAAATGTTAAAAAAAAAAGTGAGGCTGTAGGGTAAGGATGGCAGCAGAATAAAAAGCAGCTGCTTAACCTCTCCTAACTGAAACATATAGGACTCCTCAAGAAGACATAAAAACAAATCCAGAGGAATGAAGGGACCCCACAACAGGGCACAGCATTGGAGGTACGTGGAATCGGAGCATTTCCATGCTATAAAGGGGTGAAACAGCTCTCACTAAAACGCGAGCTGAGCAACCCCCTTCCCCACCCCACACCACCTACAGTGCCAAAGTCAGCATATAAGAGTTAGAGCATGTTTGAGGCATGCATTAAGTCCTTGGCAGCTAACTGGGGTCACCAGGGCCTGTTCCTAAGAGCAGCAAGATTTAAGACCCCAAGAAGCTAAAGAAAGCAGACTTTGAACACAGACCATGAGTACAGACATGAGTGCAGGAGCAGACACAAGCCCAGACATAGATTCTGAACGCAGGCAAGGACCTTGAGTGGGGACTCAGTGCAGAGGGGTGCACAACCATAGAAGCAGCGCCCTGAGACGGTTAAAGGAGTCTCGGGCAGAGGAACAAGCAAGGGGACCACCAGGAGGCATAACCCTGAGAACAACTAGTCCTGAGACCTCAGGAGCCTAAAGAGCGCAGACAGACCCTGAGTGTGAGGATAAACCTGAGAGGGCACAGGGCTAACAATGGCAAGCCACAGACAAGAAACCCAAAAGAAAAAGATCATCAAGAAGAAATCTGTAACACTTGACAACTTTTACACAGATAAAATACAGACAACAGAGCAAACAGAGGAGGAGAACAAACAAGTAATCATATCCAAACCTTCCCAAAATAATGAAAACTGGCCACAAGCTATTGAAGAGTTCAAATCTGAGACAATGAGAAAGATGGAAGAGATCTGGCAAGAAAATAACAGTTTAAAAGGCAGAATTTTGCAATTGGAAAGTAAGGCTCAGAAATCAAATGAACTGATAAGCAAATTGAACACCAGAAATGACCAGATTGAAAAGGAAAACCAGTCCCTAAAGGCTAAAATTGAGCAATTAGAAGCTAATGATCTCTCAAGACAGCAAGAACAAATAAAACAAAGTCAAAAGACTGAAAAAATAGAAGGAAACATGAAATATCTCAATGAGAAAGTGACAGACCAAGAAAACCGGTCTAGAAGAGACAATATGAGAATCATTGGTGTTCCTGAAAAAGCAGAAATTAATAGAAATTTGGACTCCATACTAAAAGAAATTATTCAGCAAAATTTCCCTGAAGTTCTACAACAAGAGGGCAATATAGACATTGAAAGGATCCATAGATCACCCTCTACACTAGACCCAGAAAAGACAACCCCCAGGAATATAATAGCCAAATTCAAGAGTTTCCAAGTAAAAGAAAAAATTTTACTAGTCAGAAAGAGACAATTCAGATATCAAGAAGCACCAATCAGGATCACACAGGATCTGACAGCCTCCACACTAAAAGACCACAAGGCTTGGAATATGATATTCAGAAAGGCAAGAGAACTGTGTCTACAACCAAGGATCACCTACCCATCAAAACTAACTATATACTTCCAAGGGAAAGTTTGGGCATTCAACAAGATAGAAGATTTCCAAGTATTTGCACAGAAAAGACCAGGACTAAATTGAAAGTTCAATATCCAAACACAAAAATCAAGAGAAACATAAAAAGGTAAATAAGAAACAGAGGGGAAAGAAAGAAAACTCATAGTTTTTAAATTTGCCTCTTTAAGGACTTCAATATGATCTAATTATTGGAATTCCTATGTGGAGAAATGTTATGTATAATTCTCTGTAAAGAACTCTATTCACTATCATAGTATTCACTATTATAGTAATTAGAAGAATTATTCATAGGGAGAGGTTGGAATACTAAATAGTCTAAGATGATATGGGGGAGGGAAAGAGGGAGGTGAATAGTAGAGGACATCAAGAGAAATTTGAATGAATAAGAAAAATAGGATATTCTATTACACACAAAGAGGGCATGGGAAGGGGAAGGGATGAATACTGTTATAAGAAGGAGAGGAAGAGAGGATTAAGGGGTAATATTTAAACCTTACTGTCAGTGTAATTAACCCTGAGAGGGAAGAGTAGCTTTGGGAAATAAAACTCTATCTAACCCTACTGAGAAAGTCAGAAGGGATAAACCAAGGGGAGGAGGGGGGTGTGGAAGTCAAAAAAGGGAGGGGAGAAGAAGGGGGAGGGAATTCATTAGGCCTCAAAAAATAAAAAGAGGGGAATAATAAGGAAAGGGGTAGAAAGAGAAGCAAATCAAGGGAGGGGACAAGGGTTACTGGCAAAAAGCAAACCACTGGTTTAAAAGGAAATAGTGTAAGAAAAAGGAGTAGAACTAGGAGAGGATACCAAAATGTTGGTGAATACACAACTGATAATTATAACTCTGAATGTGAATGGGATGAACTCACCCATAAAAAGGAATCAAATAGCAGAGTGGATTAGAAACCAAAATCCTACCGTATGTTGTCTACAAGAAACACATATGAGGCGGGTGGACATACACAGATTTAAGGTCAAGGGCTTGAGCAAAATCCTTTGGGCCTCAAATGAGAAAAAGAAGGTAGGAGTGGCAGGAGTGATTTCTGACAAAGCCAAAGTAAAAATAGATATGATTAAAAAAGACAGAGAAGGACATTACATCCTGATTAGAGGCAGTATAGACAATGAGGAAATAACACTGCTCAATATGTATGCACCAAATGGCATAGCAACCAGATTCATAAAGGAGAAACTGGCAGATCTCAAGAAGGAAATAGATAGTAAAACCATACTAATGGGAGATCTAAATATTCCTCTGTCAGATCTAGATAAATCAAACCAAAAAATAAATAAGAAAGAGGTAAGAGAGGTGAATGAAGTCCTAGAAAAATTAGATTTAATTGATATGTGGAGAAAAATTAATAGGGACAAAAAGGAATACACCTTCTTTTCAGCTGCACATGGTACATCCACAAAGATTGACCATGTTATAGGGCATAAAAACATTGCAAACAAATGCAAAATAGCAGAAATAATAAATGTAACCTTCTCAGATCATAATGCAATAAAAATAATAATTAGTAAGGGCAAATGGACAGGCAAATCAAAAACTAATTGGAAATTAAGTAATATGATTCTCCAAAACCAGCTAGTCAAAGAAGAAATCATAGAAACAATCAACAATTTCATTGAAGAGAATGGCAATGATGAGACATTCTACCAAACTCTGTGGGATGCTGCCAAGGCAGCACTCAAGAAGAAATTTATATCCTTGAGTGCATATATTAACAAATTAGGGAGGGCCTAGATTAAATTGCCTAGATTAACAGCAGAAGAAATAGAATACCTAAATAATCCTATATCAGAAAAAGAAATTGAACAAGCCATCAAAAAACTCCCTAAGAAAAAATCGCCAGGGCCCGATGGATGCACAAGTGAATTCTATCAGACATTCAAAGAGCAAATAATCCCAATACTATACAAATTATTTGATATGATAAGCAAAGAAGGAGTCCTACCAAATTCCTTTTATGACACAAATATGGTACTGATTCCAAAAACAGGGAGATCAAAAACAGAGAAAGAAAACTACAGACCAATCTCCCTAATGAACATAGATGCAACAATCTTAAATAGAGTACTAGCAAAGAGATTCCAACAAGTAATTAAGAAGATCATCCACCATGATCAGGTGGGATTTATACCAGGAATGCAAGGTTGGTTCAACATTAGGAAAACCATCCACATAATTGACCATATCAACAGTCTAACAAACAAAAATCACATAATTATCTCAATAGATGCTGAAAAAGCCTTTGACAAAATACAGCATCCATTCCTATTGAAAACATTGAAAAGTATAGGACTAGAAGGACCCTTCCTAAAAATAATAAACAGTATATACCTAAAACCATCAACAAGCATCATATGCAATGGGGATAAATTAGAAGCCTTTCCAATAAGATCAGGAGTGAAACAAGGGTGCCCATTATCTCCTCTATTATTTAACATTGTACTAGAAACACTAGCAGTAGCAATTAGAGAAGAAAAAGAAATTGAAGGTATCAAAATAGGCAATGAGGAGACTAAGCTATCACTCTTTGCAAATGATATGATGATCTACTTAAAAAATCCTAGAGAATCAACTAAGAAGCTTGTAGAAATAATCAACAACTTTAGCAAAGTTGCAGGATACAAAATAAATGCACATAAATCATCAGCATTTCTATATATTTCCAACATATCACAGCAGCAAAAGGTAGAAAGAGAAACACCATTTAAAATCACCCTAGGGGCAGCTGGGTAGCTCAGTGGAGTGAGAGTCAGGCCTAGAGACAGGAGGTCCTAGGTTCAAACCCGGCCTCAGCCACTTCCCAGCTGTGTGACCCTGGGCAAGTCACTTGACCCCCATTGCCCACTCTTATCAATCTTCCACCTATGAGACAATACACCAAAGTACAAGGGTTTAAAAAAAATTACCCTAGACAACATAAAATACTTAGGAATCTATCTACCAAAACAAACACAGGAATTATATGAAAACAACTACAAAACACTTTCCAAACAAGTAAAACTAGATCTAAACAGTTGGAAAAATTTTGATTGTTCATGGGTAGGACAAGCTAACATAATAAAAATGACCATTCTACCCAAATTAACTTACCTATTTAGCACCATACCTATCAAACTACCAAAAAACTTTTTTACTGAATTAGAAAAAAAACTATAACAAAGTTCATCTGGAATAACAAAAGATCAAGAATATCAAGGGAAATAATGAAAAAAAATGTGAAGGAAGGGGGCCTAGCAGTACCAGATATTAAACTATACTATAAAGCAGTGATCATCAAAACGGTACGGTACTGGCTAAGAGACAGAAGGGAGGAACAGTGGAATAGACGGGGTAAGTGACGTCAGCAAGACAGTGTATGATAAACCCAAAGAGCCCAACTTTTGGGACAAAAATCCACTATTTGACAAAAACTGCTGGTAAATTTGGAAAACAATATGGGAGAGATTAGATTTAGATCAACATCTCACACCCTACTCCAAGATAAATTCAGAATGGGTGAATGACTTGAATGTAAAGAAGGAAACTATAAATAAGTTAAGTGAACATAGAATAGTTTACTTGTCAGATCTCTGGGAAAGGAAAGATTTTAAAACCAAGCAAGAGTTAGAGAAAATTACAAAATTTAAAATAAATGATTTTGATTATATCAAACTAAAAAGCCTTTGTACAAACAAAAACAATGTAGCCAAAATCAGAAGGGAAACAACAAATTGGGAAAAAATCTTTATAACAAAAAACTCTGACAGAGGTCTAATTACTCAAATATACAAGGAGTTAAACCAATTCTATAAAAAATCAAGCCATTCCCTAATTGATAAAAAAGAAGAAAATAAATGAAGAATGAGAAATATTTTTAAAGTTTGTAGAAGGGGAGATAACTCACCAAAGCTGGCCTTGATTTACTCATTAAAGGAAAAGACAAAAATATTTGAGAAAGAGATCCAAATTTAATGATAACTAATTTCTATAGTTGTGTGATGTTTTAATCATCTTTTATTACTATAAGTTATATTTGTTTTTATGAGGCACCAATGAAATAAAATATTAAAAAAATAAAACAACAGTCTCAATCTGAGACAGGTCTGACCCAGATATGCAAAGACTACCTAATATATCACCAAAAGGAAGTTTACCCAAGAGTAGTATAAAAAAGAAAGCCAGCACTGACTGAAGTATGTCTGGTTTCCCCACACTGTCCATCTCCAGTAGGGAATACATCTGGTCAGAAGCATGTATTTACTCAAATGGCAATGAGCATAATACTGAGGAGTCCCAACTCTTCATGTCCTCAAATTTTTATCGGATATCACATCAGTTTTTGAGTCCTGCTGACCTTGGCCAGTCAAATGTGAAAGATGACTGCTGCCTCTTAAGGAAAAAAACAGTTCAGCCTATATGGTAGGGATACTAGTAGACATTGTTCTTACCACATCTCTTCATGATTTATTTTTTGAAAGAGTTGATTCTTTAGATAAAATACAATGTGAGAGAAAAACCATCTCAGATGACTTAATAATCCAGTCAAATATTACGGGTAAAGAATATTAGTGATTAGGGAGGTCAGCCTTTCAATAAGAAAGACCTGAATTGATGTCCTGTCTCTAAAGTATTTATGCAGAGAGAGATCACCTGCAATTCATCACTTAACCTCTTTGCAACTAAAACTTTTAAGTTGCAGAAAAATGCTACTGTGCATTACTAGAAGGAGTTTCCAAATAAATATCTCCCTATAATGATAAAATTACTGATACAGATTACCTTTACAGACCCATGACTTCTCTTCCCCTACAAAAAAAAGGAAGTCCAAATAAGTTTAGAAGTAGCTTTTATAGCTTTTGACAAAATACAGCACCCATTCGTATTAAAAACACTAGAGAGGGGGCAGCTATGTGGCTCAGTAGATTGAAAGTCAGGCCCAGGGAGAGGAGATCCTGGTTTGAAATCTGTCTTCAGACACTTCCTAGCTGTGCGACCCCGGGCAAGTCATTTAACCTCCATTGCCTAGCCTTTACCACTCTTCTGCCTTGGAACCAATATACAGTATTGATTCCAAGATGGAAGGCAAGGGTTTAAAAAAAAAAGCATTAGAGAGCATAGGAATAAATGAAGGTTTTTTAAAAATGATAATGTTTATCTAAAACCACCACCAAGCATGATCTGTAACAAGGACAAACAAGAACCCTTCCCAGAAAGATTGAGATGAAGCAAGAATGCCCATTATCACCACTAGTATTAAAAATTGCACTAGAAACACTAATCTATAGCAATAAGTGAAAAAATTTGAAGGAATTAGAACAGGCAATGAAGAAACAAAGCTATCACTCTTTGCTAATGATATGACATATACTTAGAAAATGCTAGATAATCAAGTAAAATAAAAACAACTTTAACAATGTTGCAGAATATAAACATAAATCATTTCTATATATTACCAACAAAGTCCAGTAGCAAGATATAGAAAAAGAAATTCCATTTAAATTAATGGTAGGTAGTATAAACTTGGAAGTCTACCTGCCAAGGCAAACCCATGAATGGTATGAATTCATGACAGAACAATTTTTGCACAAATAAAGTCAGATCTAAACAAATGGAAAAACATTAATTGCTCTAGGAGAGGCCAAGCAAATATAATAAAAATGAAAATTCTATCAAAATTAATTAACCTGGTTAAGTCAATGGCATACCAATCAAACTGTGCAAAAATTATTAGAGTATGACAGTAATTATTATAAACAGTAGCACTCCATTTGATTAGAATTCAATAGTGCATTGTTTACAAGAAGTCTATTTGAAACAAAAAACACACACACAAAGGTCTCATTTCTCATATATATGGAATTTAGCCAAACTTATAAGAATAAGAGCCTTATTGCAAATGGTCAAGGGATATGACCAGGCAGTTTTCAGAGGAAGAAGTCAAAACTATTTATTGTCAAGTGAAAAAAAAGTACTCTATATTCACTAATAATTGGAAAACTTCAAATTAAAACTATTCTGAGGTATCACCTCATAACCATCAGATTGGCTTACATGAATGGGAAGTAGATGATGGATGGAATATGGGGGGAAATGGGCATATAAATGTACTGTATGTCTAATCCAGATTAAATTGCGACCAGCTCTGGGAAGGGTAGGGAAGGAGACAATTTGCATCATATAACTTCAGAAAACTTATGTCCAAAATTGTTATTATGTGTAATTAGGAAAATAAAATATCTTTATAAAAAAAGAGTGGGTCAACATGCAATTAGCAGCAAAGTCAATTTAATTGTAGCAGGAAAAATTGAAGCCACATGCTAAAATGACTTTATAGAGGGTCACATGAGAACTGAATACATTGGTAAGCAAGTTGTAGACCTTCTATCTCTGGAAAATTTTTAAACCAGCTTAAACAACTGACTTCCAAAATGCTTTAAGGGTAGCAGCCTAATGGCCTGGATGGCTTTTCAAGGTGTCTTATAATCCTATGAGTCTATTGTTAGAGAAAGAGCAGACCGTGTTTTCCCCTCTAACTTAAAAGAAGGATCTATTTCCAACAAAAGACTAGCTCTGATAGTCTTACTACAATTTTCAGTAAAGTACATAGAAAGCATCCTCCTAAGATGTAAATGTTATTCCAAAGAGACCTTTGTGTTTACCAAGATTCCCAGCAGCAGGAAAAATCATAGAAGCATAGAAGAATCCCTGGAAGAAATGGATACATAAATGTATAGGTGTAGCACTGCTTTCTATATCTACCCTTTTATATCTACCCCCTTCCTTCCTTCCACACCTCTTCTTCATTGCCTTCTTTGAACCTGTTGTAGTCTAGTTTGGATTAATTTATTTAGTGACAGCAGCAGTAAAATCCTTAAAAATAAGGTTAAACAAAGGAAAATAAGATTCCAAAGAAACAGAGGGTAAATGAAAGTAGAAAATAAATCAAATGACTATGGAAAGCAAATGAGAAAAAAAGGCTCAAACTATATGGAAAATCAGCTTTAAATAATATTTTTTATGTTTCAGAGAGCAGAAAAGTCTAGAACATTCGGCTATAAATTCATGAAGTGTCTTGCATATTCTTGGAAGGCAATCAAATTATTTTTGGAAAAAGAATTAAAGGTCAGAAGACTCATTCAAAATAGAATATATAAAATGCTTAGGCTGAGTGAAGTTTGAGTCCCAATTCATAGCAATATGGCAATAGGTAGGGGGCAGCTGGGTAGCTCAGTGGATTGAGAGCCAGACCTAGAGACAGGAGGTCCTCCATTCAAATCTGGTCTCAGACACTTCCCAGCTGTGTGACCCTGGGCAAGTCACTTAACCCCCATTGCCTAGCCCTTACCATTCTTCTGCCCTGGAGCCAATATATAGTATTGATTCTAAGATAGAAGGCAAGGGCTTAAAAAAAATATGGCAATAAGTAATCACTTAACCAATTTATGCTATAAAATGGGGAGAATAATGTTTATACCATATGTATCACAGGGTTTTGAAGACAGAATTTTGTAATATTTTAAAATATTATATAAATAAATATATTTTACTATTTTGGCTAACAGAAGATATCTTAGCTTGTTTCAAGTACTAAGAATAATATCTTAAGTTTATATTATATATTCTCCATACCTCCAAGAACTCTAAGCATATTTTATCCTTAAGTTTAATGAACAAGAATTTTCTTAATGTTTTGAATAGTTTTCCTATGATGTTTTCAACTTCTAGGCAATCTAGGCAAGAAAAATTCCTAATATCCATATCAGTTGAAATTGGATTCAATTCTATGGAACTATTTTACAAGTATTTATTAAACACTTCCTACTTGATAGATCCTAGGATACAAAGACAAAAGCAAAATGGTTCCTGTCTTAACAGGATGGATATAACATCTCTCTTCCAGAACCCTAGTATAGGTTCTTATCATATCATATGTGACCTATTACAATATAATTGTGAGTTATCTCCCTGACTCAATTCTCTGTCCATTCCAATCCATCTTAAACTCAGCTGTCAAACTGATCTTTGTAAATCAGAAATCTGGCCATGTCACTCCTCCTATTCGATAAGCTCTGGTGGCTCCTTATTATTTCCAAGATCAGTTTTTAAATCTTGTTTGGTTTTTGAAGCTTTTTACAACCTTTCTACTTTTCCAGGATTCTTGTACTTTACTACCCTCCACATACTTTTCAACCCACAGATGCTAGCCTCTTTGCTCTTCCTTGAACACCACACTCAAAAAGTTTTTACCGGCTCATTTCTTATGCCTGAAAGGATCCTCCTCCTTATTACCACCTCTTGGCTTCCCTGAATTCCTTCAAGTTTCAGCTGAAGTCTTATCTTCTGCAAGAAATTTTTCCTAATCCTTCTTAGTCTTAGAGCTTTCTGAGACTACTTCCCAATTTACTCTGAATATATCTTGCTGATAGATTAGTTGTTTG
The DNA here is from genome assembly GCF_016433145.1 of Gracilinanus agilis. Lineage (NCBI taxonomy): Eukaryota > Metazoa > Chordata > Mammalia > Didelphimorphia > Didelphidae > Gracilinanus > Gracilinanus agilis. The sequence continues at coordinate 444,917,461 of NC_058131.1, read as the reverse complement.
TATGTTATAAAGTGCACTTCTTGAGAGTATACTATTTTTTTTTTGCCTTTGTATCCCAGTGGTTAGCACAATGGCTTAGCACTCAGGAGGCATACGACTCATTCATAAACATAGTAACCCAAGTTGCTATGGCAATGAGAATCAAGAAGATACTATCCCAAAGTTCACCAATTTATAAATAAGTATTTATTAAGTCCCTACTTGATATCAGGCACTGTGCTAAGGAGTTCAGAAAAAGATAATTTCTTCCTTCAAAGAGTTCACAATCTAATAAGGGAGAAACAAACAAATATATATAAATATACATACATATGTGTACATATATATGTATATATATACAAAATAGGATATATAGAAAATAATGGGAAAGTAAAAGAATTAAAAGGGATTGGAAACATTTTCCTATAGAAGATAAGATATTAGTTGGGTCTTGAAGGAATCCAGGGAAGGCAAGAGGTGGAGATTTTAGAGGTAAAACATTACAGTCAAAGAAAATGCCCAGAGACAGCAAATGGAGTGTCTTGACTGTGAAACATTAAGAAGGTCAGTGTCATTGGACTGAAGAATATATGGAAGAAAGTAAAGTATAAAAAAATCTGGAAAAGTAGGATGGGGCTAAGTATCAAGAGCTTTAAATGTCAAGGAGAAGATTTTGTATTTGATGCTGGAGGCAAAAAGAGACCACTGGAGTTTATAAAGTAGAGTGATGATATGATTAGATATGGGCTTCAGAAAAATAACTTTAGTAGCTAATTGGAGGGTGGGTTAGAATAGGGGGAGATTTGAAACAGGAAGACTCATCAGACTGCTATTGCTATAATACAAATGTGAGATGATGAGGATGATAGTCCCAGAGGAGAGAAGGGAGCATGTCCAAGAGAAGTTGTAAAGGTAAAAATGATAGACTTTAGCAACAGATTGGATGTGAAAGGGAAATGGGCAGTGAGAATGAGGAATCCAGAATGATTCCTAGGTTGTAAGCCTGGAAGACTGAGAAAATAGTATTGCCCTTGGCAATAATAGAAAAAGTAAGAAAGGGAAGAGGTTTAAGGGAAAAGATAATGAGTTCCATTTTGGCAACGTAGAATTTTAAATGCCTACTGGATAGCCAGTTCAAGATGTCTGAAAGGTAGTTAGATAGGGAAGGTTGGAGGAGCGATACTGTGAAAGACCAGATAAACCTGAGAATAATCAATATAGAAATAAATAGTAATTAAATTCATGCAAGCTAAAGAGACCACCAAATGAAGTAGTATAGCGGGAGCAGAAAAGAGTACCCAGGACAGAGGCTACAGTTGGAACACCTACAGTTAGAGAATTTGACCTAGATAAGGACTCAGTAAAGAAGACAGAATCATACTCTCCCACAAATATTTACTAGCTTGACAACCTAGGATTTCTTATAGACTGACATTTGATAAGATTCTCAAATTCATGCCACAATAAAGCTCTGAAAATGGCTGCACAAAAAGGCCTAAAGCTTGGGAGACTTCCTTGCCAGCCCTAGATGAGCAGAGTTTAACTTTAACATTAAGTTCAGGTCCCTAGGGGCAAAGCCAAGATGGCAGCTTGGTAGTAGCAAAAGCTGGAACTACTCCAAGAATCCTTCCAAAGCAGAAGGGGTGGGTGGGGGGGGGGGAGTAGAGTCAAGATGGCAACTTAGAAGCAACAAAAATCAAGTTCTCTGTGAAAACCCTTCCACACCAATCAAAAACAAAATGCTTCAAGGGGAACAAAAAACCAAATATAACAACAGGACAGAGTCAGGGGATCCTCCTCCTTGATTCAATTTAAAAGATATACAGAGAAGGTTGAATTTGCTGGTTTAAGGAAAAGAAAAAAGGAAGGTCTCAGAACCCCTCCCCCACCTACTGGCAGTTTGTGAGATCTTGGGATGAGGGCTTCAGCCCAGAGTGAGTGCCTTGCTAACCACAGACTCAGGGCTCTGATCACAGCTGGCAGGGTGGCAGCTGGAGGAGAGGGCAGAGAGGATGGCAGCCTGGTCATAGTCTTCAACCAATATTCCTACATTTTAGGACTCTGCCTCTAGAAGTTTTGGCCTCAGGGCACATTCAGCTCTGAAGCTCAGATTAAATGGCTTAATCCAGTCTAACAGTAACTCAGAAAAGAAGCCTCCAGAGGGCAAAAAAGCTCAATCTCAACACCCCTCTCACACCTACCCCCACTGATACCTGCAGTAAGAATCTGGTTGACTGGGATCCCAGGCCAAAGCCTGCAACCACAACAAAGTACCTTGGTACTACCACAGGAAGCTGAGGGTTGTGACCAGGGAGCTGGCAGGGAGGCAGCTGGAAGAAAGGAAGAGAGAAGGATGAGAGTAACTACCTTCAGCCTCTACACCTTCACATTCACCTTCAGTTTCTGCTGGTAGTTAGGGAAGATCTGGCCTCAGGGCACATTAATGCAACAGGCCAACTGCTTCAGCCTAATCCAGCTAATCAGCAGAACAAAGAAGAAACCCCTTCAGGGCAGAAAAACCCAAACCCACAGATCCAGCAAATAAACAAAGGAGCAAGAATACAGCCAATGTTGGGGGAAAAGAAGGAAAAAATATGAGTAAACAACAGAAAAAAGAAAAAAGAAATTACAACTGAAAGCTTCTATCCAGGTAATGAACAAAGAACAAATGGAACAGAGGAGGTCCAAGCAAAAATTCAGGAAGTCCAGCAAATTGAACACAGACTTTGGAAAAACTCAAAGCACAATTCAAAAAACAATTAAGAGAGGCTGAAGAAAATTGGGAAAAGAACTTAAAAAGGAAAAAAGGTCATCTGGAAACAGAGACACATGAATTAAAACAAGAAAATAGTGTCATAAAAGGCAGAATTGACCAGTTTGAAAATGAGGCAAAGAAAGTGAAAGATGACTTACAAAGAAAAACAGATCAAAAGAAAAAGGAGAATCAAAAAGCCAGGGATGAAATTCAGTCTTTAAAAATCAGAATCCAACAACTAGCAGCAGACGACTTCACAAGGCAGCAGGAGTCTATAAAAGAAAAGTATAGGAATAGAAGGGCCTTTCCTAAGAATAATAAACAGTATATATCTAAAACCATCAGGAAGCATCATCTGCAGTGAGGATAAATTAGAAGCCTTCCCAATAAGATCAGGAGTGAAATAAGCATGCCTATTATCACCTCTATTATTCAATATAGTACTAGAAACACTAGCAGGAGCAATTAGAGAAGAAAAAGAAATTGAAGGTATCAAAATAGGAAATGAGGAGACTAAACTATCACTCTTTGCAGATGGAATGATGGTCTACTTAAAAAAAAATCCTAGAGAATCAACTAAAAAACTAGTGGAAATAATCAGCAATTTTAGCAAAGTTGCAGGGTACAAAATAAACCCACATAAGTCATCAGCATTTCTATATATTTCCAACACATCTCAGCAGCAAAAGTTAGAAAGAGAAATACCATTTTAAATCGCCCTAGACAATATAAAATACTTAGGAATCTATCTACCAAAACAAACAGGAATTATACAAACACAATTACAAAACACTTTCCACACAATTAAAACTAGATCTAAACAATTGGAAAAACATTGATTGCTCATGGGTAGGATGAGCTAACATAATAAAAATGACCATTCTACCCAAATTAATTTACTTATTTAGTGCCATACCTATCAAACTACCAAGAAACTTTTTTTACAGAATTAGAAAAAACTATAACAAAGTTCATTTGGAAGAACAAAAGATCAAGAAGAATATCAAGGGGAAATAATGGAAAAAAAATGTGAAGGAAGATGGTCTAGCAGTACCAGATCTTAAACTGTACTATAAAGCAGTAGTCAGCAAAACAATATGGTACTGGCTAAGAGACAGAAGGGAACATCAGCGGAATAGGCTTGGGCTAAGTGATGCCAGCAAAACAGTCTATGATAAACCCAAAGAGCCCAACTTTTGGGACAAAAATCCACTATTTGACAAAAATTCCTGGGAAAACTGGAAAACAATATGGGAGAGATTAGGTTTAGATCAACATCTCACATCCTACGCCAAGATAAATTCAGAGTGAAATCTCTGGGAAAGGAAAGATTTTAAAACCAAGCAAGAGTTAGAAAAAATTACAAAATATAAAATAAATAATTTCAATTACATTAAATTAAAAAGATTTTGTACAAACAAAAACAATGCAACCAAAATCAGAAGGGAAACAACAAACTGGGAAAAAGTCTTTATAACAAAAAACTCTGACAAAGGGCTAATTACTCAAATATACAACAAATCAAGCCATTCTCCAATTGATAAATGGGCAAGAGACATGTATAGGCAATTTTCAGATAAAGAAATCAAAACTATCAATAAGCACTTGAGAAAGGGTTCTAAATCTCTAATAATTAGAGAAATGCAAATCAAAACAACTCTGAGGTATCACCTCTGTTATGATGATAATAACAGATAGTTTGGAGAAGCAGATAAATGTATCAGGGCCAAATATAGCTTTAAGTCAAGAGCCAGAGATTGACAGGCTACAGTGAGGAAAGGAGGGGGTAAAACACTCCTGATTCTCAAACCCCTCCGCCTCTAACTGCTTCTCCTTCAGTTGGTAATGAAGACAGGAATAAGATTCTTCTGGTAAGTGTCTGTTATGTATGAAACCTCAATAATGTTCCTTTTCCTTAATTTATATCCCTCTCAGGTCAGTTAGAGGAGTATATAGAAATTATTTATCTAACTGTTGAGGACAGAGGAGATCTTAAACTGGCAGCCAACAGGATTCAACCCAAATGTACAGACTGATTGTAAGTATCTTCCCAAATAATTATCAGGCACAGATTTGAAGGTAAAAAGTTATATTAGGAATTAACAAGGAAAATTGGAGAAGTTAATGAAGGTATTTGAATAAAGGAAAGGTGACCCTGAACTGTTAAATTGATGCCCCTTCCCCCCTCCTCAATGGAGGGGAGAAAACACTTAACTAAAACTGGCTCTCTTGCTATAGATAAATATCTTACTCTCTAATCACTAAGTAATTATATAATTATATTAATGGAGAATAGTAATAACAAATAGGCTAACCAACCCTATGAGTAGAAACCACTGGCTTAAGCTACAATGGTCTCTCAGGAGAAACCCCAAGTCAGGAGAAACAAGCAGAGTGTCTGCTCACATCCAATCCCACAAATTAACTGTCTCCAACCCTTCTCAACTGCCCCTCACCCAAAGTTCTCCAGGGGGGTCCCCTGGAATTCTGGGTGAGGTATCCCTCTACCTTTGCAGGGATTCCATGCTTTGCATCTGCACACAACACCTCACACCCAGCAGACTGGCTAAAATGATACCAGGGAAGAGTAATGAATGTTGGAGGGGATGTGGCAAAATTGAGATATTAATGCACTGCTGGTGGAGTTGTGAATTGATCCAATCATTCTGGAAGGCAATTTGGAACTATGCCCAAAGAGCTCTAAAGATGGCCCTTTGATCCAGCCATACCATTGCTGGGTTTGTACCCCAAAGAGACCTGTATGGGAGGAGTGGAGGGAAAGAGAGCAAGAACATGAATCTTGTAACAATGGAAAAAAATTTTCTAAAAAATAAAAATAATTTATTTTAAAAAATTAAAAAATAAAATAAAAGACTGCCTGCTCTTTGATTCAGCCATAACACTGCTGGGTTTGTGCCCTAGAGAGATAACAGGGGAAAATATGTGCACAAAAATATTTATCACTGTGCTCTTTGTAGTGACAAAAAAACTGGAAAATGAAGGAATGTCCATCGATTGGGGAATGGATAGACAAATTGTGGTATCTGATGGTGATAGAATACTATTCTGTTGAAAGGAATAATGAACTCAAGCAATTCCATGTGATTTGGAATGACCTCCAGGAATTGATGCAGAGTGAAAGAAGCAAAGCCAGGAGAACATTGTACACAGAGACTAATACATTGTGGCACAATCAAATGTAATAGATTTCTCTACTAGCAGCAATGCAATGATCCAAGACCTGAGGGGCTTATGAGAAAGAAAGCTATCCACATCCAGAGGAAGAATTGTGGGAGTAGAAACGCCAAAGAAAAACATATGATTGATCACATGGTTTGATGAGTTTGGGGATGTTGACTTTAATTGATTACTCTACTGAAAATATTAATAATATGGAAATAGGTTTTGAACAATAATACATGTAAAACCCAGTGGAATTACTCATTGACTCCAGGAGGGGAGAGGGAAAAGGAGAGGAGAAAAACATGAATCATTTAACCATGGAAAAATATTCTTAATTAATTGAATGATTTTTTTAAGTACCTTAAAAAAACTAATCTTAGAGATCCAACCAAAAAAAAAATGAAGTGAGAGGGTTCTCCTGCAGAAAACAATTTGAAAAGAAGGCACTGCCCTGATATTCTTGAACAAGAGAGTAAAATAGAAATTGAAAGAATCCACAGATCACCTCCTGCAATAAATCCCCAAATGACAAACTCCAAGGAATGTGAGAGCCAAGGTAAAGAGCTCAGAGGGCAAGGAGAAAATACTTCAAACAGCCAGAAAGAAATAATTCAAATAAGAGACTTACACAAGATCTAGTAGCTTCTTTGTTGAAGAACCAGAAGACTTGGAATATGATATCCTGGAAGGCAAGGGAACTGGGTTTAAAACCAACAATCACTGACCCATCAAAATTGACTATATTGTTATAGGGGAAATATGGTCATTTAATAAAATAGAGATTTCCAAGTGTTCCTGAAAAAAAGGCCATACATAAACATCCAAATAAAAAATTCAAGAGAAACATCAAAAGAAAAAAAGAAAGAGAAAAAATTTAAGGATCTAAATAAGGTCAAATTGTTTATATTTCCACATGGAAAGATAATATTCATAACTCTTAACATTTTTATCATTATCATAGTAGTTAGAAGAAGTATATGTAAACACAGCATGTCGCAGTAAGCTCTTTAGGATGATATGCAAAAAAAAAAAAAAACCCAAAGCATGAAAAAAAGAATTGCACTGATATAAATGAAAAGAGAAAAGTAAAATGGGGTAAATTATATCACATAAGGAGGCACAGAAAAATGCCTATTACAATGGAGGAGAAGATGAGGGTGATTACAGTAATACTTAAGTTTTACTGTCATTGGAATTGGCTCAGAGAGGGAATAACAGCCAGATCTTTGGGGTATAGAATCCTTTCTTACCCTACAGAGAAGTAGAAGGGGAGTAAGAAAGGTAGTGGTGGGGACGGGGGTAATATAAGGGCAAAGGGATGGGAGGAGTGACTAAAAGCAAAATACATGTGTAATCATAACTGAATGTAAATGGATTGGACTCACCATGAAATGGACATGGATAGTAGAGTGGATTAAAAATCAGAATCCTACCATATGATGTTTACAAGAAACATATATGAGGCAGGTAGATACACATAGAGCAAAGGTAGGGGATGGAGCAGAATCTATTGAGCTTCAATTGAGATTTTTTTAAAAAGCAGGATTAGCGATCATTAACTCAGACAAAGCTAAAGCAAAAATAGGTCTGATTAAAATAAAGTAATTACATCTTAATAAAAGATAATATAGACAATAAAGTAATATCAATGCTTAGCATATATGCACCAAATTGGTATAGCCTTCAAATTTTTAAGGAGAAACTAAAGGAGCTTAAAAAGGAAAGAGACCATAAAATGACACTAGTGGGATACCTCAACTTTCCCTTGTCAGAACCAGATAAATATAACCAAAAAGTAAACAAGAAGAGATTCAAATTACCAGCATGGAAAGTGAAAAGGGTGAATTCACCAACAATAAGGTAGAAATTAAAGCAATCATTAGGAACTATTTTGCCCAATTATACAACAACAAATTTGACAATCTAGGTGAAATGGATGAATATTTACAAAAATACAAATTGCCTAAATTCACAAAAATGGAAATAGAATACTTAAATAATCCCACCTCGGAAGAATAAATTGAACAATGCATAAATGAACTCCCTAAGGAAAAAACCTCCAGGGTCAGATGGATTTACAAGTGAATTCTATCAAACATTTAAAGAACAATTAATCCCAATACCATATAAACTATTTGGCAAAATAAGCAAGGAAGTCCTATCAAATTCTTTTTATGACACAAATATGGTGTTCTAAGCCAGGAAGACCAAAAACAGAGAAAGAAAATTACAGACCAGTTTCCTCACTGAATATTCATGCAAAAATCTTAAATAAAATAATAGCAAAGAGAATATAATATAGCAAGATATTAAAAGGGATTATTCACTATGACCAAATGGAATTTATACCAGGAATGCAAGGCTGATTTAATATTGGGGGAATTATCAGTATAATTGACCATATCAATAACCAAACTAACAGAAATCACATGATTATCTCAATAGATGCAGGAAAAGCCTTTGACAAAATATAACACCCATTCTTATTGAAAACAATAAAAAGCATAGGAATAAAAGGATCTTTCCATAAAATAATAAATAGTATCTATCAGTAACTATACATCAGTACCTATCATCTGCAATGGGAATAAGTTAGAAGCCTTCCCAATGCCCATTATCATCAATATTATTTAATATTATAGTAGAGATGATAGTTTTAGCAATAAGAAATTGAAGGAGTTAAAGGAGACGAAGAGGAAACTAAACGATCACTGTTTGTGGATGATGTAATACTATATTTAGAAAATTAACTAAAAAACTAGTTGAAATAATAACTAAGCAAAGTTGCAGGATACAAAATAAATTCACATAAACCATCAGGATTTCTATATATTTCCAACAAAGCCCAGCAGCAAGAAAGAGAAACTCCATTTAAAATCATTCCAGACAATATAAAATACTTGGGAATCTATTTGCCAAGACAAACATAGGAATTATATGAACACAATTTTAAAACACTTTTTCACACAAATAAAGTTAGATCTAAACAATGTGAAAAACATTTGTTGCTCATGATTAGGGTGAGCTAATATAATAAAAATTATAGTCCTACCTAAATTAGTTTGCTTTTTCAATGCCATACCAATAAAACTACCAAAAAAAAATCCCTATTTTACAGAACTAGAAAAAATATAATAATTCATCTGGAAAAACAAGAATATCAAGAGTTAATGAAAAAATTGAAGGATGGTGACCTAGCAGTACCAGATCTTAAACTACTATAAAGCGGTAATCATGAAAACAATCTGATACTAGCTAAAAAATAGAAGGATGGATAAGTGGAATAGAGTAGGGGTAAATGACCTTAGCAATCTAGTTTTTGATAAACCCAAAGATTACTATTTGACAAAAACTGCTGGAAAAATTGGAAAACAGTATGGCAAAAGCTAGGTATAAACCAATATCTCACACCCTATACATACTATGATAAGATCAAAATGTATATATAATTTAGACATTAAGGGTAATACTATAAGTAAATTAGGAGAACACAGAATAGCTTACCTGTCAAATCTATGAAGAAGGGAAGAGTTTATGATCAAACATGAGATGAAGACCATTACAAAATGTAAAATGAATAATTTTGACTATATTAAATTTAAAAGGGTTTGTACAACCAAGATTAGAACAACAAACTAGGAAAAAATTTTTATAACAAATTTCTCTGGCAAAGATCTTATTTCTCAAATACAAAAGATTAAATCAAATTTATAAAAATAAAAGTCATTCTCCAATTGACAAAATGGTCAAAGGATCTAAATAGACAGTTTTCAGATGAAGAAATCAAAGCTATCAATAATCATATGAAAAAATGTTCTAAATCCCTCTTGATTAGACACAATGATCCAGGACAATTCTGAGGGACTTATGACAAAGAATGTTATCCACCTCCAGAGAAAGAACTGTTGTAGTCAAAATGCGGATGAAAGCATATGATTTTTTACTTGCTTATTTGGGTTTATGTTTTGAGGTTCTGGTTTTATATATTTAACATGATAATATTTATATAACCGAGTTTGAATTTCCTGCCAGCACTGGGAAGAGAAAGGGAAGGGAAGGAGGGAGATCAATTTGATTAAATGACTTAGTAAAAACTTGTGTGGAAATTTGTTATAGCAAGTAATTAGTAATAAATAAATAATTTTTAAAACATTGCATTCCAAACCAGGAAAACAGACTGGAAAAAAGAGTAAACAATAACAACAAAAAAAGACCTTGACCACAAAAATCTACTATTGTGACAGGGAAGACCAAGACACAAACTCAGAGAAAAATAGTTATAACCAAAGCCTCAAAGAAAATCAGTAAAGAAAAGCTAAAAGAGAAAGATAAGAGTGGTGGAGGAAAAACTGAGGAAGGAAATGAGTTATACAATAAAATTATGAAAAGAGAAGAGGCACAAAAAAAATTGAAGAAAATAACATCTTAAAAAAAAATTGGCCTAATGATAAAAGAGGCACAAAAATTCACTGAAGAAAATAATTTTTTTAATCATAATTGGCCACATGGAAAAGGAGGTGCAGAAAATTCACTAAAGAAAATAATTTTTTAAAAATTATAATTAAAGAACTGGAAGCTAACAAACTCCATGAGAGATCAAGAAGCCATAAAACAAAGTCAAAAAATTAAAAAACTGAAAAAATTATGAACTAACTCTTAAAAAAAAAAAACAACTGACCTAGAAAATAGGTTGAAGAGAAATAATATAAGAACTATTAAATTACCAGAAAGCTATGATTTTTTTAAAAAAGAGCCAAGACATCATATTTCAATAAATGATAAAAGAAAACTATGCTAATATGTTAAATTCAGAGGATAAAACAGAAGTTGAAAGAATCCACTTCCTGAAAGAGATCCCAAAAGGGTAACTCCAAGGAATATTACAGCCAAATTTCAGTGATATCAAGACAAAAAATATATATATATTTTAAACTGCCAGATAGGAAGAATTCAAATATTGTGGAGACATTCAGGATCACACAAGATTAAAATATTTTTTTAAAAAATTAAATGTTAAAGAATTAGAGGAATATGATATTCAAGAAGGCAAAGGAACAAGGATTTGAACCAAAAATAACCAAACTGAGAATATCATGGCAGGGGGAGGATGAATACGTAATGAAATAAAGGGTTTTTAAGGGTTTCTGATGGAAAGACTAGAACTAAATAGAAAATTTGTCATTTGAACATAAGATTCTAAAGAAGCATAAAAAGGTAAACATAAAAGAGAAAGCATGTGTCTCAAAAAGTTTAACCCGCTAATATTCCAATGTGGAAAGACGATTCATGTAACTCCTAAGTACTTTGTCATTATTAGGTCATTTAAAAGCATTTACATAGACAGAGGGCATGGATGTGAGTTGATCATGTTAGAATGAGCTCCAAATAAATAAAAGGGATGCCCTGTGAAAAGGAGAAAGGGAGAGGTAGAATAGGAGAATTTTCCTCACATAAAAGCTTTTACACTGGAGGTAGAGAAGGGGTGGGGAGAACAATGACAGTGCTTGAACCTCACTCTCATTATAATTGATTCAAGATGGAACAAATGCACTCATTTAGGCATAAAAATGTATCTTACCCAATAGAGAAGTAAGAGGGAAAGGAGATAAAGGAAAGGGAGAAGTAATAAAAAGGAGGCACTGGTTTAAAAGCAAAATATACTTTTAAGGATGTACAGGATAACAAGAAAAAAGAATACACAGAAAAAAATTAAATAGAGGGAAATGCATAGCTAATAACTGTGAATATGAATAATATGAACACACCCATAAAACAAAAATTGGTTGTAGATTAGAAACCAGAATTCAACAGTATATTGAGTACCAGAGATATACTAGTTTCAAGTATAATACACATACAGAGTTAAAAATAAAGTGCTAGAACAGAATCTAGTATGCTTCAGCTGAAGTACAAAAGGCAGGGATAACAATCATGATATCAGACATAGCAAAAGCAAAAATAAACCTAACTAAAAGAGATAATCAAGGAAAATACATTTTGCTAAATGATACCATAGACAATGAAATAATATCAACATGTTCACAACAATTTTCTCTGAAAAAGACTTGATTTCTCAAATATATAATTAAGTCAAATTTATAAAAATAAGAGCATTCCTCAGTTGATAGAGGGACAAAGGATATGAATAAGCAGTTTTCAGAAAAAGAAATCAAAGCTATGTATAGTTATATAAAAATGCTCTAAATCACTATTGATTAGAGAATATAAATTGAAAAACTCTAAAATACCATATCACATCTTTCAGAAATGACAAATGCTGGAGGGGGCAAAAAAAAAAGTGCACTAATGAAATCTTAGTAAAATTGTGAACTGGTCCAACTATTTTGGAGAATAATTTGGAACTGAACCCAAAGGGCTATAAAATTGTGCAAACCCTTTGATGCAGCAATACCATGATTAAGTTCATATCCCAGAGATCAAATAAAAAGGGAAAGGACCTAAAAGCACAAAAATATTTATAGAAACTCCTATTGTTGTGGCAAAGAATTATAAATTAAGTGGATGCTCATCAGTTGAGGAATGGCCAAATGAGTTGTGGCATGTGATTGTGATGGAATTCTATTGTGCTATGGGAAATGATGAGAATCATGGGTTCAGAAAACATGGCAAGACCTATATAAACTGATGCACAGTGAAGTGAGAAGAGCTGAGAGATTATTGTGCACCATACTATTACTTTTGCTATTACTTTCAATGTTTTAATGATGATTAATTGTTAAAGACTTGGCTACTCTGATCTCTACAATAATCCAAGACATTTTGAAGTCTTATAATGAAAAAAATGCTATTCACCTCCAGAGAGAGAACTAGTGACTGCACATAAAAGGATAGTTCAAATCACTAATAATAAGAAAAATACAAACCAAAATAATCTTGAGGTTTTCTCATCCTGAAAACTGGAAAAAATGACAAAAATGTCAGCAATCAATGTTGAAGGGATCTTAGAAACATAGGCACATTGATACACTAATGGTGAGACTATACAATGGCTCAACTATTTTAGAAAGCAATTTGGAATTATGCAAATAAAGTGATTAAAATATTCATATTCTTTGACCTAAGGACTCCATTACTTGGTTTATACCTCAAGGAAAGACTGATAAGAAAAAAGTCCCCAACAGGCCTATCTCTCCTCATAGTTATTCAAGTGACCTGGAAATTATCTTTATAGTCTTTCATTACCCAGGGTCACTCAAATATCAAGGACAGTATCATATATTTTTAAGAAAAAAAAAATAAAACACTAAATTAACTAGCATGGGGAATGGGGCTAAGGATAGTGTTAGTTTATTGTTCCTACCTTAGAAGTATAAGAAGACAGCTAGCAGGAGTATTTAAGGAAACAGTAGATATAGGCTTGTTTGACGAGCAGAGAATCTAGTAGATGAAATTGAAGATAAAAGAGAGGAGGAGGATGGTAGGGACAATTCATCAAAGAAGTTGGGAGCAAATTGGGTCAAGAACTATAAGGTTTGCCTTTAAAAATAACTATATTTACATTTTCTCCTTTTGGCTCAAATATTGAATTTTTCATAATTAGGATTTTTTATCTTTGTCTGTAAAGACACTTTGTCTCTAGTAATTTGTTTAATCTACTTTAAAACAACTCCATGTCCAAGGATCTCCTTCCTCTCCCCTTTTATGTCCTCTCCTGCCCACACACCACCATTTGTCATCTCATTCTCTATTTTATGAATTCTGTTTATTGTTTTTCTTCTTCCTTTTATCTAGTTATCTCATTTTTCTCCTCTTTTTCCTCCTCTCTACTACATAGTTAAATAAAATTCTTCTTCCCTTGCTATTCTACTTTTTTTCTTCTTAACTGACTTCTATTTCTATACATTTTTCTGAAAAGTATTTTCCCCTCATTCTCTTCAATAATTTTCTTCCCTTTTGTTTTATTCTAAAATTTTATTCTTTGATTCATGGTCATTTTGCTTATTTGTTCCTTCTCTAGGTTATATGTTTCTCATAGAATTAAAGTTTCTAAAATGTCTATTTTGAATTCCCTATTCTAAACAGTTTCTATGTTATTGCCTTATAGATCTTGTCCTCTCCACTCTTTTTACTGTCATAGCTTGCTCTTAGAAGTATCAATTCCAAAAAGAGACAAAGAGGTTAGAATTTTTGCTCAATGGTAGAAATTTTTCTTTATATTTATATATATATTTATTTATATATTTATACAGGCCATTTCTACTCTCTGCCTTCCCTATGTTTGTTTCCCACCATTTGCCATGACATCTCTCTGAGTCCATGCCCTACCATTCTTCTAGATGTCAGATGCCCCAAGGAGGCCTTATTCCATTTCTCTTGAGGCAGGATGCTAACCCTGTAGGTACAATTTTCACAGAGAATTTATTTTCCCTTGTCTTTCATTGACTGAATTGGCGTATATCATACATCCTTCTCTATCTTCTGCCTCCTTTCTTTCCTTTTATGTTCCTCCCTGTTCTTAAGTTTAAAACTACAAAAATTGTTGATTCACCTATAGGTAAGGCATTGTGAGGTTTAATCTGTTGTGTTTCAGGCTTATTCCTCCACTATAACTTTTATTTAAGTTTCACTTTCTCTCTTATCCCCTTGCATAATTTAAAAATCTCTTAGTAGTCCCACTATTATTTTGTTCTTGTTGTTTGGTGGGTTTTAATCCCATAGATGTGTATCTCTTTCTAGGTTTATTCTTAATTTTTTCCTAAGGTAATTTGCATTATTTGTGCATTTCTTGGCTACCACATTTTTTTTAACCTTTCTTATATTTATATTTTCTGTGACATTTGTAAAGTAAACAATCTGCTCATATCTGATTTCTCTCCCAATCTCTCTCTCACACATACACACAAACACATATACAAAAATACTTCAAATTCTCTCATTCAATATTCATCTTTTTTCATTGTTGAGGAAACTTACATATGTCACCTCAGGTTATATTTTGAACTCTTTTTAAAAACACATTGTTCTATTCCTTTCTACAGTTTCTGGTAAATGAGGAACAGACACGTATTTTTTTTTAATTTCCTTTCCTTTATATTTGAGGTCTTTCTCCTGGTCATTTGAAGAATTTTTTTGTTTGTCAATGGAACTATTAAGTTTAACCACTATGTCTCTTGGAGCTTACAGCATGTTTTTTGTTTAGTTTCATTTTGTTTTGTTTCTGGAGGCAATCTCTGAATTCTTTTTTTTTATATACCCTTAACTTCTGTGTATTGGCTCATAGGTGGAAGAGTGGTGAGGTTGGGCAATGGGGGTCAAGTGACTTGCCCAGGGTCACACAGCTGGGAAGTGTCTGAGGCCAGATTTGAATCTAGGACCTCCAGTCTCTAGGCCTGACTCTCAATCCACTGGGCTACCCAGCTGCCCCTCTGAATTCTTTACATTGCTTTTTTGCTTTCTATGTTAGAAAGCTACAAAAAGTTTTCTATTATTTCTTGAATTGGGGTGATCTGGCTTTTTCACACATCATGCTCATTTGAGGACTATGATTTTTAACTATTTCTACATATCCAAAAATCAGTATCTTTTGCCTGTATAGAGAATGTTTTCTTTTAATGTTGTCACTTTTTACTTTTCTTCTTGCAGATTATTATTCACTTGTGGATATTTCATTCCCAGTCAGTTGTTCTCTCTTTTAGTTCTTTGGAGGCTCACATTGTGGTTTCAAGTTTTTTAGATTTGCCAATATTTTTTTGCTGTGCAGGTCAGAAATTCTGTTTTCATGATTTTTACTTCCATCAAATTATTTTGAAATATCCTGTTGTGTTTCCATGCACTTTTAGAAATCCACAGGGTCCTCTACCTTTCCATTCAAAATCAGATTTATTTCCCTTTGTCTTACAATATCCATACAGATATGTTTGGATTAATTTAGATTCCTGAACTCCATCTTCATTTCTGTTAATAATCTTTCCTACTGGTTTATCTCTTGGTGCTCAAGTTTTTAAACTAAATATTCTTCCTTCCTAGATTATTTTATGTTTTTAGCCATATATTCCTTATTCTTCCTTCTTAGATCATTTTAAATGTTTAGCTATATATTCCTTGTATTCTTCTATTATTCACTTTCTGGCTCCTTTTTCTTTGATTATGGATCCCCCAAGGGCTCAACCTCAAAGTTGACTCAGCCTCATGCAATTATGGAGAAGTCATCTTTCCCCAACCTCAGACCCTGCTCCAAGGGACTTCTGGGGACACAGAACTGACCCTAGCTAAATGCTGGTCCTCTTTTTATTGGGCCTGGTGGAGCCACTCCACACACAGAGATGCCCTGCCCTAACATTAAAGATTAACTTTCTCTGCTCTTAGTTTATCAAGTTGTTACCTCCTTAGCGTTCTGGATGACTTTGTCCAGGAAACAACTGCAATTACCTTACCTCATGCACATAATTCTTATTTTGGAAAAATTTTAGAGGTCATGAGGATTAAATATAATGTCTAGCTCTTGCTCTCCATTCTCTTGATCACATTGATGTGAGATAAGGAGAAATGGAAAAGGGGGAGCTCTTATGAATAGACTTTTTTTAATGAAATATAAGGTAAAGTCCTAAACCAAGAGGATGGAAAGGGGAATGCTGTGAGAAGTTTCAAGAAAAATGAAAAGATTTGGAACAGCTACTGTGGAAAATAGAATAATGAATTGATTAGGGAGGAGTAGAATAATTTGCCTTAGAGTTCAGATTAAATAACATTTTATTTATAGAATTTAATTTGTTTAGCAAACACATTCTTTATAAAAAATGCAAAAGTGAATTGTTTTCCAATTCAGTTTTACTGCATCTCGAAATTTCTGAGAAGTCCTAAGAGCACCATTCCACATCTATCTATCTGTCTGTCTCTCTACCTATCTATCTAATAATATAATATATATGCACAGATATAAAGAGGTAGATTAAAGAGGATAGTAGTTAGAAGCAAAATAAACTCAAAGAGGAAGAAAGAGAAAGAACAAAGAGGAAGAAAATACAAGAGACTAGATCTGGAGGGAAATGAACAATTAGCAAATCATAACTATAAACATAAAAGGGATGAATTCAACCATAAAACAGGATAGAAAAGCACAATGGATTAGAAACCAGGATCCAACAACATCTTGTTTGCAAGAATTATACTTAAAACCAAAAGACACAAACACACAGAATTAAAATAACAAGTAGCCACATGATCATAACAAATCTCTTTTTATGTCTTCTTAAACCAACCTAGACTGAAAGAGAGAGAGAGAGAGAGAGAGAGAGAGAGAGAGAGAGAGAAGGAGAGAGAGAGAGAGAGAAAGCTATAGTACAGGCTACCTCCTCTCATTCTGCCATCTTGTCAACCCGCTACTGCACCCCTGCCCATATATCTAAACATATCCTTGTAAATTGGTTTAAATCCTGGGACATGAAATAATCTATTTTATATAATATTGACATTAATTGGTTGTTGACCTTCATACTTCATACATCAGAGTGGATTGTAGAGACTGTGGACCCAATCTATATACATTACAACTCGGTTGTTCCAATGTTCCATGCTGACCCCTGCAAAAAAAAAAATTAGAAACAACTATATTGAGTTTATTATAACCAAATAGTAAAAACAAAACAAACAAAAATAAAACACAACAACAACCCACAACTCTCTTTAAAAGTAAAAACTAATCTGTTTTTAGCATCTACCTAAATTATCCATTGTTGAAACTGTTTTGAAATAAAATTCATCATACTCCTTCCTTTTGTTGAAAATGTTCCAAATTCCACAGTGTCCATGAGGTGGCAGACATATACTTGTTTTTAGCTTATGGAGACTCTGCAACCAGCACCCTAACAATTTATGTTTGTATAGAAAGTGTTTTTATTGGCAGACAAACACATAAACGTAAGTATTTCGAGATCATGAAAGACCCTAGACATATACTTAGTGGTATCTAACACCACCTCAAAAGACAAAGTAAAACATTCAAGGAAATAGTCTTTAAAAGTACCCTTTGAAAAACTGTCAGAAAAGATTGAGCTAGAAATAGTACAGTACTAATTTCTTATCAAAACTTTCATTATTTGCCCACCTCATACTGACATTTACTCTAAAACAAATTCTATAATTACAATTATCTGCCTCCTAAGAAAATTATAATTTATTACAGGTTAGATGATTAAGTTTGTAAAGGATCTTGAGTTTCTCTGTTTCCTGTTGTACAAATATAAAATATTTAAATAAGAGTAATCTCCAAAGTTTTTTCAGGGTTTAATGCCTATATCTATATATGAAAGGTCAAGAATATAACTAGGCAGGTACAAAATGACCCTTCTTCTAAGCTGAGCTTTGTCTTTTTACCTTTTTTCTGTCTGTTCATCTACAAGTTTGGTATTGAAAACCATGATTCTGGAGGACTAATGATAAATATATTACCCATCTCCTAATAAAGAGGCAAAGGATTCAGAATATGGAATGAGATAAACAACTTTTTTCAACATAGCCAATGTAGATGTTTGTTTTGATTGATTATACATATTTATAACATTTTTTTTCTTTTCATTCTCAAGGGAGATAGAATTGATATACAAAAATGAAAAGACAGATTTTTACTGATTGAAAAAATAACATATAGTTTAAATAAAAAAAGAAGGAGCTAGAGAAGCCTAAGAAGGAACTCAAAAAATATGTTTTCTATGTTTTACATGAAATAACTTCTGTTTCCCATCCAAAGAGAATTTTAATTAAATATGACAAAATTGTTGTTTTTTACTGCCATCTTCTAGATGTTTCCCACCTCAGTCTTGTTCTCTATGGTACCCTATGATCTGACATCATGGTGAATTGATGTTTTGGAGCTATGTTTCCATTTTTCTTTTAAAATTATATATGTCCCTAATTTTCTGAGACTGGCTCAGAAAAAGAGATGGTGGACTACAGTTGATTTGTAGAGTTTCTGCTAGTCTACAATTTGTTCTTGTTTTTAGCTTTGTTCAGAATTTTTTAAAATTTTTTAATTTTAAAATTATTCTCATGGTTACATGATTCAAGTTTTCTCCCTCCCCTCACCACCCCCCCACTCCCAGAGTTGACAAGCAATTCCACTGGGTTATACATAAGAGTGTATATACAGGTATATATATACACACAGATATATAATCACTAGAATACCTTTCCATATTATTTATTTTTATAAAAGAGTAATCCTTTAAAACTGAAACCCCAAATCACATATCCATATAAACAAGTGACAAATCACATGTTTTCTTCTGGATTTCTACTCCCACAGTTCTTTCTCTAGATGTGGATAGTATTCTTTCTCATAAGTCTCTCAGAATTGTGCTGGATCATTGCATTGCTCTTATTAGCAAAGTCAATTACCTTTGATCATTCCACAATGTTATGGTTTCTATTTATAATGTTCTCCTGGTTCTGCTTATTTCACTGAGCATCAGTTCATGTAGGTCTTTCCAGTTCTTATAGAAATTCATCAGTTCATCATTCCTTACAATAGTAATAGTAATAAATAGTAATAATCATTCCTTACAATAGTACTGGTATACCATTCCTTACAATAGTACTGGTATACCATTACTACCATACTAGTTCGCAATTTGTGCCCAAATCACTTCAGATATTAAGATGCAGAAAGGTATTGCTTCCATATTCCCACATAGAATTCATACCAAGAAAGATATAGACAGATAAAGAAAATAGGAAAACAATATTTTTTTCAACTCTTTCAACACAGCTTCATTTTTTTTCCAGCTGTTGTCTATTCACCAATGTGTGAAGGGAACCCCCTCCCCCAGAAATCATGTACTGGGGTCGACCCTGCTCTGCATGTACTCCGGAGTAAGTTACAAGACCATGAGGTCTTGTGGACCCAGAAAGGATCAGGTTAAGATCCTGGGTAAAGAAGAAATAAAAGAGAGGGTGCTGGGAAGTGCTCTTTCTATATATATATTTCCTTGGACTGTGGCTGAGAGAGATAGCCATGTGGAGAGAGACACATGGTTAGATTAGAAATAGGCTTTAATCTCTATATGCCTTCTTTATTCAAGTAATAGTAATAAACTCCATGGAAACTAAGAACTAAGGAGTTTTTGATTTAACTTTAATAGATGGCAACCACTAGAAATCTGGAGCAGGACCCTCACTTCTCCTCTAAGTTTAAGTTTTAAATACACAAAAGGGCAGAGTAGCCTGATGGCCACCACCCTTATTCTGATACTGCAAAGTCATACCGGTCCCTGCCACCTCTCTGCCATTTTTTGGTAAGATAACCTTCATGTGGTCCAAGCCTTAGCTTAGGTGAGGGTGGGGCGTTGGAGAGAGGGGCGGGCTAGACTTCCCTGTTCACATCCTGCTCACAATTCAGCTCTGAGCTGAGTGGCAACAATCATCCATTGCCTTGCTGCTACCAGCAGCAGGCCTTCCCTTCCCTCAGCCAGCCTCTACCAGTACCCAAACCTTCTTCCCAACCCCTGACTCCCTACTGAGAGCAACCAGGTCATGGCTACTCTGATTCCCCACTCCTGGGCCTGTGGTAGTGGCAGGTCCCCTGCACAGCCCAAACTTCAGCCCTGACCCCAGGCCAGGCCTCTGTGATGACCACTCCCAGAACAGGGGCTCCTGGCCCCCACCCATGCTATCCACCCCCAGCTGGCTTCCAAGGCCTGCAATGACCCTAGCGGGGGTGGGGGGGAAGAGGGGGGGGGGTCCAAACTCCTGACTGTGAGAGTGGGGACTGAAGCGCCAGCCCAGATGGGGGATCCTCCTGCCATCCACTGGGCTGTGACCTCCCAGCAGGGGGTTGAGGCTCTGTGCTCCCAGCTGTGGCTAAAGGCTCACAGTGGCCAGTACATGCAGGTGTAGCACCACCTGCAAGCAAGAAGTGAAACTGTAGGCAATTTAATTTTTAAAAATTAATAATAAAATTATCTATAATTGAATATATCAAACTGAACTAAATCTAGTTGAATGAAATTTGAATAAATTAAATATTAATAATTAAAAATTAATAATATTGAATTAAATTAAATAAAACCAAATTTTTGAACAAAATCAAACCAAACTAATTCAATGCAATATTAATTAAATACACTAATTCAGTACTTCATTATTTCAAACATCATAATAAAAATAACTTTAAAATAACAATAGTTATTATTATTATAAATATATGTTTATTATTGGTACTATTGCCTTGCAACAATTACTAGTGCCTTGCATTGGTTTCTTATTTAGCCCTACTCTAGCTTAGTAGCTTTCTATGATAAAATTAAAAGAAGTTGCATCTCAAATTTTTAAAAAATGTTTTGGGATCCTTTCATTGTTTGAATTTTCCATTCAACAATAGTCAGAACAGCTCCTTACTGAGCTCTTACAGTAATAGACTTGTATCACAGCTATTGAACTCCTCAACAGTAACAGCTAGAGAAAAAGCCTCATTCAGATAGGTCAAAAAAGACCCAGGAATTTTCCTAAACAGATTAAGACAGAAAGACTAGAAATTTTTCTTCTAAATTCAGAGTCAAAAGATCAGACGTTATGGGAAACAAACAGAATAAAACCAGGAAAGTGCCCAAGGGCTCTCCATTGCATAAGATACTATGTAGTTGGGATGAACAAGGATTTCCTAAGGAGGGTTGGATGTCAAAAAAGGAGATGAAGAAACTTTGCAAAGCCTGGGCACTAAAATTCTTTAACTGGCCAAGATATGATTCTTTTGATTTTAAAATTTTAAAAGAATTAAAACTGGTCATCAATAACAAGGAGTCAAAGAACTACACTTATTGACTTTTATGAGCATACCACCTTGACAAGTCAACCAAACCCACTAACCCCCAAAATAGCCTGGTTGACTCTGAAAATTCAGACACACTGCCTTCACTGTCCCCCAGCCATTAGGTTTTTTATTCTCAAGATTCAGACCATTATGGCTTGACTCCTTCAGCTCCTTCTCCTAAACCCTTGATTAAATCTAATAAGAAAGATACCCTGCCTTCTTCCCAACCTGCCCACAAGAAGGCTCCTTCTCTAGATCTAGGCCAGGATTTGACACCTTCCATCCCTCCCCCATCTATGCCCCTTTCACCTCCCAGCCCACCTTTGGTATCATTTTTCTGCCTCCCCTTACCATCTAAGCCTACCCAGTCTGTGCCTTGCCCTGCCCACCAGATTCTCTCTTACCTTGCCCAACTTTTCCCTGCTTAGTGCCCAAACCCACCCTTTCTCACCCTTGCTCAACTTCTCCCCATGCCTCCTCCACCCCCTCCCCTTCCCCTACTAGCCTAACCCCTGCCCCTTCTCCCCACCCTTACTCTCCCCAATTGCCTTCTCTGCCCCTGATCAATATTCCTTCACCCTGCCTTTTCCTCCCCTACTCTAGCCCTTTCATCCTCTGCCCAATCCATCTGTTCCCCTGTTCCTACTCTCCTTTCCCTTCCCCCACTCACTCAGCCCCAACCAGAGCAACATGCCAGGCAGTGGTAATCATAGACAACTCAAATACAGGCCTGTTCCCTCTAAAGCAGGGGTTGGCAACCTTTTTGGCTGTGAGAGCCATAAACGCCACATTTTTTAAAATGTAATTTCATGAGAGCCATACAGTGCTCACAGTGCGTGCTCCTGTAACAGAGCCTGAGAAAAAAATTGACTTTATGGCTCCTGCAGAAAGAGCCATATCTGGCCCTCAAAAGAGCCAGATATAGCTCTAGAGCAATACGTTGCCGACCCCTGCTCTAAAGGATGTTCCCACTTATAATAAATGAGGGAATTTAGTAAATATTAGACATCATACATCTTTTTCTCCTCAAGACACTGAGAGATTCAAAGGGGAATAATCCTTTCCTTTGAAGATGAACCTACTGTAGTCATAAATAAGTTTGAAAGCATTTACAGAAGTTACAATCCAACCTGAACAGACATGCAGGACTTGATGCACTCTCCACTAAGAGAAAGAGAAAGGAACAAGATCCTTTCTCTTGTTAATCAGGCTCAGGGAGAGAGGGCTATTCATTGGCCAATTGCAGACCCTAAATGGGATCCAAATTCAAAGGAAGATTGCCTACATCTATGTCAGACTATAAATACATTACTAAAAGCAATGGGGGCTTGTTCTGACAGGCCAGGTACTTAGACTAAATTCGAAAGACTTGAAACAAGTAGAAAATGAGAAAGCATCTCAGTTCATGGATAGACTTATCGAACTGGGATGCAGATATCTTGACCTAGATCTTTCTAGGGAAAAAGATGTTAGACATATAAGAAAACATTTTGTAAAAAAACTGACCCAATGATGTTAGAAAATATTTTATGTCTATCGATACATTAAAGAGGATAGTAATGTATGTCTTTGATGGCTATGAAGAGGAAGAAAGAGAGGAAGCTGAATTTAGTGGAGAGATTAAAGAAGGAAAAAGCTGAATTAGGGGATAGATTAAGGAAGGAAATAGCAGAAATAAAGGAACAAGCAAAAGAAAGATTTATAAAATAGACAAAGGTCATAGCTTTTTTAAAGGAACACAAGAGACAATCAATGACTTCGTTTTTTTGTGGAAAGGAAGGCCATGGAGCTATGGATTATAGAAACAGGAACCAGAAAAATAGAAACAGAAGAAGCTGGAGAAATAATAATAACAATAAAACATCCTCTAACAGGTTCAGTGATTGTAATAGGGTGAATTATAACTCAGACCATAATGCACTATGCCAAGGAATCTGTTATCACTGTGAGATACCACTGAGAAATGGTCAAAATGACCAAAAGTATAGCCAGAGGTGTGGCCGAAAGAATCCAAGATGAATGATGGTATTTGGGAGGGGAAGGGATCTCAAAGAGTCTGGAAGTGAATTTTAAGCCCTTTCAGACTCCACTGCCTTATTTATGTTGACTGTTTCAGTTTTTTCCCCTCTCCATAATGAAGAAGTTTATATAATGCAATTTCAAATACAGATCTACACCCAGGAGATAAGGTATATATAATTCCCAGTGAACCGCTTCAATAGCTATCAAAATTGGAGAAAAAAGACTCTTGGATTCATTGCTCACATATAAAATGGGAACTCTTCTAAATCCTGTTGCTTATATTGTATTTGCTGCTTATTTGTTTTAAGATTTCATTTTGTGTTTTTAAGTTTACATATTGATCTAATCTAAAATGTTCTGTTACACAATGTCACTTTTAGTTACTATGTTTTGGCTATTACCTATATGTTCTGTTACATTGTCTTTATTTGTACCCTCCTCCTATCTATGACTGGACTGTAGATAATACCATTATAAAGTCCATAGAAAAGTTGGACAAACTCTTTTCCTTGGCAAAGCCATAGGTCCCTATGGATGTTGGATTTGTCACCAGATCCTTCGGAGATCCATTTTGTCATGGGCAACAATTCAGTTGTCATCAAATAGGCTCTTATAATTTGGGGGATTATGACCCTTTCTTGAATCTGCATTAGCTTTTGTACTACTGTTTATAACAAGCTTTTTACCTGGTGAAAAAAATTATATACACTCATATTGTGGATCATGGCCAAGTTAGAAATAAAATAGAGCTTGCTTTTGAGTGAGAAAGCTTTGTATTATACCTCTCTTTGGCTAACACATTGTCAAATGGAATGTGAACTATGAATTTCTGATTTTTAATTTTTATTACTGTTTTTCTTTATATTTGCAATAGCATATTTGATGCTTTTCTTTCTTTTTTTTTGTACTTGAGTACATGGAATCAATATTACTGTTTTCGATTTTTAAGGATAAGTTTACGATATCTATTAGCCCCAATACCAATGCATACCCAAAGCTTTAACTATGGAAATCTGCCACTGATGGTTAGGTATTATGGGACATTAATTAATAATTGTGTCTGATTTCAGAAGAAAAGATCACAAAAAAGCCACTGCACAATAAAAAGAAGTACAAGGTCAAGGAGAGCAGCAATGCCTGTGGGACTGATGAAGATCTATACCAAGACAAAGGACTTGTTTTGATGTTTGAGGAAGGAGCTGTTTAACAGATTCAGATGTTGGACTTTCCTGTGCCAGCTTCCTACAAATACCTTAATTTGGTTTTCATTTTGGCTTCCCTATCCCTGAGAATGAAGGTAAAATCAGACCAGGGAATCACATTTCCCTTTTATCTCAAAATCTATTCCCTTCTCTTGTATAGTATGGCAGT
Organism: Gracilinanus agilis; assembly: GCF_016433145.1. Lineage (NCBI taxonomy): Eukaryota > Metazoa > Chordata > Mammalia > Didelphimorphia > Didelphidae > Gracilinanus > Gracilinanus agilis. The sequence continues at coordinate 444,892,388 of NC_058131.1, read as the reverse complement.
TTTCTATAGTCCTGGCTTCTAATGGATAAGTGCAATATTGCTGCAATTGTGCTATAGGCTTGTAGGATGTAAATCACTTTAATTGGGTGTTGCTGGTTATTCAAGGACCTGTTATGGTATTTTTTTTTTGCTCATAATTTTATACACATAAGATTTTGATATATATGTATATATATATATATGTGTGTTTATCCAGAATTTAATTTTTTTCCTTCCATTGTTTTCTTGTGGGAGAGGAGTTGTTTTCTTTTGAGAATTGATTCATATACCTCATAACTGTAATGCAAAAGTTGCAAGAGGGGTTTTTGCTCTTGCAGAGGGCCAACTGAAAATTTCTGGCTGTTGAAAGCCTTAGAATTGTGAGAGAGTTGAGTTGGTCCCTAAGGCTTGAACAGAGTGGAAGGATCAACCAGAGCTCTATTTTGGCTTTCAGTTTGCTTTGGCCTATGCCTTGTCTTTGGATAATTTGTACCTGGCTAATTTCTCTGCATCTCTCCCTGACCTTCTCCATATTATTTCCCTGTTTTCCCGGGGCTCTGGGAGGCAGGGTGGCTTTGGGGTTTTTAGTGAAAAGACTTTGTGGGTTTAGTTTTCCCCAACCGGCAAGTAGGACATCCTTGAATTTAAACTATCCCTTTAGTATACCCTCTACCTTAAAAGCAGCCAAATCTTCCTCAGCTGAGAGAGCAGGTTCTCTCTCAGTCTAATCCATTTCTGTGACCCTCCCCCATCTTGAGTTTCTCCATAGCAGTTGTCAGAAATCCTGAACCCCTCTCTCCTTGTGAACAATCCTGAAACATTAATAAAACCCTTGGTTACCTAATCAAACCCTCTGGAGAATCTTTGTACTGAAGAAACTAGGCAAGGGTGAAGGGAAAAGAATAATTCTCTTTTATTTCCTGAGGGAAACTGGAGGCATCCATCTTGGGAGAAAGTAGTGACTTCCTTGAGTTTCTCTACTTAAATGGTAGAGACAAGACTAAAACCATGGTCCTCTGACTCTGAGACCAATTTTCTTCCTGTTTCCTGGCTGATACTATCTCCCAAAGAAAGATTCAGTTACATTTACTGTCTTCTATTTGTCCAGGTAATAGATTAAACTTGTTATACTTCTAGACTTTTATCTATGGGAAAGGTTTATAACTTTTTTTTTAATTAGCCTGTGTTCATAGGAATTCTGCTTTTGGAAGGGTAGTTATGAAGCAACTAGTACTTTTTCCCAAGTTGGGAGAGCAAAGGCTGGTTCAATATTAGGAAAACCATCTATATCAGTGATTCCCAAAGTGGGTGCTACCACCCCCTGGTGGGTGCTGCAGCGATCCAGGGGAGTGGTGATGGCCACAAGTGCATTTATCTTTCCTATTAATTGATATTAAAATTTTTTAAAAATTAATTTCCAGGGGGCTAAGTAATATTTTTTCTGGAAAGGGGGTAGTAGGCCAAAAAAGTTTGGGAACCACTGATCTATATAATTGACCATATCAACAACCAAACCAACAGAAATCACATGATTATCTCAACAGATACCAAAAAAGCCTTTGACAAAATACAACACTTGTTCCTATTGAAAACACTAGATAGTATAGGAATAGATGGACATTTCCTAAAAATAATAAACACTATCTATTTTAAACCATCAGCAAGCATCATATGCAATGGAGACAAGTTAGACGCCTTCCCAAAAAGATCAGGAGTGAAGCAAGGATGACTAGTATCATACCTATTATTTAAAATTGTACTAGAAAAGGTAGCAGTAGCAATTAGAGAAGAAAAAGAAATTGAAGTGATCAAAGTAGGCAAGGAGGAGACTAAACTATCACTCTTTGCAGATGATATGATGGTATACCTAGAGAATCCTAGAAAATCAACTAAAAAGCTAGTGGAAATAATAACTTTAGCAAAGTTACAGGGTACAAAATAAATTCACATAAATCATCAGCATTTCTACATATTTCAAAAAAAACTCAGCAGCAAGAGTTAGAAAGAGAAATTCCATTTAAAATCACTCTAGACCAGTGATGAGCAAACTTTTTAAAGAGAGGCCAAAGGAAAGGAAATGCTATTCTGTCAGTCTGTTTTAAGGCAACTCTTTTGAAGTTTCATTGTATTGTATCCTACTCATTGTATTTGTCAAATTAGGAATAATGTTGCAGGGCTGGATAGGGGGCTGCATCTGGCCCAAAGGCAGTAGTTTGCCCATCACTGCTCCAGACAATATAAAATATTTGGGAATCTGTTTGCCAAGACAAATTCAGGAATTATATGAACACAACTACAAAACACTTTTCACACAATTAAAACTAGATCTAACATTGGAAAAACATTAATTGCTCATGGGTAGGATGAGCTAATATAATAGAAATGACAATCCTACCTAAATTAATTTACTTATTTAGTGCCATACCTACAAAACTACCAAAAAACTTTTTTACTGAATTAGAAAAAATTATAACAAAGTTCATCTGGAAGAACAAAAGATCAAGAATATCAAGGGAATGAATATTTTTTAAAATATGAAGAATGGAGGCCTACCAGTACCAGGTCTTAAACTGTACTATAAAGCAGTGATCATCAAAACAATATGGTACTGGCTAAGAGACAGAAGGGAGGATCAGTGGAATAGACTTGGTAAGTGACCTCAGCAAGGTAGTGTACAATAAACCCAATGATCCCAGCTTTTGAGACAAGAACCCACTATTTGACAAAAACGGCTGGGGAAATTGGAAAACAGTGTGGGAGAGATTAGGTTTAGATCAATATCTCACACCCTATATCAAGATAAATTCAAAATGGGTAAATGACTTAAATATAAAAGGGGAAATTATTAATAAATTAGGTGAACATATTATAGTGTACCTGTCAGTTCTATGAGAAAGGAAAGAATTTAAGACCAAACAAGAAATAGAAAACATTATAAAATATAAAATGAATCATTTTGATCATATTAAATTTAAAAGATTTTGTACAAACAAAACCAATACAACCAAAATTAGAAGAGAAACAAAAGACTGGGGAAAATTTTTTATAACAAAAATCTCTGACAAAGGTCTAATTTCTCAAATTTATAAGGAACTAGGTCAAATGTACAAGTAATCAAGATCCAATTGGCCAATGGACATGATAGGCAGTTTTCACATGAAGAAATCAAAACTATCAAAAATCACATGAAAAAGTGATTCTAAATCCCTCCTGATTAGAGAAATATATATCTAAGATATGCAAGGAACCAGTTCAGATATATGGGTGACCATCCCCCAATGATAAATGCTGGAAATATATGCATAGATCTCAAAAAATGTCCAACATCAGTAATAGCTAGAAAAATAAAAATTAAAACAACTCTGAGTTTCCATACTACATTCATCAGAGTGGTAAACATGATGAGTAAGGAAAATTACATTATTTAGAGAACCTCACAATCAGTAAAGAATCATTTAGTTTAATCTCTCCACAATATTTTCCATGAGCAATTAGAAAAGCATGTCTCTCTGTCTTATTCCTTGATCAATACTTAGAAAAATACTCTGTGGTCTCCTCTATCATAAAACCTATAAGATTTAAAATTGTGTAAGAGATACATAGTTTGAGAAGAAATTATTTGGTCCATGTTCTACTGAGTGAAATGCCTTTATGAAATTAATAGACAGAAAGATTGTGTCAAGATGGTGGAATAAAGTAGGAGATTACCTCATTCTTCAAATTCCCCCTCAAATAATCAGAAATAATGCTTTGGAATCAACTTTAAAGTAGTTTAAAAACAGCTAAGAGTTGGGGGTGAAATAGTTGTCCAACCCAGGACAACTTGAGAGAATATTGAGAAGGCTCTAACCTATAAAAGTGGTGACCTCACCTGATCAAAGTGTTAATACCTCTGGAACAATACCACCTAATTACTGTGAACAACAAGCCCTAGGGGCAATGTGCTGTCAGCAGCTTCACCTTGTCAGCTTCACTTGGAAGTTTATGCTCCAAAGACAAATACTGAGTAAGAATCAACAAACAAAAAGCCCTAGGGGCAGCTGTGAGAGTGATAGCCTCAGGTCTGAAAATCTCCCCACTAACTGTGTAACTGGTGGGGCAAAGGGAGCAGCACACTGACCTGATACAATCCCATTCTATAACTGTGGGAGAAGGTGATTAAAGAGTGAGCACACTCTCAGTGATTGCTAATAGGCAGGTTGTGGTAACTTCCAGAAGTGCAGTCCCTATATGGAGGGAGAATTAGTAAGAGATTAGTGTATTATTCTCAACAAATTTTTAGTAGTAGTAGCAATATTAGTGATTTCAGATCAATATTCCTCAAACTCCAAGTAGAGATAAAATTTGAATCATTAGTTTATTAATAAATACAGCTTTGGGGGCAGTTGGGTAGCTCAGTGGATTAAGAACCAGGCCTAGAGATGGGAGGACTTAGGTTCAAATCTGGCCTCAGACACTTCCCAGCTGTGTGACCCTGGGCAAGTCACTTGACCCCTATTGCCTAGCCCTTACCACTCTTCTGCCTTAGAGTCAATATTGACTCCAAGACAGAAGGTAAGGGTTGAAATAAATAAATAAACAAACAAATAAATAAATAAGTAAATAAATACAGTTTTGCTCTCCTTTCATCCTTCCCCCTCCCAGTTTCTCACATAAACCTTTAATTAGTACTCTTTTTCACAAGTGGAGAGCATCATATTGGTTTTCTATGAATTGGGAGTACATCTGTATATCTTTGGGCAATGCCTGGGTCTCTGACTTAAAGAGTCATTGTCCTTTGTATGATAAGCAATAAAACCTCATCTGTCTGCATCTTATCCTGGCTTCTCTGGTTATTTAAGTGATTAAAGGGGGTGCATCTTGCTATATCAAGAAACCCCAAATTCCCACTCCAGATAGTCCCTAATTGTGGTCCCAGGGTAGAGAGATGGGCTAATATTTCTAAGCCACCTGGGAAGTACATGTAGTAAACGTGGTTTGCTATGATAGCAACAGTGGCAGAGGTCCTAATCAAAGTTCAGGGACAAAGAGGAGCATGTGAAGTCACTCACAATGAGGTGGCCCAGGATTATATAAATTGGAAGAACCAAGACATCAAAGGGTTCAGGAAATGAGAGGAGAAAAATCCTGAAACTGAGATATTATCCCCCATACCCTAGGAGCAGAGCCTGATTCTAGCATAAAGCTAACAGTTAAGAAATAAGTGATTAAATTTTTTTTTAATGAATAAGCAAAAGAGAAAAAACCCAACCATAGATAGCTACTGCAGTGGTAGAGAATACCCAAGTTCAAATTCAAAAGACTGTGAAGTCAAAATAATTATTTCTAAAACATCAAAGAAAAATGTAAAATGGTCACAAGCCCAAAAGGAAATCTTGGCAGCTAAGTGGCTCACTGGATTAAGAGTTAGGGATGTTCTGGGTTCAAATCTGGCCTTAAATACTTCCCAGGAATGTAACTCTGGGCAAGCCACTTAATCCCCATTTTATAATATAGTTTTTCCTATTTGTTTCTTTTAATTAATCTCTTTTAGCTTTAACTTCATCTAAGAATATTATTGTTGCCCTGCTTTTTTTGTCAGCTATAGAAAAATATATTTTACTTTGTCCTTTTATTTTTACTCCATGGGTGTCTCTCATTTTTAAATATGTTTCTGGAAAATAGCATATTGTTGGGTTTTGGTCCCTTCTGCTATATGTTTCCATTTTGTGGATGAATTCATCTCATTCACATTCAAAATTATAATTATTAGTTGTGCATTTCCCTCCATCCTATTTTTCCTCATTGTTTTTCCTTCTTTGCCTCTCTTTTTATCCTATTTCTCTTTAATATCTATTTCTTTTAACCACTACCTCTTCAATCCCTATTCTTTCATCAGTTTCTCCCTTATTTTCCTCCCCTACCCTTCGAAGATTCCATTCATTGTCTCCTCCCCTTTCCTTCCTAGTTCATCTATTCTAAGAATCTTCTAAATATCTCTCCCTCATCCTTTCCTTACCCTCTTATTTCTTAATATAAACAGCCTCTATTATTCTTTATCTTATCTTTTTTCTTTTTTTCTTAAAACTATATCCACTTCTAAGATTCCCTTTTTTAATCTTTATATCTTGCCATCCTACCTCCTTTTAAATTAAGAAAAAAATTACCCTTCTATATGTATGTATTATTCGCTCCTTTGTCCAGATCCAATGAGAATAAGATATTGGCATTTCCAGCCCTCAATCCCCATTTTAACATCATTGTAGCATTTCTTTGATTTAGGCCTCTTTTTTATTTATTATATTTATATTCCATTTTATACTTCCCCATCTAATTTCTTTTATTTATTCCATTATATTCAACTAGACCTTGAAGCTTCTGACGACATATGCTCCTTCAAACCATCCAACAAATTGAGTAATTCTTAAGGTTTTAATATACCATTTTCCCATATGAAAAGTAAAGAATTTGAGCTTATTAAATCTTTTATGACTGGTTTTTAATATTATCTTCTTTTTCTTCTAATTCTTATGTATCAAATTTTCCATTCAGCTCTGCTCTTTTCTTCAAAAATACTTGAAAGTCTTTTTATTTTGTTAAAAAAATTATTTTTTGTTGTTGTATGAAGACACTTAGTTTTGCTGGGTAGGTTATTCTTTGTTGCAAACCCAGCTCCTTTGCTCTTTGAAATATTGTATTCTATGCCATTTATTGTTTTAATGTAGGAGCTGTTAAATCTTGTGATATCCTTATTATATAGTTCCACAATATTTAAACTGTTTCTTTCTAGTTGCTTATAGTATTTTCTCCTTACCAAGGGAGCGACAAAACTTACCTTAACTGTTTCTGAGTTTTCCTAATGGGACTTCTTACAGTAATTTTCTCCTTACCAAGGGAGTGACAAAACTTACCTTAATTCTTTCAAGTTATACTTTTTCTTCTAGTTCCAAAACTTCAGGGAAATTTTCATTAATAATTTCTTGAAGTGTACTACTGTTTAGACTCTTTATGATCATTACTTTCAGGTAGTCTAATAATTCTTATATTTTCTCTTCTCAATCTATTTTCCAGGTCAGTTGCTTTTGTAATAAGATGTTTCATATTCTTTTCTATATTTTCATTCTTTTGATTTTTGTCTTGATTTTTCTTGCAGCCATAAGAAGTCATTAGCTTCTCTTTCTCCAATTCTAATTTTTAATTGGTTATTTTCTTTAAGAAATTTTTGTGTCTCTTCCCAATTGGTTGACTTTTCTTTCATAATTTTCTTACATTGTTTTTATTTTTATTTTTTAATTTTTCCTCAACTACTCTCATTTAGCTTTTAAAATCTTTTTTTTAAAACCCTTACCTTCCATCTTGGAGTCAATACTGTGTATTGGCTCCAAGGCAGAAGAGTGGTAAGGGCTAGGCAATGGGGTCAAGTGACTTGCCCAGGGTCACACAGCTAAGAAGTGTCTGAAGCCAGGTTTGAACCCAGGACCTTCCATCTCTGGGCCTGACTCTCAATCCACTGAGCCAACCAGCTGCCCCCTTTCAAATCTTTTTTAAGTTCTTCCAAAAACTCTTTTTGGATTTGTGTCTTTTACACTTTTTTCTTTGATGTTTTGGAAGTGGATGCTTTAATTTTATTGTCATCTGAATTTGAACCTTGATCTTCTTCTCCAAAGCAGTTATCTATGTTTGGTTTCTTTCTCTTTTGCTTACTTATTTAAAATTTTTTTAATTTGAGCAGTCTATTTTGTAATTGTAAATGTTACTCTAGAGTCAAGTTCTTCTCCCTATATTTGAGAGATAATTTCTCAGGGTTTAGTTTGTTGTCTGGGTGTGTAATTAGAACCTGCTCCCCAGGACTCTCTCTCCCAACATTCCATGTTCTTTCTCACATTACATGCTAACATAGGGAGGATATAAGTTTTATGTAACCCTGCCCCTCGCTCTCTTTCCCTTGATCACAGCAGTGGAAGCGAGCTGGAGAACTTACTCATGTGAGTTTACTTTTTGTTAGATAATTAGGTTTGAACTTCTATTTCTTTTAGTTTATTTTCTTTCTACTTCAAGTGATTATTAATAAACTTTATAAAATATAATACTTGGAGTTATTAATATTAATGTAAATCTTACATTGTGGTGACCAAAAGTCTGGAATTTAGAACCCTTAATTCTCTCTAAGTGAATAGATTGAAACCATGTTTCTCCTGCCATGACTTTTTCATCTTTACCCTCTGGGAAAGTGGCGTCTCTGCCTGTCTGCTTTGCTTCCTACTGTATCCCATGCCCATCTACCTGCCCTAGCTTTCCTCACTGCTGCCCTCCAGCACTGCAGATTCCCCCTGCCTGGAAGGTGAGAAGCTAAGTAGCTGGCCCCCTGCCAGCCCATCTATACCCCTCCCCCCCAGTGGGTCTCCAAAATGGCTTTTTAGACTAGCAGCAGGCTAGCAGCACACCGTGGACATGCAAGGAACAGGAGATCCTGGGCCCCTTCCACACTGCCTACCCCTGCTTACTCCCACCTCCATTAAGCTCCTAAATTGATTTTAAACTAACCTAGGGGGGTTTTCATGCTCCTGAATATGGGGGTGGGGCCTGAGGTATCACGTGGTCACTGGCATTTTTACCCCTGGGGGGAGGGAAAAGAAGGTTACACTTCCAAACTTCTTCACTTTACTCCTAGCCAGTACATACTAGGCTAGTGCCACCTACAGACAGGAACTAAATTTGCAACCAGTTTAATAAGTAGAATTGCAAGCATGGCCTACTCTATGAAAAAGCAGTGCATTACCAAAGTTTTAGAATGTCTTTTCTTGCTGCTGTTCCTGGGTGTACTGATTGGATGCCTTGCTGTTAGCTTGAGTAATCTCCAAATTCAGAGGGGAGATTCATCTCCTTATACTCCCTTGACATTTTGGCCTGCCCAGCCTCTGCAACACATCCAGTATGGTGTTCATCCACACTATGCCCAGTGTGGGTATGGGGAATCCCAAAAGTGTGACCAAAGGAATATAAATGGATGATGAGACTGGGAAGGGGAAGGAACCTTAAAGAGTCTGGAGGTGAATTTTCAGACTCCATTACTTTACTGATATTAATCATTTCAGTTTGTCCCCCCCCCCCAAATAGTGAAGAAGTCTCTGTAACACAGCTCTCAGAATTGGAGAAAAGGACTCTTGAATTGATTGCTCACATCCTGTTTGTAAGGTAGATCTGTTATGGAGGTTGGTAAAGCTGTAAGCAGTCAGGAAGCTAGTGTGTCTTAATCACAAGCTGTTTACTGATGGTGTTGGGTGTAGGAATGACAAGCACCCAGTGCCTAAGCCAGCCAGGGATTGATGTAATGTCCCTTGGCAAGGATTTTAAGAAGACTACCCTTCAGCCTCTAACCTGGCTGAGGAAGTAACTCCTATTGGATGACAATGAGATTAGACAGGAAGGGAGGTGTGGTGTTTCCTGTCTAACAGTAATGGAGTTACTCTGCCACCCTCCTAGAATCCTGAACACCAGGCTACTTAGATCTGAGTTGAAGGTAGGAGCCACTAGTTCATAAGTTAAACTAAGGTTTTATTTGAAAAGTTGATTAGGGAAAAGGGATTGGAGAGTGGGTTAGGAAACCTATGAATCTAGTCTAGTACTACCTTCTTGATCTAAGTCCAGGTTGTTGATGAACTCCATGCTATGATCTTCAGCTGTCCCAAGGGACCAGCCCTGGGACAGAAATAAATGATCTCTAGATGGTAATATAGAGCAACCTCTTGATAGGGAATAAATGATATAACTAATTGATGTTCCTATTGGGTCAGCAAAGTTCTCCTAACCTGCCTAGCCTAGGAAACTAAGATCCCACGTTCCTCCTCCCAACCACCCTGGATCCCCAAGGGGTAGAAGTGAAGGTGAAAAGAAAAGTAGGGACAGGAATAGAACCCAGCCCTTGGTCTCCAGGGCTTTATATACCCTGCGTCCAACTGGCAGTTGGTACTTGCCCTGTCATGCCACAGTCAACATTCCCCCAGGACAACTGACAGATTGCCCCAAGCAAACATGGAAATATTAATCCTATATTACATGTTACATATATTGTATTTGCTGATTGTTTGCTTTAAAATTTAATTTTGTTTCTTAAGTTCACATACTGATCTAATCTATACTATTCTATTACACTATGTCATTTTCAGCTAAAGTTTTGGCCATTAGCTATATGTTCTGTTACATTGTCTTTATTTGTACTTTTCCCATATGATTGGACTGGAGAAAATACCATTAAGAAAGTCCATAAACAACTTGGACAAACCCTTTTCCATGGCAAAACCATAGATCCTTATGGATGCTGGATTTGCCACCAGGTCCATCAAGATCACATGTTGTAACAGCCTTTTGTTCCTTTTTGCTTTTGTTAATTGTCTCATAGATAATGATGGATGAACTCCATCAAACTGGGTTACAACATATATCTGTAACCTTTGGTTTTAACGGGTCTTCCTAAGTGATTTTCAGATATCTAGTAGCACCACTATCTCTGACTGATCATTTGCCTACCTTTGAGTGTTTGTAACAAGAGGTAAGGGTTCATTTAGTAGTTGAAGTGAAGTGCAATAGCACTATTGTATTCCCCACCTCCACATTTATAAAAATGTAATGGATGAGACATATAAAGACATGCCTTTTATGGATGTTACAGTCTCATATGGGAGGTGGGAAGGTTTTCCTCGGGGACGTGGTAACTGGATGGCTACCAAAAGGGAGCATTTTCCATGAAGCCTTGTGGTTTCTGTATGGTTTTTATGTTTGTAACTCTTCAGCTTACTCTACTCTTCCACCAGAATGATCTAGATTCTTGGTGACATTTTAGACTCAAAAGGACTTCATCAGCAGTACAGAGGTTTGTGCTTTTCTGGACTTTCCTGCCAAATTTTGGAATAATGGCAGTAATAGATTTTGTTAAAAATATCTCAGCCAAGGTTGAAAGATTGGCTAGATCTGGAGAAGTTGTGACAAATATCCATTAGCTTCAAAGGTTTTTAAATGTCACACAGCAAGTGACTATAGAGACTCATGTGAATCCTAATGATAGTGGGTTTGTTTTCTATTGTCATTAAATGGGCTCTTATGATATGGGGGGATTTTGGTATTTCTTTGAATGTGCATTAGCTGCTGTACTACTGTTTTTTATAAAGCTGTTTTCTTAGTGAAAATCATTTGCACTCACACTGTGGATCATGGCCAAGTTAAAAAGGAAATGGATCTCATTTTGGGGTGAGAAACCTTTGTATTGTGCCTCTCCTTGGCAAACATAGTGTGTCACTGATTGTGAACTACGTATATATTATTGTTTTTCCTTATATGTGCAATAGAGTATTTGAGTTTTCTTTTTTCTCTCATTTTTTGTACTTGAAGCACATGTTACCAGTATTAATGGTTTTTTTTAATTTTGCACTAATATAAGTTTACAATATTCAATAGCCCTAATATTAATGCATACTCAAAAGCTTTAGAGTATGGAAACCTGCCATCAATTATTAAATATTATGGGACTTTTATTAATGATTGTGTCTAATTCCAGGAGAAGGGATCACAAAAGAGCCAAATGACAATACAGTGCCAAGAAGCACAAGGTCAAGGAGACCAACTAATCCTGGTGGGATTGATGAGTATCTGTATCAAGACAAAGGACTTGTTTGGGGGTTAGAGGAAGTGGCTGTTTGACAATGTCAAACGTAAGATTTCCCCATGCCAGATTCAGACAAAGTACCTCAATTTAGCTGCCATTTTGCCTCCCCTATCCCTGAGAGCAAAGTCAAAATCAGACCAGGAATGCGATTTCCCGTCTGCTACAAAATCTAGTCCCTTTTCTGCCTTTCATAGTGTGGCAATTTTTTGTAGTCCTGGCTGCTGATTGGGTAAGTGTATATTGCTGCAATGGTCCTACAGGCTTTTGGGACATAAATCACTTTATTGGGCCCTGATTCTAGGGCCTGTTATGGGCTTATTCTTGCTTACTCAGAATTTTAATATACTATTTACTTTTTATATTTTTTCTTTTCTTCTATTTTTTTATGCTTTTGACTTCCTTTTAACAATTGATTCATATACCCCATAACTCAGCCATGTATCCCAGGGTGATCCATGTGTTGGGCAACACCCTTCTCAGGGGGGATTGTATAATTGTGATAAAATTCCAGATTTATAAAAATTTTTCTTTTTTTAAGAGTTATCTTAGGATAAGAAACCTGCTACCTCCTCGAATCAAGAAAGTGAACTGTTTGGAGAAGACACCATGGAGAAAGCCACACACTGCACCAAAAGATCCAGAATGAACTTTGGGATGTAGTGAAATTGTAGTGAAATTTGGGATGTAGTGAGGGGTTGAACACTTTTTTTTTTAATATACACACTCTTATGCCAAAGAGGACTGCCCATAATTGGCTTTTTGTCAATGCACCCAGCAATCATTAGTTTTGTTCTCTTTCTCTTTTATTTCTCTCTTATCCCCAAATTATTGTAATTTCCCCTTAGAAAATGCAATATTGTATATATCTCTAGTTAAAGATCTTTAGAGATATAAGTTGGTTATGTGTACTGATTCCATGAGGAAACTAGGCATGTAAATCTGGGAGATTTCTATATGCTCGTTTTTCATTGGATTCACGGGGGAAATTATGTAATTAGAATCTGCTCCCCAGGACTCTCTCTCCCGGCACTCCATGTTCCTTCTCACATTACGTGCTAACATAAGGAGGATATAAATTTTGTGTAGCTTTGCTCCTCACTCTCTTTCCCTTGATCACAGTGGCGGAAGCAGGCTGGAGAACATGGGTTTACTTTCTGTAGATAAATAGGTTTGAACTTCTATTTCTTTTAGTTTATTTTCTTTCTACTTCAAGTGATTATTAATAAACCTTATAAAATATAATACTTGTAGTTATTGATATTAATGTAAATCTTACACTGAGCTCTCTAAGAAATTCTTCTAATTTCTATATTGCCAGATCCCTAGAAACACTGTCACTGTTAATGCTCTTACTATTGTGGTTTCTCCAGAGACTGAAAGCTTCATTTTACTCCTTTGTACTAGAGATGCAACAAAGAACATTGTTCTTCCAGGGTTCTCACCTCCCCCCAGTCACATTCATTTGTGTATATTAGCTCCTCCTCTTCTGCAGCCATAGCTTGATACATTTATCTAATTAGTGCATGTAGGCCCTGAAATCTCTTAATTCACTACCCCCACCCCCACAGTTAGTTGGTTAAAGGTTCTGAAGTTGAGGCTGCAGATTACACAGCTGCTTCCAGGCCCAAAGTCTGTTCATATGTCTGTCAGACAGCCACCTAGAGACTTCTCAGCTTCTTTCCAAGTTACGCTTGACAATTGTTCCTCCCTCACTCATTTTTTTTAACCCTTACCTTCCATCTTCAAATCAATAGGATATATTAGTTCCAAGGCAGGAGAGTGTTAAGGGATAGGCAATGGAAGTTAAGTGACTTGACCAGGGTCATACAGGTAGGAAGAGATAGGAAGTTTCTGAAGTCAGATCCTCCCTCACTCTTAATTATTTTTGCCACTTAAAAATTCGCCGAGGGGTACTATTTTTAATTATGTGTGAACTAATTTGGAGAGTGAAGTAATCTTCTGTTCTTTTCTACCATCTTCCCATTGTGCACTTTTGGTAATGTTCACTCTGGGTCTTATTGCTATTTATCATCTAATTTCTAGTATTATTTTTTAAAAACAAGAGTGAGTATTGAATCTTTCCAAAAGCTTCTTTTTCCCTTGCAAGCTTTTATTTATTTATTTGTTTGTTTATTTAATTTTTTTATTGTCATATTGTTCATTTTTATAAGTGAATAATTATTAAAAAACATAACAGAAACCCAAATAAACAAGTGAAAAATTATATGCTTTCAGCTGCATTTCAACTCCAACACTTCTTTTTCTGGAGGTGGAAAGCATTCCTTGTAATAAGTCCCTCAGAAATGTCAAAAGCTTTTTAACCTATTGATATGATTATATAATTTTTGTTGTTACTAATTGTATCTATAGTTTTCCTAATATTAAACCAGCCCTATGCACCTAGTATAAATCCAGCCTGTTTATAAAGTATAATCCTTGTGATTTGTTGCTGTAGTCTTTTGCTAATCTTAAAATTTTTTTGCATCAATATTTATTAGGATATTGTTATGACTCTCCCTAATTTAGGTATTAAGACTGAATTTGTATAATGGAAAGAAGTTGGCAGGACACCTTCTTTTTCTATTTTTCAAACAGTTCATGTAGTATTCCATATGGTCCTGGATTTTTTTCCTCCTTTGTAAGTTCATTTATGACTTGTTCATTTTCTTTTTCTAAGATTATGTTATTTAAGTATTCCATTTCTTGCTAATATGAGTAATTTATATTTTTGCAAATATTACTTCATTTCATTTTGTCAATTTTAATGACATATAACTGAGTAAAATACCTCCTAACAACTTCTTTTTTTTTTGCTTCCTTGGTTGTAAATTCTTGTTTTTCATTTTTAAACTTGGTCTTTGTCTTCCTTTTTCACACACATATAAGTGTGTATTTATTTGTCACTAATTCAATGGGTTTATGGTTTCAATATAGTTAAATTCTCTTTTGACTTTCATGATTTTATTTGGATGCTTAATTAGGAATTTTTTACTTTGTTGATTTTTCCATTTTTTTGTTGTTGTTGTATTGCTTGGTTCCTTGATCTGCTCTTTCTTTTACTGATAACAGCTTTTAGAGATATAAATTTCCCACCAAGTATTGCTTTAGTTGAATCCTACAAACATTGGTATATTGTGTCTCTGTAGTCATTATCTTCAATAAAATTGTATTTATGATTTATTCTTTGACCCATTCATTCATTAGGATATGTTATTTAGTTTCTAATTAATTTTTAATATTTGTTTCATTTATTGTTTTGTTTTTTCTAAATATATATTTAGTGTTTTTGTTTTTATGCATTTGTTTGTGGGGTCTTTATATCTGTGTGAAGTAAAATACCTCCATCCTGTGTGGGTATTACAGAGCAATGTCATATCTAATGGCCTAGTGACCCCTGGCATCATCATGAAGGTCAGTGTGCAACCTTACCACGGAGGGAGGAGCTAGTGGAATTTAAAATGGGAGCATGAGAAGGAGTTCGATCTCTTTTGTTATAAGCAA
Source organism: Gracilinanus agilis (assembly GCF_016433145.1). Taxonomy (NCBI): domain Eukaryota; kingdom Metazoa; phylum Chordata; class Mammalia; order Didelphimorphia; family Didelphidae; genus Gracilinanus; species Gracilinanus agilis. Next base: position 444,877,270 of record NC_058131.1, on the reverse strand, counting down.
AAGGGCCTAGGGAGATATAGGTATACAGTGATGTGAATGTATCTATGTATTTTCCCTAATTGCAGATGATGGAGGAACACCAACCCAGATCACCCTTGATGGTTGTTATAATTTCCCCTTTTCTCTAACAGTTGCCCAGGGAGGACCCCAAAAGATTAGGTGGATGGGTAACCCTTTCAGGTCCAACCTGAGGTTGGTTAAATTATTCTAGGACTTTGATTTGCTTTGGGTCACATTTGAAATCTGCCTGCATTGACTCCCTTCCCAAGGGTTGTGATAGAAAGACCACTCAGGAAGGTACTTATTAAACTCTCTTTATCTATAATCTATAATCAGGGAAAGGATAAACAGGATAAGGAATGGGAATTGGAGACCCTGTCAATCTAATATCTATAACTAGTTGACAAACAGAACTGGAGGCTATTGATCTAGTAAAAGCTGGAGCTGTATTCTCCACTACCCCTCTGGCCCAGCCTGGCCACAGCCAAGCCAGAGAATAGTGACTGCTGTTGATGCAACTTAATTGGTGATCTTATTCTCTCAGCTTTCTCACTATCAGTGTTTGGTGATGCACTAGCTCTCACAGTCTTCAGGAAATATTCAGATTCTTCCTCCTACCCTCTTCTTCATAGAACTCCCAGCCTCCCTTCACCACCCAGAGACCTAGAGACCTAAAGACCTAAAGAGTCCAAAGACCAAAAGGCCAAAAGACCAAAGACCAAAGATCCCTTCAAGTGGCTGTCAGGGGAATTTATACTGCCAGGCCAAGCAACGTTTGCCCCTTATAGAGGGCCAGCTCTATATTTTTGGGGGGTCCTGAGTGGTGTTTAATGGTGTCAGATTGAAAAAACAGGAAACAGAAACTGAGAACAGCCAGACTAGTGGTTAGCCCATAGCTGCTCCAACTTCATGGAGTTCTTGAGTTTATTTTATACTGGTTTCAAACAAAGAACACAAAGAAAGAGTCACAGGTGTGAAGGGGTTACAAATCATACACAACTCATTAAAGTCTAAAAAGTAGAGAGATAGGAACAGGGTCAAGGGCCAAATTCCAACCACCAATTAGTAAGAAGTTAATTCTTGGAGCAGAAATATATTTCATAGAGATTTTTACTAATTGAGTCCTGTCTTCTTGATTTACAGGATTGCACACAATCAGATAAAGTCTTCTCTAGCTTTGTTTGTCTCCAGCCTTAATTATCTAAGTAATATATTTTTTGGAGTTCAGGCTTCTTAATTATCAAGGAGAGAAATTGTTAATTCAGTAGCTGCTGGTCTGCTAAGGACTCAAAGCTTTCCAATAAGAATATTAAGAAAAGGTAGGGTTCTGAAAAAGAGTCAAAAGAAGAATCTCAGATTTTTACCTTAGATAACCCATTCTGTCTGCATCTTGACATGTAGTGCAGAAAAAATCATACACACAGTTTTACTTGCCGATGATTTTATAATGGGATCCAGATAAAATATCTATTATAGACTCTATTTCTCTAAATGACTCCCAATAGCCTCTTGGAGGGGTCAAGTTGTTTTTGGATTAACCAGCCTGCTGGTACCAGAGCTTTTCAGGGTTCAGGTGACCAGGACCAAACATAAAGACTGCCTCAGCCTAGATTGGTCACATAGGGAATCCAGATAACAGGTCCTATCCTGACCCTATTTCTCCAATTGGCTCTCTATAGCCCCTGGATCCCAGCATCTGGGAACATTCTATGCCTTCCAACTGCCTCCCCTGTCATTCAAGGTGGTATCCATCATTTCCCATATGAACATAACACATTCTTGAACAAACTGACTCCCTGGGCTGGAGGAAACCATGCTTGACTGAAATCTAAGATTTAATCTTACCTTAAGTTAGAAAGGCTCTCTCTCTCTCTCTCTCTCTCTCTCTCTCTCTCTCTCTCTCTCTCTCTCTCTCTCTCTCTCTCTCTCTCTTTCTCTCTCTCTCTCTCTCTCTCTCTTTCATTTTATTAATAAATGCTTATATATCTAGCACTAAATCTCTAGACCATCTTTTTCTTTGTTATATACATAATAGTCAATTTTTATAAAGGGGTTATACATGGCTGAAAATACAACTCCTTTCTATCCTGATTGAATATTTTCAAGAGATCTACCATGTCTAATTTTTCTAAAATTCTTTCAGTTCTTAATTTTTTTAATTTTTTGGTTAATCTAGGTCTAAGAGGGCTAAATTTAGGTTCCCCGCTATTATTAAAGATTTACTGTCTATTTTCTCCAATAACACATTTAACTTTTCCTTTAATAGTTTAGATGCCATGCCATTTGGTTCATATATATTTAGTACTGATTTTGATTCATCGTGAAAGCTACTTTTTAATAAAGTGTAATTTCCCTACTTTATCTCTAATTAGGTGTTTTGCTTCTACTTTGTCTGAGATCATAATTCCTCCCCCTCCCTTTATTTTCTTTTCAGATGAAACATAATTGATTCTACTCCAGCCTATTATTTTATTTTATTTTTTTTTAACCCTTGTACTTCGGTGTATTGTCTCATAGGTGGAAGATTGGTAAGGGTGGGCAATGGGAGTCAAGTGACTTGCCCAGGGTCACACAGCTGGGAAGTGGCTGAGGCCAGGTTTGAACCTAGGACCTCCTGTCTCTAGGCCTGACTCCTATTATTTTATTTTATTTTATTTTATTTATATTTTTATTTAATTTTTATTTTTTCAGGTTACATGTTGATACAATTTTTATAGTCATTTTCTGATATTTTGTAATACATGTTCTGTCCCTACTTCCTGTCCCTCTCCCCTCCCCAAAACAGCAGATAATGTGGTATAAGTTGTATATATGTTATCATACAATACATATTTCTATCATATTGTGAAACTAGACGCATATCACTTACACTAGAGAAAAATACATGGAGGAGATTAAGTGAAGAACTGTATACTTCAATCTGCATTCAGACTCTGTCAGTTCCTTTTACGGTGGTGGATTATGTTTTTCATCATGAATTGCTTGGAGTTCTCCTGGATCCTTGTATTTATAATAATAGTTGTCATTCACAGTTGATCATCACACTTTATTGCTTTTACTGTGTACAACATTTTGATAGGTGGTTGTTTGTTTTTAACATGACCTGTGGTTTATATTCCCACTTATAACCCATGCCCCAGATGATCTACAGAACTTCGGTGCTCATTACAAATTTATTTGAAAATTCAGTCCTTCCCATCATTTCCAGCCTATTATTTTAACTGTGTGTAACTTTCTGTCTCAAGTAAGTTTCTTGTAAATAACATATTTTTAGATTCTTGTTTCAAGTTCATTCTACTCTCCTTTTCTTATGGGTTAGTTCAACTCCTTTCACATTCACAATTATGATTGCTAATTGTGTCCACTCTATTCTCTTTTGCCTTTCCTTCCCTTTTCCCCTCAACCCTTCTTTAAAAGTGTGTTTTCTACTTCCTCCTTTAACAAATCATCTCACTTGTTCCCTCCCTTTCTCTCTAATTTCATTGGTGGGTGAAATGTGTTTCTATACTCAGTTGTGTGGTATATGAATTATCTCTTCCTTTAACCAATTCATATGACAATGAGGTTCAAGTATCAATCCCCTCCATTTTTTCTCCTTGTTGCATAGAACTTCTTTGTGCACACCCCATTTATGAAATTATTTCCCCCATGCTTTCACTCCCATCTCCCTTCTTCTAGTGTATTTCTCTTCCTCAACATTTTCTAAGATCATCAAAATATAATAGAATCAGTCTTGATTCCTCTAATCATATTCCCTCTACGATCCCTTGTAATGATAGAGTTCTGAACGGTAACCTCCTCATATAAGAATATACACAGTTTGATCTTGTTTAGTCCCTTATAGTTGCTCATTTATGTTTTATCTTCCCCATCCCTCCTTCTCTCACCTTCTGTGCATGTATGTACAATTTCCTACTCAGCCCTGCTCTATTTATCAGGAATTCTTGGAAATCTTTTATTTAATTAATAATTTGTTTACCTCATTCCCATGGTATTAGCTGCTTGGTATTTGAATTCTTTCCTTCTGATGGCTTGCAGTATTTTTTCTTTGCCCTAGGAGGTCTGTATTATGACTAAAATATTCCTGAGATTTTTCAGTTGGATGTTTCTTTCAGGAAATGTCCAGTGGATTCTTTTAAATTTCTATTTTGGTTTTTGGTCCCAAGAAATCTAGAAAGTTTTCTTTTATTACTTCTTAAAATATGATCTCTAGGTTATTTTGTCATGGTTTTTAGGCAATCTATTGATTAAGTTGTTTCTCCTCAATCTGTCTTCTAGATCAGTTGTTTTTGCTATGACATGCCTCATATATTCTATTTTTTTCATTCTTTTGGCTTTGTTTAGTATTTCTTGATGCCTTGTGGAGTCATTAACTTCTATTTGTGCAATTCTAAGTTTCAGGTTAGTTTTTTTGATACATTTCTGTATCTCTTGTCCCAAGATATTTTCCTTTCAATCCTAGCTCTTGTTTTATTTTCTATTTTTTCTCTACGGCTCTCATTTTGTTTTTAGAACAATTTTTTAACTCTTCTAAGGAATTCTGGTTAGATTTTTGTCCAAGATGCATTTTTTTGAGCTTTTCTTCATGTTATTATCCTTCTCGGGGAAGACTACGTTATTGTTATGAACTTTGAATTGAATTTGAGACTAATTTGGAATATGAGACTACCTCCCAGAATCTAGAAGGTGAATTTTTTGAAGAAAATTCCATGAAGATGCCTGCAGAGACCACATGCTGCACAAAAGATCCAGAGAGGACTTTGAGTTATGGTGAATTTGAACTATGAGGGATTGAATGCATTTATTTTGTCTTATGCCTCCTAATTGGCTTTTTGTCAATGCACCTAACATTGGTTTTGTTCTTTTTCTCTTTTATTTCCTTTTATCCCCAAATTATTGTAATTTCCCTTTAGAAACTGTATTATTGTATATATACTTTTGGTTTAAAATCTTTAAAGTTTTAAGTTATGTTTGAAATGATCCATTGGGGCTACTGTTCTCCCAAAGGATCACAGGGGGAATGTGAAAATAGAAAACACTTGAGCTACATTTACCCAGCATCCTTTTAAAAGTTACGTGCTTATTTATGTTCAGGGGCTTGGAAGATAAATTTGGCTGAGACCCACACTGCAGGGCTCTTTTTTGGGAGCTTATGCTTTTGGTAAATTGCTGCAGGTGTGGGCCTCTGGCACTCTGTGCTCTGTTCGCTTGGCTAAAAGAACCTTTGATTTTCCCTTTCTCACTTTATAATTAAATACTATATAATAAATTCCTTAATAATTTATTAATTTTTTCTCATAGTTTATAGATATTTTCAAGTCATTCTCCTCCAACTTTCTGTCTTGAATTTTCCTATCACCATAGGAGTTCTTTATAGGTCTTTTTCATTTGCTGATTCTTTCAGTCTACTTCTTCACTCAGAATTTTTTTGTTGGCACTACTAGAGGGAAGGTCTGACCTGAACTTCTTTCCTCTTACATCCTTCTGCTGCTTTCACAGCTTAGGCATGGCATCTGCAAGTTGTCAGTGCTTTGAAAGTGATGTGTTCTGCAGTGAATATTGCTTACTGCCTTCCTGGTTTTTGTTCTGCAAACTCTTTGTCCAGGTTTGGGGCTATTAGCTTGTACCTGATTGGGAATTTCAGTAGATTGCTACTGGATTCAGCCACTACTAGCCTATTGGGAGTTTCTGCAGGTTCAGAGTGATTGAAGTGCTTCCTTTTCCCTTGGACTGGGAATTTCTGCCCTGGTTAATTTCACTGTAGCTCTCCTTTACAACCTAGAACAGAGTCTCCACTCTGTTCCTGGGATCAGAGCCACACAGCTTCTGTTTTTGTTTAATAAAGACATTCAGATGCCATTACCCTGCAACCACTCCTCTCCACAGTATTTCTGTGGAGTAGGTAGTCAGAAACTACAGGATAGTCAGAAACAGAGCTTTCAGATGGCACCTATTTCCCTGCCCTTTGCTATTTGAGGAATCATCTATCATCTCTTCCTGTTTTGGTTTCCTGCATTGGTGCTCTGTTTTAGCTCTTTCTGTCCCTGGGACCCTTAATAATCTGCACCTGGCATGCTCCAGGTTAGATCCCATCCCCAGTATTCACAGACCTCTCTGTCTCCCTAAGCTTCCCCACGTTAGAAAAAGGACTCACTGTTGAGTTTTTCTTGGATTTATCTATCAGAATTCAACCTGGTGAATTTTCTAGATCTTTGTGGGAGGAGGTTTGATGGAGGAAGTAGGCTATATATCTTCCTGCTTGCTTCTCTGCCATCTTGACTTTCATCCTGTACTTGATATTAATTTTTAATTATGTCTCTCCTTTTCAAAAGTTTTCCTTGATGGCTCTTTTTTGTCATTCAAGTTTATTTGTTCTCACCTTAATATTTAAGGTTATTTATAATCTGATCCTAATCTGCTTTTCTAGACTTATCTCCAACTACTCATTTATGTAACCTATCCAAAGCCACATTAGTCACAATTTCCTGAATATACTAATTTTTGTGCCTTTCCTTTTATATATAATCTTTCTTTTCTGCCCACAATGCCCACTCCTCTCATTATAGGGAATAAAGTTAGCATGGACTCCTCTCAGGGAAGAACATCTGGCTGACAAGATAAGAAGGGACAGAAAAGAAGTAACCTGTAGAAACTGAAACTTAAGAGCAATATATAACTTTCACCTCCTTTGATTGACTGAAGAAAAACATTATGCAAATAAGTAGAATTGAAAATGTGCTAATTGGCTAGGATCAAATGAATATTTAGTATAATTAGGTATTGCTGATCTTCCTTCTGATTAGCTAGCTTCTTTGTATATATCGTAACTCTCTAGTGACCATCCAATGGTGAATGAGGGGAAGGGTTTTCTTGAATATAAAAAGGAGGCTGTATGTCCCCACACTTTGTGAGTGTGAAACTCCCTACCTCTTTTATGATTATAAAAATATTATCCTTTATGATCATTTTAATAACATAATCACTAGTCTTGAGTTAGTAGTCAAATAATATAGTTTGTTTTATATGGATTATAAATATTAGCTAAGAAAAAAATACAGTTTAGGGTGATATCAAATCTTGTTTACAAGCATTTTGACCTTAAGCCTATATCCCAAGAGTTTCCATTTAGCCCACCACATCTCTCTTTTTTATATAGCAAAATAGTCAGACAGGGGGTGAAGGACTACTTTTTTTTGTATAACAAGACACCCAACTGCTGACTCCTAGTATTTCATAATAATTGTCAGCAGAAAAACAATTAGCCCTCAACTTATTATTGAAGAGGCCTTAGAAAGTTACTACCCATACTGATTAAAGTTACTAGTTTAATCAGCATTTGCATCATTAATTAAGAAATGCCTATGTGAAAGATTTTGCATCTGTTCTATTTTAACATTGTATTTTCTGTCATGTGTCATCAAATTTCTTGGCACAACAAAAGGCTATCTCTGAAGGCTTGGGGTCTCTGGTCTTGATCTTGACCAAGGTCTGGCTTTATTGGGATTTTGGCCTTCTCTCAATAAATCTAGTTAGCTTGGAGTTTTTGTATTGGTGTGATAAATTTTTGCCACAACTTTGTACTCTTGCTTGCTGGTTGTAACATTTAGAATACTGGCTTATGAATACCCATGGTTGTGAGGATTAAATAAAAGAGCCTTTGACACACTGAAGTCAAGTTCAAGATTCTTTAGAGTAGGTGGTCATTCCTCTCACATCTGTTAAAATCCTACTTGTCCTTCAAGTCACAGTTCATATGTCATCTTTGCCAGGAAGGAATCTTTATAAATCAAAAATAATCTCGCCTCTTTCTACCTTTCAATAACACTTGGTTTATAATTCTCCAAAAGCTCTTATTTCATTTAAGTGTGTGTGTACATTAAGAGATCTATTTTAGGTTTGATCATCATTATCAACATTTATTTTGAATATCCACTAATAAACTAAATTCTGAAGATACAGACTCTCAATTAAAGGGATCTTGCATCATTTAGTCTAATCAGTATCTGAATAGAAATCTCCTTTACAACAGGCCTCGGGGCTTTGTCCTGTATCCTTTTTCTTTTCCCCTTATACTGTCTTATCTACTCCAATTAATCTAATTATCATTTCTATACTGATGATTTAAAATCTGCCTGTTCAGCCCTAACCTTTCTGCTGACCTCTAGTCTCATATCTCCAATTGCCTTTAAGACATCTTGAACTGGATGTCCAGTAAACCTGCCTCAAACTCAGCATGTCCAAAACTGAATTCATTATCTTTCCACCTAAATCCTTCCTGCTTCTAAACTTTCCTATTACTGTTGAGGGCACCATCTTCTTCCCAGGCTCTCAGGCTCACAATCTAGATGGCATCCTTAACTCCCCACTATCTCATAGCCTATGTCCAATTTACTGCCAAGGTAACATCTTTCCTATACATCCCCTTTGTACCTCTGATACATCTTGATATAAATCCTCACACTTGGACTATAAGGTAGGTCACCTGCCACAAGTCTTTCTCTATACTACATCCATTCAGTCCCTAAAGTGATTTTCCTAAAGTGCAATTCCAACCACGTCAATCCCCATCTCCCTCAACTAATAGCTCCAGTGATGCTATTACCTTAAGAATCAAATTCAAAATCCTCTGTTTGGCAGTAGAAGTCCTTCCTAACCTAGCACCTCTCTCAATCTTTTCAGTTTTCTTACATCTTATACCTTTCCTGCTCAAAGTACTCTTCAATCTAGTGACAGTGACTTCCTTGATGTTTTACAAACTCGCCACTTCATATCTTAGCTTTGGACTCTCCACTATGCCTGGATTGCTCTTTCTCCTCATCTCAATTGTCCATTTTCTCTGGCTTCCTTCAAATCCCAACTAAAATCCCACCTTCTATAAGAAGCCTTTTCTACCCTCTCTTAATTATAGTGCTTTTTCTCAGTTAATTATTTCCTATTCATCCTGTAAATAGCTTGTTTGTACATATTTGTTTCCTTAATGTCTAGCTTGTTGGTACATATTTGTTTCCTTAATGTCCGTCTATTAGACTGTACTTCGCAAGGGCTAGGATTGTCTTTTGCCTTTTTTTGTATGTCACCAGTGTTTAGCACTGTGCCCAGGCATATAATAGGCACTATCCACTAATATATCAAGGGTGTCCACTCTAGTTTTAAAGACATTCTGGTTCCCTATATTAAGAGGTTGTTAACTTAGTTGGGGGAGACATCATACATACATTAAAAATAAATTATTATATGACATATTAGAGAAATTATGAAACCGATGGTGAAAAGAGCTAGTTTCAAATCTACTTTCCGAAATGAAGCTGAACTGAATTGAATTCCAGGGCAGGGAATAGAGTATCTTTAAGCTAAATGAAGAAGATTCACTGGCACTTGGAACTCCGGATGAAGGAGTGTTCTAAAATGTGGCTAGTGGGTTTTGGAACCTATCTCTAGAAAGGAATCAAATGTTTTGTTGCCTACAAGACCAGCTGTATTTCATCCTACTGAGCTATAGCAGTGCTGACAAAATTTAATTCTTTCTACAATACCACTTCCTTCACCATTTGAGATAAAAGTCTCTTAGGGGGCACGGGGAAGAGTGAAGGAAACGTGGCCTTAGTGACGGAAGAGAATGGAAGAGAGTGGTGTTGGTAGTCATGGTGACTAATCAGGCCAGATTGAGCAGAGTACTAAAACCCAGCAAACCGGGCCGGTCCTCCCACCAAGTAGAGGCGGAGCTTCAGGGAGCCTCCGGGTCGGGTGGGGCGGGGCGGGGGGGGGCCTAGTCAGAGCACCTCCCCCACGACGTGGTCTGCGTGATAATGGGGCTTCGCCTGGAACGTGGCCTCTGCCGCCTAGGCCGCTTCTTGGCTCGGAGAGGTGGGGCTGCTTCTGCATTCCTGATCAGTATTTCAAAATTATAAAATTCCAGGTGGAAAGGGCTTGGCGTTGAATGTGTTGGGGAAACGCTGGGAGTCGGGGCGCAGTGTAGGGTGAGGCAGCCGGTTGTGTCCTGGCAACATGAATTACTCCGGCCAAGGCTCCCCGCTGAGCCCGGAGCCTAATGGCCGGGGCAGCAGGAGCGCCTGGGAACTCGACTCCGAAACAGTTTACAGTAGCGTTTGCTGCTACGAGCACCTTCCCGGAGGGGACCCGACGGATGCCGAGGTGACCTTGGCCCTGCTGGGCGGGGACCCAGGGCTGCCCTTGGCACAAGGCATGGAAGAGCATAGCCACCATTTGACTCTAGATTCAGACGAGACCTACGACTTCAGTTCGGCAGAGTCGGGCTCCTCCCTGCGCTACTACAGCGAGGGCGACAGCGGCGGCGGAGGCGGTGGTGGAGGTGGCGGTAGCAGCTCCTCTTCACTGCTAATTCCCCCGCCCACCCAGCCATCGGCTCTGCACTCCTCGATCTCAGGCAGTGCAGTGGCTACGACCGCGGATCCGGGAGAAAGGAAAAGAACCCGCTCGGGCTGCTCAGCTTCCCGGCATCGTTATGAAGTGGTGGCCGAATTGGGACCCGAGGAGGTGCGCTGGTTCTATAAGGAAGATAAGAAGACCTGGAAGCCCTTCATTGGCTATGACTCTCTCCGCATTGAATTGGCCTTCCGGACCCTGATTCAGGTGACTGACAACCAGCCGCGGTCCCTGAGAGGAGACCCCACCCCAGCCTCAAGCTCTGGAGAGGAGGACGAAGATGAAGACCACCCCTGCGTCTACTCCAGGAGCTCTATCCGGAATGAGCCGCAGCTTGAGGAACTGCTCCATATCGAGCCGGTGTGCGTCAGAGGCGGCCTCTACGAGGTGGATGTAGCCCATGGAGAGTGCTATCCTGTCTACTGGAATCGTGAGTACCCATGCAGGGGAAAGGGAGAGGGGCGTGGACCCTTTTTCCAATCTAACAATCGTTTGTTAAGCATGTAATGTGTTCGAGGCATTGTACCAGCCACTGAGGATACGGTAACAAAAGAATTTCTACCGACTCTATCATTCCAGTCCTGACAGCGAAGGAAAAAAAAATAGAGGGTGCTTCTTATGCCTTAGAGGGGGTACTGTGGAGTAGGTAAAATTTTAAACTTTGATTCTCTTGTAACTAGAAATAGGAGTTTCAGGTTTGATTAACTTTAAGATACCAGACACAAGGTGCTTTCCCTCTCTGTGGAAAGAAGTAGGTGAAAATACAAGAAAGACTCCTCTAAAACATAACACAGTCTCCCTCTGCTCTCCAAGCTGCTCACTTGGAGATAATAGTGTAATAAATTTTACGATCAAAATGTTAAATTCTTTGATCCTGACTGCTTTTTCCACTCGATCCGATGATGTACCTTAAATAACAGTGGTTTAGCAATATGTTTTATGGAGTTGAAAGAATTTCAGTGATAAGTAAAATAATCTTCAATAATTATGTATCCTAAGAAAGTAAATGTGTGATGTTGGATAATTCGATTCAACATTCATTTGTTGATGGTTTACTATGTGCCAGGTCCTGTGCAGAAATACTAGAGGGAAAAGTCAGTTCCTGCCCTCTAGGTTCGTACAATCTAATATAGAAGACAACATAAAAATATATTCAAAGCAAGCTGTAAAAAGTAAATAGATGATTTAAAAAATTAATAGGAGTTAGTGATGACTGCCAATAGATGATGGGATTTTAGATTAGATTTAAAGGAAGACAACAAGCTTAGGAGTCAGAATTGAGGGTTTGTGTTTCAGAGATGGCAGATATCTAAGAGAAAATTCCCAGAGCCAAGATGGTGTGTCTAATTAGAATTTTAGGGAAATCACTTTAGTGGCTGAATGAAGAATGGATTAGAGTAGGGAAAGACTTGAGGCAAACCGACCTACCAACAAAATAAAGTAGGGTCCATTATCTGTGAAGGACATGCATTCCAGGTCATCTGTGGATTTAATCTGAATACATGCTGATCTCATTTAGGTATGCTCTGCCTCCCTGCTCCTGTCCTGTGCAGTGCTCCCCAGCCTCCTATCCCAACTCCCTACACACACACACACACACACACACTCTCTCTCTCTCTCTCTCTCTCTCTCTCTCTTAAAAAAAAAAAAGGTGAAAGCTGAAGAATCCTCCCCTGGTACAGATTGGTGGAACTCCAGCCCTTTTGCAGGCCTTGAGGGCTTTGCGGTTGAGGATAGATAACCAAATCCTAGGAGATCATAACTTTATAGGGGAGCCCTACTGAACTGCAATAATCCAGGCATGAGGTGATGAGGACCTGCTCTAGAGTGGTAATGGAGTCAGAGGAGAAAAGGGGTTATATTGGAGAGATGCCGAAAAGGTGAAATCAATAGCTTGAATGGGGGTTTGAGAGATGTTGAGGATGAGGATTGTTGGGTTATGAGTTTAAGAGACTAGCAGTGTGTAGTGTTGCTTACAGTAACCAGGGAAGGGTGTAGAGGCAGGATGAGGGCTTAAGGGGAAAGAGGAGTTCTGCTTTGGACAATTTGAGTTTAAAATGTCTACTGGACTTCTAGTTCAAAGTATCCAAAGGACATTTGAGATATGAAATTGGAAGTCAGAATAGGGATTAAGTCCAGAAATGTAGATTTGAGTATCATCAATGAGCTACTAGAGATTGAAAAATAATTTAAAGAGTAAGGATGATAGAGAGGCAGTCGGTTGCCTCCCATTGCATCTCTATTAAGATCAGAAATAAAAGTGAAAAGTGTGTGTGTAAAACTGAATTCCAAGCAAGTATATTCCAACAAGTTTGGAGGATTGATTTTTTTAATACCCTAAAAATTGCTTTCCTTTCACAACATACCTCACCTGTCTTTTGCCTCTTTTCATATCCCCAGTGTTAGCAGTGTCTTGCACAAAGTAGACAATTAATAAATGTTTATTGATTGATTGACTTGTGAGTGTGTTTAGTTTAGTACTGCTGGTCTTCCTGCCTTTGTTTTTTATTTGTTATTTTCTTCTACTTCATAATGTATATCAAGGTGGAACCTATATACTGAGATTTTAGATTTTAAATGTGTTGGCCTCATAATCGATGGGGAAAGTAGTGGTTTTGGTTTTAGTAATCATATTTTCCTCTTTTTTTGTTTGTTATCTTCCATCCATTATCATCCCTGTATATTTTGACTTAATTGGTACATAATTGCCCAACTTGTTTTTTCTTTCCATCTCATTTTATGAGGCAGTACTGTTTATCATCTTTCATGATGATCATCTTATAAAGCTAATTCAAGTCAATTTGCATTTTAAGTGTTGTCTTTGGCTGCCATATTTTTCCATTTGGAAGAAAGATACATTTAGACTTTTTAGGAAATGGTAATAGTCTATGTCTATTCTTTTATTCATTTCTGAATTTTAAGCACCAAAAAATGAATTGTCTGAATATTGCATATCATACATTTTTCTCCATTTTTATTCTAATTCAATACTAAGCTCAATCGTTGTTTTAACAAATTAATGGTCTGGCTATATAGATCTGATTAGGAAATAACTCCTGTACATATAGGAAATCATGTCTGTTGTCATAGTAGGGTTTTTGGGGGCAAGGTCTGGGGAAGGGTGTGGCCTGGTGGTGTTTGTGTTAATGGTAATGTTACTAAGTATTTGTCATAATTAATGCCTCTAGACTGTTCTTGAAGAAAGCTAATCAAGGAAATCATACTGCTAAGCCACCTGGGTCTACTACAGGTGTGTAATCAGCCTCATCCTGGGCCCTACTCTTTGATCTACACTGCTTTCTTGGTTCTCCTTCTGTCAGCCTGATCATTCTTAAGCATCTTCTAGTTTATCTTGAAGGAAACAAAGAGAGGTGTATGATTAAAATTATTTTGAGACTGATTTTGGTTAAGAAATATCAGTTTATTAAATATATATCCATTTATTGGTTATCCAGTTATCTATCCATCATCATAAGTAATAAAGTTTGGAGGACTGATTTTCTTAGCACCCTAAAAATGGTTTTCTTTTCACATCAGGCTTCACCTATCTTTTGCCTCTTTTTTTATATTCCCAATGTTAGCACAGTGCCTGGCACATAGTAGACAATTAATAAATGTTTATTGATTGATTGACTTGTGGGGATGTTTAGTTTAGAACTACTGGTCTTCTGCCTTTGTTCATTATTTGTTGTCATTTCTACTACCTCTTTCTGTATATCAAAATGTAACCTATGTATTGAGATTTTTAGATTCCAAAAGTATTGGCCCCATAATTAATGAGGAGAATGGTAGTTTTGGTTTGGTTGTAGTATTATTTTTATAATCTTGCCTCAGTATCCACAATGAAGCACCATAAATAAGATGATATGGTTTAAGAATTAGAGTTGGACTAAATGTATGAAAAAAAGGTAGTCTCTGAAATTATTATTCAAGTCAGAATGACTTTTTATGGTAGTTTTATTTACAAAAAGAGAAAGAGTAAAAGTAAAGAAATCAGAGAGAGAGTAGATAATCACTACGGCCCAGTCTGAACCAGGCAGGGCTTCAGAGGTCCCAACAAAGGGGTCCTAGAGGTAAATTAAACAAGGGTTTTAGCCAAGAGATTTCCTCCAAGATGAGGGGCCTCTCTGGAGGCTAGTACCTCCAGAAAAGCCAGGAAAGGGAGTCAGCCTTTTTTCACTCACCCATGTGGTAGTTCTAAGGGTAAATCCAATAGCAATCCGAGGTCCCCAGCCAGAGCTCCTCCAGGGCCAAGTTCGAAGGTGAAAGAGCTGGTCACAGGAAGTTTCTCCCACTTTTAAATACCATTCCCTTCATTACTTCCTGTGCCTTCCTTCCACTTTATGTGGACCAATTGCAGCTTTAGCGATGCTTAGGACTGCCCAGGGTACGGTCAGTGGGTTTCTGATTCATTACCCACTATAGCACATGTGAGTCACAGACCACCCCATACTTAAGGATAAGTGGGGTGTATACTCTTCTGGTGATTAAATCTAAAAATGGGAAAGGAGATTCATCTTTACAATTACATGAAGGACTTAACTATGATACTTTGGTATTTCATAATGTGATGTCAAAAATGATTGATATATGCATTGACAGGGAGTCATTAATGGGCGCTCTTTTTGGCACAGGGATAAGTAAAATAATAAGTAAAAAAAGTAAAATAATTAAAATAAATAGTATATGGGAGAGACATAAAAGGGATGGGAACCTCACCCCCACTGTCCAGTTTGATATGCCCAAGGACTCAAAAGTCTCATGATACAGCAGTCTGATTTCTAGGGTCATCATCTTTTAGACCATCTGGAGTCATGCTGGGCCTCAGAGCAGTTCCTCTGGCAGATCTGCTTCCTCCTGATCAAAGTCACTAATAACATCTTTCCCTAAAATTGCTTGAAAAATAGTTCTTTATGCAATTTGACAGTGACTAAAATTTGGATTGCCAGTAGTTGGATCAGAATGGTGAGAGTTAACTCAAACAAGTAGGAATCTAATTTTATTAATATAAAGGGCATACAATAATGAATTTCTGCACTAAAGAATTTATATTTCTAATACTTTTCTGCTATTCTTTACTTTTGTCTGAATCAGATACCTGCTTTGGAAAACTGCTAATAACAAACCAAAGGGAAATTTTAAAAAAATATATGAGGATTTTAGCTTTTCTAACCTTTCAGTTTAGTGTTAGACCATTTTGCTTAATGCCATTAAAAACACTTTTGACATTTATATAGATTTTTTTAACTTCAAAAACTTTCACTTGTTATCTCACTTCCATTATTTATGTTATTGTTTATTGTTATTTATTTTAATCTTTTCTAATTTTAATTATCAAGAGGATGAAATTCTAAGTATTTTATCCTTCTGCAAAAGTCATAGATGACATGTGACTTCTGTGCCTAAACTAAATTGCAATACATGAATTCACCCAAGAGATGTTTTTAAGAATTAAATTTAATAGTTGACTGAAATATGAAAATTATAAATAATATGGGAATCACTAATTCAAAGTGAAGTAAAAGATTAAAACTAAAACCAGTCAACTGACTCCCACCTTGCACACCTGTCTGATATGTAATGTCTTGTCCTCCTTAAGTCTAAGCACCAGACCAAAACACTGAGTCCTTTTATCTCTAGGGTAAAGTCCTATTCCTTCCTGAGCACTGAATTGAAACCCTAAGTCTATTCATAGGTACCAGATCAAAGCTTCAAAAATGTATTTAAACTCCACTCTGATTATGCTGCTTTGGAACTCCTTTGCTGAGTTCCCCTAGTGCGCACTAGAAATAAAGACTTCCCTTTGCTTGGATTGCATTGTCTCTGTGTGCTCCTTGGGTGGCAATCCACTCGGACCCTAACATATGGGGGCTCGTCCGGAGCTTGGTTCAACCCCCTAAGGACCACCGGGACAGGGGAAGTTGTCTCCCAGATTTCATAACGACTTCCAGAGGTGAGCAGTGTGTCTGTGAAGTGTGATTGTTTGTATGATTGTGTATGGGAGGAAGTCGGACTCTGGCTGGACACATGGCTTAGGAGGACGTCCTATGCCAAGTCACCAGGCAAAAGTCCAATTCCTCACCTGTTTCTGAATCTGGACCGGCTAGACATTTCCTGTCTTCCGAGAGGAAGCAGGTCGGGAACGCCGGGAAGCGAATTGATTAAGACAGGTGGGTAGGAAGTTGTCTGGAAGCTCAGAGACAAAGATATGGAGCTTCGATACGGAACTTCAGGGGGTTGGAGGCCCCCTGTCCCCCGGGAAATAATTAGGGGGAGTCCAGAGTTTGTCTCTGGCGGAACTAGATTCCAGGAAGTCCAGGGTTTGAGTCCCTGGCAGAACCCCAGGAAGCTCGTAGTGGACGCACTACAGGTGTGGGGAAAGTAAAGAGCACTGGATCTTTTTGAGAGGACTCCGGGGAAAGGGGGATGGAGCCCTGAGCAAGCTCCCACCCCGACTCAAAATTAAGCATTAGGGCACTGGGTCCTTCTTAGAAGGAGGACACCAGGAAAAGCGTATTTTTCTCTCTAGGACTAAATGGCAAATTTAAAAGTGACCAGAAATTTTCCTCTCTGCCCCCCTTTTTAGAAGCGGCTGGCTACTTTGCTTCAGCTAGAAAAACCAGTTCTGTCATAGTTTTTTTCTTTCTCCCTTGGAAGGAGTCCAATTGGTGATGGCCACAGACAATGTAAAAAGTTTTAACAATTTTCACTTAGCTAAATCAATCTTTCCAGCAATGTGGCATACCTGGAATTATTCAGGCAGGTATCAGAATCCCACTTCATAGAAAAGTGAAGAAGCAGAGTGTATTTATTTTAGGATACTTATTGAAGCATGAAGAAAGGTAATTAAGAAACAAAATTCATCATATGTCAGCCAACTCCTTGTTAAGAGTTAACCCTTTTCTGACTCATTCTTTTTCACAGAATTCTTTAGTCATGGAGATATGAATTGTAACAATTGATCTTTTGCCAGGATGAAAAGAAAAATCTAGCTTATATAATTTATGGTTTGTTATTGTCAGAGTGCGTGTGATATGCCCTGGAAATGTGTCCTTGTTCAGTCTGTGTGTTATATGTTGTTTGTCTGTGATCACAATGGGAGGGTTACAGGTTGGGAAAAATAAATCTCTCGCTCTTCTTCATTCGTTCCGGAGGAATGGAGAAGACAGACAGAGGCGTTAGAGAAATTCAGAAAATAACATTGTAATTTCTGAATGTCTTAAACTCTAAGATAATTTAATTGGTTAAAAGAAATCTTATTCTCTGCTCTTATTAAGGCAAGAGTTAAACAAGCTAATCTGTCAAACATTTCTCCTTCCATTTCTCACTGGCCATGAGAAAGGGAACATAGAAATCAAAAGATAGAAAAAGGGACAAATTTGATCCCATC
Organism: Gracilinanus agilis; assembly: GCF_016433145.1. NCBI lineage: Eukaryota > Metazoa > Chordata > Mammalia > Didelphimorphia > Didelphidae > Gracilinanus > Gracilinanus agilis. Next base: position 444,859,476 of record NC_058131.1, on the reverse strand, counting down.
ACCAAATTCTATCAATAGGTTAAGTACTGAGACATATATCTAATGAAAATTACAAAAGATTCTAAAATGCAATCTAAGAAAAACTTATTCAGAGAGAAAGCAATGATTCTTAGTTGTGTATAGAAGTGCAGCTTAACTTTCCTGGGCAGCAAAATAAATAAATAAATAAATAAAAACCATCAGTCTTGCTCAGTGCTTAATCAAGAGTGAAAAAGTTTCTTTAAACAACCATGAATTCAACCTAACATTAACCAAACTGATGTTAGTGAAAAATTTAACTTAAAGATTAATAGAACAATGCAATTGGCTTACATTTCAAAATTAGACCCCTTTAGACAGAGACTGGTCCGTGAGAAAATTATTTGTTGAGAGCGAATCATCCACGCCGCCCCAGTTCAGCAGGAAGTAGCTATGAGAAGCTAAAAATCGTTCGCCCATTCTCCCCAAACTCATGGACCTTTCTCTACCCATTAGAGTATATATTTGCTAAGGAACTGAATAGGTACTGATGGTATTGTGTAAATTCATTGACTGCTCGTTAAAAATGGAATTTCTGTTAAATTTAAGAATGCACAAAACTTATATTGAAAAGCTATCTATTAGGATTTGCAGTGTGTGAATGATCAGACTTACCAAAAATGCTTATCGAACTGAATTTAGGGTAAACATGAACATGTAAAATTATTACCCTAAGATCTGTACCATCATATTGAGTAATAGGTAAAAATATAATTAACATTAAGGTTTCAAGTTTTGGTAATTCAAAAATAATATATGCATTAAGAATCTAGTATATTATGAATATTAGAAATTTGGACAGCATTGTAATTTATTAGGATATAAAATTATTTTAAAAGCATGTGCAATGTATGAGAAGAAATTCATGATCTAAGGAATAACATGCAATTTGTTTAAAGAAAAAAATTTTATTATGGTTAAGAACAAACATGTAGAATAGCCTCATGTGAACAGACTCAAAGAGGTACAGTGACCAATCAAGTGTGACTTGCCAGCTTAGCTCTGTAAAGTGAAAAAATGAACAAGAAGCTAATAGCAACTTTATAACATCAATAATGATTGTGCAAAAATTCAGGTTTCCCTAATTCACCACAATTGGAGCATAAATTTAAAATAAAAAGGGAAACTGCAGATATTATAGAGAATAAAAGACAGTTAATACAAAGGAAATATGGTTTGGAAATTTATAAAAAGCAAATAACATATATTGTGACAACTTAAAATTAAGCCTTAAGACAAAAGGGAGATTTTACTCCACAATTAGAAGCATTTTTCATGTAAGAATTGATTTTAAGGGTTGAGGATTGCTAATGATTTTTGGTATGGTACAATGTAATTTATTTATTGTGGTAACAGAAAAAAAGTTGTAATGTTGTTATTGAGAACTTATTCTAGAATATAAACTTGAGATATTTCAAATGAGATGTTCTTTTAATGTATGTGCTGTCAGAACTAGCAGCAAGTAATCATGATACACAAGAAGTTTTTAAAGTGGTTAATCTATGCATGGGTTTTAATAATACAGGTACTAAGAATTTGGTAATTTTCAAAAGATGGAGTTTCTAATGGATAAATAAATAATAGGTATGAATTCTAGTGCAAAATAGACACAAAAAATGATGAATCAGAATAATCTTGATGGTATTTGATCAGCTATGTACCAATGTTTTGAAGTAAAAGGAAACTAAACTGGAGATTCTATTATATTCTGTTTTAAAGAGAGGTTTGTTAGGGAATGTGCTTTGAGAAGTAGATGAAGTTAGTAATAGATGACTTGTAGCTTGCAGCTTTAGTTCACCACAATTGAAGTTTGGATCTTGAGCTTGGAAATATAACCCAAAACTTTCCTCCAGAATCTGGGAGATAAATTTATTTGTAAAATAATAATTCAAGTATTTATAGATGTCCTATTAATGTGAAACATCACTTGTCAACTCTGCAAACAACTTAGGAATCAAACTTCCTAGAAGGATCAATTCTTATCCAAGAATGATTTCTGGAGATGAAGTCTGTTGGCTAAGATACCCAAATGTTAAGGTTTAATATCAGTTTCTATTTTACTAAATTTTCTCTCTTTATATCTGGTGTTCTAGTTTTTGCCCCAGGCCTAGGTTCTATGCTTCCCCTTGTGACCTGTGTTGGCCAGTCCAGGAGAACAGTCTCTAAAGACACGTCCCTGGAGACTCTGTGCCCACAGCTTCTCTTTCTCCTCTCAGGGATTACAGAAGGCTGAAACCATCGCCCTATTCCTTTAGATGATTGGAGGAGGGGGGAGACGACATAGGACATTATACCACTCTAGTTTAGACATTTTTCAGGCAAACTATAGGCAGAAAATTCCTTTGCTCCCACTATGTAGGGAATTGAGGTGGGACAATGAAGCCTCCTGGGAATGGGCTAGAGGGATCCAGCAGGCACTTACAGAACAAAACTGCTCTACCTGGAAGGGAGCTGCTTTGTCAGCACTACCTCTGAGCCTCTCCCCTTCGCCCTATGCTCACAATCACAATGGGCCCTGAATACCCATTCTCATCCAATTTTGATAGGGCTGGACATAGGAAGCCTCTTCCATTGTTCTCCATGGCTGACTATGCTTATTCCCACAATTCTAGGCCTCCTTCTCTATTTGCCTGACTCCTGATGTTTCGACCCAACCTTAGGTCCCCACTTCCCTTCCACCTATTATTAATTCTAGCTGTGGGACATTAGTCCCATGAAACCCCTTTTGCTAGCCCCCAACTTTGGAAATGGATTCTTCATTCATTGGAAATGGGAGAACTCTAGACGATTGTTACCTCAGGCTCCCCAACCTTTTCCCTTCCTGGGTGCAGGATCATTGCCTATATTTGGGGATGCAACTATCAAGGGGTGGCTGTAAAACACGGGCCCTGTATATATCACTTCCTTTGCCCTGTAAGCAATCCCAGAAAAGAGTCCTGTAATCAGCCAGGGCAGTATTACTGTAACCATTGGGGATGTGAGACTGTAGCCTCTGGCCCTTTGAAGGACCCTAGTGTCGGCTTCTTCAAGCCCTCTTATATGGCTCTTAACAATTCCCAACCTAATTTGACCGAAAGTTGTTGGCTCTGCTTGAGTGCTCGGCCCCCTTATTATGATGCTATAGCCTTAAATGCCTCCTATAATACCTCTGTCTTAGACAGACCAACTTCTTGTAACTGGGGAGACCAAAAGGTTGGCCTAACGTTACAATCCATTACTGGTTGGGGCACCTGCATTGGAAATTCTTCCCTTATTAAGAAAAACCCCCAGTGCTTTCCCCAAGTTATGAGCTCCACTACTATCAATATTAAGTATTATATTCCCCCTTTAGGAGTTTAGTCTCCAGGGAAAGAGCCTGGGCAACAGGTCAGTCATGGTATCAGCAGTTATTTCAGTCTGCTCCATGGCTCACCACACTTATTTTCACCCTTCTGGGACCCTTAATGATTCTTGTTCTTCTGTTGACTTTTGGACCCTGCATTCTTAACTGCTTGGTCCAGTTTGTTAGAGATTGTATTAACACTGTCCAGGTTATGATTCTGAAGCAACAGTACCAAAGATATGATCCCCAAATTATACAATGATGTGGTTGTGAGAAAGATTTCTCATTATAAACAAACAGAAGCAGGGAATAAAGTAAAAGATTAAAACTAAAACCAGTCAACCGACTCCCACCTTGCACACCTGTTTGATATGCAATGTCCTGTTCTCCTTAAGTCTAGGGACCAGACCAAAACACTGAGTCCTTTTATCTCTAGGGTAAAGTCTTGTTCCTTCCTGAGCACTGAACTGAAACCCTGAGTCTATTCATAGGTACCAGATCAAAGCTTCAAAAATGTATTTAAACTCCACTCTGATTATGCTGCTTTGGAACTTCTTTGCTGAGTTCCCCTAGTGCGCACTAGAAATAAAGACTTCCCTTTGCTTGGATTGCATTGTCTCCGTGTGCTCCTTGGATGGCAATCCACTCGGACCCTAATAAAAGTATTATTGCTCAAAGTTGAAATGACCTTCAGTAGCTTTTATTTACAAACAGAGGTGGAAAGAGTAAAAGTAGAGCAATACAAAAGGGTAGAGAAGACATTAGCCTAACTAAATATTGCTCTGGAGCTTGACTCAGCCAAGACTTGTTGACCTTCAACAGGAATTAAACTCTCTCTAGAAGACAGGAAGGGAAAGCCAGCTATCCACTGACCCAAGTTCCCTCCAAGAGGCAGGTCAAGACAATGACTGGAGCTGAAGGTTATTCTTGAGGTCGATTTTCTACCTTGAGCCAACCTTCTTCTTGAAGCTGACTTCTTTTTTGGAGTTGACTTCCTTCCCTAGCCCCAGAAATTCACGGTCGTTTATGGTGGGTTCTTGTCTCTTCCCCTTTTCACAGGGGCCAATTACAGCTTCCAACATGTCTAACACTGGCAGTGTTTCTGGGAACCAGTTCTCACCTTCTGGAGGGGTGATCATCAAAAGGATTCACAGATTTCTGGCTAATTGAGTTTCTGAGGGTGTGAATTCTCTAAGTGGTTTGTGAGCTACTCCACCTAGTTCAAGCTTTTGTTGATTCAATCAAAAGGTAGACAAAGGATAGTTAATCCTGTCTTCATAATCTAGTGAAGTACTAAGTAGGGTTACTTAAATTATTGTTAACCAAAGTGTTAGCTCAAACTAGGCTAGAAGAATAAGGATTTCCCTTTCACAAGTGTAAACTCAAAGAGAACAAAGAATTCCCTTTTAAAAGTTTCACTTTTCTATTATAACAATAGACTTGGAACAGGATTCATAAAAAGATAGGCATGTTGTATTAGGAACAGGTTGTCTCTGGCCAAACATAATCTATTTCTAACTATGCTCAAATAAATTAGATATTTCTCTTAGATTTCCATACTCTTATATAATCTGATTTCATTATAAAAATAACACACACAAGTGTTAGTGTTACAAATAACAAATCAAGAGGTTACTTAGAAATAACAAAAGATGAAACATAACTCATTTTTTCTCCAAGATAAGTGGTTGCACACATCTGACTCAAAACCAAAAACCTTTTCTGGTGTATTCTTATGAAACAGTGGAACTAAAACCTGGCTTAGATGTTCTTAGGTTATTACCTAGTTGTGTCACTTTTGAGATATTGAAAGGATTTTAAATAATTAATGAAAAATAACAAAGCCAAATACTTACCTATTTGATTGTGTCCAAGGATATCAAAAAATTACAATTTCAGGTGGAATAGCTTTGATCTCATACACCTTAGCTTAGATATAGCAGCTTTAAACTATAGTAAATGAAGATTTAATATAGTGTTCATATATATTTATCTGATCAAATTCCGTGGTTAAGCAGAATTTGCTATTAGAGGAAAATGCAGGTACAAAATGTACACAGAATCAAGCCAAGTCATTCCTGCACAGAATGTTTTGTTTGGCTTCTGGTAAGAACCAAGGCCAAGTTCCACCGAGTGTCTTATTTCCATTTTTAGTGTGCCAGACCCAGGATTCAAGAACAGGATCCCTGTTCTCAATAGGATTTAAAACATTCCTGTTTGCAATACGATCCAGGGAATTCCCACTTTTACCTTTGTGAGGTTGAGATTGTTTCCTCTTCCCAGGGATAGTCCTCAGACTGCAGGAGCACATTGTAGTTCGCTTTAAGGAAGGAGTAATGGCATTATCTGTGGAGAGTTAGACTCTTCAATCTCAAAAACTTACTATAGGAATATATTAAAAGTACCAAAGCTTTTCCCTCCAAAGCAAAAACTTCATTTACAGCATAGGGTCAGATTATTTTCTTCATACTTCAATTTCAGGGTATACTACTCATCTGTCATAAAAATCTAAACTTTCAGAGTGAATAGTAGATTCAGAAATGCATCTCCTCTATATCCCATTTAATAACACAATTACATGATTTTCTAAATGATTTAAGATAAAAATCACTTACATATTCTAAATACTCAGTATCACACATTTAAAATCTAAAACATACTATCAGATGAGAATAATTCAATGAGAAAACATTTCTTAATTTCCTTTCACATTTTACCAAACATACCAAATAATATTTCCAAAAAAAGAGAGAGAGAGAAGACAACTTCATAATTCACAAACAGTTCCATAAGAAAAGCAAATTCCTATTTACCACTCTCCTTCTAGTCAAGGAAAAGTAATAAGGCGAAAAGAGGATAACAGTGTCACTTGCTGTTATAAATCTCAAGCAAACAAGGAGATTTAGAGAGATCTCTTCAATTTTCTCCTTTAAAAAATATTCAATTGATATGAATTTAACAGATTAATTTATCATTTTCATAAATATCCTAATAACTTCAGAAGCTTCAAAATTAAAATTTAGAATCAGAATGTTATAGTCAAATTATAAATTTTTTTTAAATTTATTTCATAATTTAACAACATCCAAATTAGAAAGAACTTTTTAACATTATATTTTATTATAGTTTACCACATTGTATTTTAGCATAAACAGTATTTAAGAATTTTAAATATGAAACAAAAATTACCACCATATTTTTAAACCTCTTATACAGAATTGTTCTAGCATATTTAAAATCCTGTATACAATTATCCAGTGTCAAGAAAGTAAATTCCATAAAATAATGAGAAATAAATAAAACTAAAGAAATAACAAGCAGTATATTTATCATTATTGTTTACATTGAGTCTTAATTTAATAAAACTATATTCTACACTCAATAAGAAAATACTTTTCACTGTCAATGAGGCTATTTAGTTTCAGTATCTAATCAAATCTGGATTCACCCACGCCTATAACCTCATTCTAATTTCCTTAAAAAGAGCTAGGCCAATGTTTGTTCTGTTAATCATCTCCCCAAAACTCTCTGATTTATTTCAAGTGAGGAATCTCACATCCTCTTCCCTCCTATCTGGTTTAAGAAATTTTGATTTCAGACTGGCCCACCTGAAGTCCCTCCAAGGAGGAAGAGTAGGTTAGGTTGCAAAATTTATTCTCAAAAATAGATGCAAACATTAATTTCTCATTCTTTTGTGGTAGAAGTATGGTCTTGTTACCTGAACCACAGAGAAAGAAAACTGAGAAAGAAAATTATAGAACAATCTCAGTAATTAAATATATTCAGAAAATAATTCACTGTGGTAAAGTTCAATTCATATCAGGAATCTGATCATTCAACATAGGAAAAATATTAGCATAATTAGTAATAAAGATAAAAGCAATATAATTATTTCAGTAGATGCCTTTGAAAAGTATATTATGTTATAAACCTGAAAAAGTGGGGGCAGCTAGGTGGCTCACTTGGATTGAGAACTAGTCCTGGAGATAGGAAGTCCTCTGTTCAAATTTGGCCTCAGATACTGTGACCCTAGGTGCATCACTTAACCCCCTATTGCCTTGCCCTTACCACTCTTCTGCCTTAAAATCATTGATTGTAATACAGAATGTAATTTTTAAATTATGTAATGGTTTAAAAAAAAAAAGGAAACCAGTCCTGAAAAAGTAGCCATGAATGGACCTGGAATAAACCAGAGCTGACTTAGCTCAGGTTAAAGATTTGAATGAAACCAAACACTGATATGTTCCACCAGTTAACAAAAAGTAGGTTCACATATCCATGGCAGGGAAAAGACTTTGAGAGCAGGGAGGAGGTTATAGTTGATTCAGTTTCAGCTTTCAAAGGAGTTCTAGCCTCAAGAGTTTTAGACGTTTTTATACTCTGAAGACCAAGAAGCTTCTCACGAAACAATGAATATAGCCTGTGTAGGACTAGGTGTTAGTTTAATTACTCCCACCCAAGATCTTTTGAAAATATGGTCAGAAGAATGTAGTTAAAACTAAGAGCTGGTATCATTTGCAGTGGAGAACACTGGAAGATTTCCCAGTGCAAACTAGCAAAAAAAACAAGGGTACTTTCTTTTTTTCAGTTCAAAAAAATGCTTGTTCTGGCAATATGGCAACAAAATCAAAGGCATAAATGTGGGCAAAGAGGAGGCAAAATTATTACTATTTTCAGATTATGTGGTTTACTTGAAGCGGAAATAACTAATTAAAACAATTATCTTTAATAAAGTAGCAGGTCACAATCTGCCAAATCATCACAGTTTTTATACGTACTAATAAAAACCATGAAAAAGCTATAAATTCCATTGAACATAACTTTAAAATGTATAAATTATCTTGGGAATCAATATGTGTATGTTTAAGGTTATATGCACATACATTTAACATTTATACAAATACATGGTTGACTTTAAATTAAATTTAATGCATAATTGACTTTAATAAAAAAATTTTTTTGTTTATTGTTTTCATTTCCTTTTCAACTTTTTCTTCATACCTGCATCCTTGAATTGAATGGTTCAAGGTAAGATAAGATATAGACCTTTTGTATATATACATATATATATATTTCTGCCTTTAATTTGTATACCTTTGAAATTGAGAAGCCCACCTTTGATTTCAAAGGTTAGTTGATTAACAAATGTTTATTAAGAATAATATCCTGGGGATGGAGGAGGCAGCTAGGTAGCTCAGTGGATTGAAAGCCAGGCCCAAAGATAGGAGATCCTATGTTCAAAACTGGTGTCAAGACACTTCCTAGCTGGGTGACCAGGGACAAGTTGCTTAATCCTCTTTACCTAGCCCTTACAACTCTTCTGTCTTGGAACTAATATACAGTATTGATTCTAAGATGAAAGGTAAGAGTTTAAAAATAAATAATATACTAGGAGCTGAGGACACAAATACTAAGGTGAGGCAGTCCTTGCCCTCAAGGATCTTATCTACATTATAAAGTATTTTATGTACTGTTTATTGCCAGAATATTTTAGGCAGTGAATAGAGAGCTGGCCTTGGTGTCAAGAAACTATTTCATCCTTTTAAAAAGAAAAAGTATTTCACTTTTCATTAATTTTAACCTAATCATTACAACTTATGTGAAATGGTGGAGAGTGCCTCTCCAGGCTTGGGATCAGCTAAACCTGAGTATGAATACAGCCTTAGATAAGTTACACAGTCACTTAATCTTTTTCAACTTCTATAAAAGGAAAATAACAATAGCACCTACTTTACTGGGTTCTTGTGAGGATCAGATGTGATAGTATAAAGTACTTTTTAAACTTTAAAGGACTACATAAGATGGTAGCTAAATAAAAGCATAAATTGACCTTCAGTATTTGAGGTAACTGGAAAAGTTATTTCCCTTTTCAATAGTTTATTTGCCCTTTCTGAAAAACCAACAAGTTATCTTTAACCAGAAAACCCGAGTTCAAATCCTATCTTGGACACTTAGTTGTGTGACTTTGAGCATATCACTTCTCAGTGATTTGGGTAACTAATGGTTTTATGTTAATAGAGTTTCCTCTTGGTGAGTTCTTATCACAAATGAAATTAGAAGTTCAGAACAAAAAAAAAAAGATAGTGCCAGATAAATGTTAGCTATCATTACCATTATAATATATTCAGTCACCTGTGTGCCAGGCACTATGCTAAAATTCCAGGGACACAAAGTTTAAAAACAGTTCCTGATCTCAGGGTGCTCACAATCTAATGATGGAGACAACATGCAAACCACTGTGTACAAACAAGCTATGTACAGAATAAACTGGAAATAATCCACAGGTGGAAGACACTGGAATTAAGAGGGACTGGGGAAAGGTTTCCTGAGGATTTGTATCTGGGGCTTGAAGGAAGCCAGGGAAGCCAGGAGACAGAGATGAAACAGGAGAGTATTTTAAACATGAGAGAAAGTCAGTGAAAAACTCAGAGTTGGAAGATATCTTTTTTGAGAAACAGTAAAAAGGTGAGTGCCACTGATAGAATATAAATTTTTAAAAAACTGGGAAGAAGAGAGGGCTGATGTGCCAAACAGGATTTTATATGTGATCCTTGTAATGATCACAAGGTACTACAATTTACAGAGTAGGAGTGTGTCAGACCTGTGCTTTAGGAAAATAACTGACAGCTGAGTGGGCTTTGGACTAGTGTGGGAAAAAGACTCATGTCAGGCAAACCAAACAGTGGGCTTGAGGTGATATGGGCCTGTATCAGGATGATGGCTATGTCAGAAAAGAGAAGGGGGCATATTCAAGAGATATTTATGAAAGTAAAATTGGCAGGCCTCAATCAGATAGGAAATGTTGCAACCCACACAACATAAATAGACGTGGGTCTTTTAATCTGCGGAGGGAAACGCTGACATGAAAACATAGGGCAGGGAAAAGGTGAGAGTAAAGATGCAAGAGAAAGCACAGGTACATGCACACATATACACTCAGGCATGCCTCAAGCCACTTCTTCCTTCAAAAGGGGTGGCTGAGCCATTTGTATTTAAATGCAAACCAACCAATGAGAGTTAAGCAATTCACCATAGGATACTTGAAAGTAACAACATCTGTTTCCACATAGATAATACAAGATTCTTGAGAAAGGATGTTCTTCCCTCAATTTGCTGATTCTACATGTGAAATACAATCTGTAGACCTGTTTCCTGCAGTTTATGCCATTGTACCTATTTCATTGATCTTCCTTGTATTGTAACTTATCTATAGGAACCCTTCCCTGCTATTACAGATTTGTGACATCTACTTGCTACCTGATCTTTGGAAAGCTGGTAGATAAGTAATCTGCTTGCTCAGATGGTGGCTGAGAGGATGTGTCCCTTTGTAGAAAGAGTTAAAATTAAGTTTTTTTCTTGCCTTGATACTTTAGCCCCAAATCAATTCTTTTATTGAAGGATCCAGTACATATCAAGCTTGTAGATTATTAAATATAGCCATAACAAGAAAATTGCTTTTGTACCCATATCTTGTTTTCATTGTCCCTCAACCATTGTTTATTGGGATCAGCTTTGACCATATTTTCATAATCCTCAGGATTCATCATTTCTGAATCCTTAGGAACGATTGGATTTAAGGATTGAATGATAGTAAGGGAGTAAAGTTAATGCCTAGTGACTGGGAGGATAGTGGTATCTTAATAGTAATGGAGAAACTTCTCGTGGTGAAGAGAGAATTTTTAGAGGGAAAAGATGAGGTCAGTGTTGGACATGTTGAGTTTAAGATATCTTTTGGGTTTGCCCATTGGCAATTAGATATGCAAGATTAGAGGTCAGCAGAGAAGATAAAACTGGAGAAGTAGATTTGATAATCCTCAGCATAGAGGTGATAATTAATGTTTAGAGCTAATGAGATCACCAAGTGAAATAGTATATAGAGAGATGAGAGGGCAAAAGAGCCCTGTGAAACATCACAAATTAGCTGGTATGACCTGAATGAAGATCCAGCAAAGGGGACTGAGAAATTCAGTTCAGATATGTCGGAGGAGAACCAAGCTAGTCTCAAAAACTTGGAAAGAACATTGAGAAGAGAGAGTAATTGATACTTCAAAGATTGTAGAGATGAAAGAAGGATGGAGTTTGAGGAAAGTTCATTAAATTAGGCAATTAAGAGATCATTAGTAACTTCTTTTGAGAGAACAGAAGAAAGAAAAGTGAACACACCAATTATTACATGTCCTCAAATAGTTTGACCACAGTAAGGAGAGATATGAGAAAATAAATAGGAGGTATAGATAGATCCAACTGAGGGTATTTTGAGTTTGGGAGAAACATGGGTATGTTTGTTGGAAGTAGAGGAGCAGCCAATAGACAGAAATTGAAGATAAGTGAGAATATAGATGATAGAATGGGCAATCCAATAAAGAAGACAAGATGAAACAATCATTTAACCATGTAGAGGAGATTTTTCTTTGCCAAGCATTTTGTAATTCTTCTAGGCGCTGAGATATTTAGAGCTATATAGTTTTCAGTTTCCATTTTAGGGTAGGTTTTTTTTCCCCGTTTAGATTTTAATAAATAAGATTTCATTTTATACAGTAGTTTAAAATTTGTAAAGTACTTTCTTAACAATAACCCTATAAGGCCATTCACTATAAAGTTGTTTTCCTATCTGAGAATTAAAACTCTAATAAAGTATCTGAAATAAACTGAAGTGCTCTGGGTTGAAATACCAAGAAATTTTTCTCCTTTTTGGATGGTGAAGCATTTAAGAAAAGAAAATATGTAGTGATTGAAAAAATATTATAATAGAATAAAACTTTTATAACCTGTTGAGATATTGAATGCACTGAAAGTCAGCTTATGTTATTTAAAATTATGTTAATCTTTTAAAGTCATGGATTCTTCACCTGGTTTCCATGGTTTTCCTTGGTTTTCCACCAAGTTTTACCAGACACTAAAAATGTTAAGAATCTCTTTTTTAAGGTAAAGTCAATTTGTATTTTTATGTTTTTTTTAAGTTCTACTTAGTGCAAAATAAAATAGTTCAAATAGCTAAAAGTCAAATTATCTACCTCATATGATTGTTGGGAGAAAAGCATTTGGTATAATATAGTGTAAGGAAAGATTGGAATCAAGTTCTGTTTTTTTTTTTAACTTTATTTTATTATTGGGCTATAAGACAAGTCATTTAATCTCCCAGGACCTCAGTAAAATGGAGATAATACTTGTTTTGTCTAACAGGAAGTTAGTACTTTTTCTATGGAAGTGCTTAGGGAAGGAAGTGCTTAGTGCAGAGTACCATATAAATGTTAGTTATTATTAGATTTTATTTCCTTCAAATTATTCAATGTTACACGTACTATAATTAATTTCATAATGCCTGGCATCAGCTTCATTTTCAGATGGAGAATAGTGGCTAAAGAACTGGGAAGGAATCTTGTCTGACACCCCTCATTTTACAGATGAGAAAACTTAGGCTCAGAGAGTCCACGGTCACTCAAGTAGTAACTTTCAGAGATGAGATTTGAAACAGGATCCTAGAACAGATTTTTTTTCATTATGCCATGCTGTCAGCTCTACTATACAAAAAGGCTTTGTTTAAAATAGAAATTTGCCAACACAAATTTTAAATAGGTTCACCTGTTTTGCAGGTTTTGTCTTCTGTTTTTTATAACATTAGTCATCCCAAGTAGCCTCCCTCCTTACTCCCTCAACTCCAAGAGGCCCAGCTCATATTACAAATAGTAGTGTATTTGATATACATTGAAAAAGTCCAAAAACATGTACAAGGTGTAACACTTATGGGCCTCCCACTTCCTCAGAGAGATGGATTGGATGTATCTTCTCATGTTTCTTCTTTTGAGTTCTAATTTTATTACATTTATATTTTATTCTTCATGTGTAATCTTTGCATTTACATTGTTATAGTCACTGTGTATATTTTCTTATTTTTGCTTACTTCATTCTGCATCATAAAGATCTTTTCAATCTTCTATATTTATCACACATTTTTTACAACATAGTAAAACTATATTATAATCACATAGCACTATTTAGTTAGCATCTTCTTTGTTACTACCAATTCTTTGCTATCACAAAAAGTGCTGCTATAAATATTTTAGTGTATATAAGGAATATAGTCTTATCAGTGACTTCCTTGGGGTATGATCCCAGTAATTGAGTCTCTGATTCAAAGAATATGAATATTTAGCCACTATATTTGCACAATTACATTTTTTTCCCAAAAAAGGTTGTGCCATTTCACAATTCCACCAGCAATTTTTATCATTTCACATTCCCATCAGCATTGATTGCTGCCAGATTTTTTTTCTTTTTGCCAGATGTGAGGTAAATTGTGTTGGTTTGTATTTCTTGTTATTAGTGATTTGAAGCATTCTTTCATGTGTTTGTAAATAATTTGCAAGTTCTTTTATTCTTTGACCACTGAATGGCTATGAATGCTATTAATTTTAAATATAATGTTGTTACATGATATGTCAAATCATATATCATATTACATGTTGTTTATATATGCCAAAACTTTATTAGAAATTTGATACGAACTTTTCCCATACCACCACTTCCTTATCTCAGGTGCATTAATTTTTTTCTGTGCAGTCTTTTCAGTTTTCTGTAATAAAAGTTATTTAATCTTCTATAATCATTTCTCTTACTTGATTAAGAGGACTGTGTTTCCTACCCATAGCTATGAAAAGTATATAATCTGTTTTCTCATTTTTTATAGTATATTTTTGATATTAAGGTAGCATATCCATTTAGAAATGTATTGTGGAATATGGTGTAAGGTCAAGTTGGTCTAAAAATAATTTATAAAAAATTTTTTTCCAGTTTTCTAGGCGGTTCTTTTTTTTTTATCTTAATCTTAATAAGGAGGTAATTTATGTTTTCCATTTTATCAAGCATTAGATTATTTTTCTTTTTCTGACCCTTTTTCTAATCTGTTACATTGATCTCTGTTTTTTAAACAAAACCAGATGATTTTGATGATTGCTGTTTTCTAATATAGTTTGAGGTTTGGAAGTAATATTCTCTCTTTGCCCTCTACTTTTCATCATTTTCCTTGATATTCTAGATCTTTAGTTTTTATAGTATCAGATTCTATAAAGCATCCCCTTGGTATTTTTTTTTTAAACCCTTACTTTCCACTTTAGAATCAATACTATTGTAGGATTTAAATTAATGTACAATACTTCAAGTATTGATTTTATAAAGTTTGTCATCTAACAAAACAGAACCATGTGACTAAGTTTTTTCTACCTGCTCAAAAAGCCCATTCCACCAAAGCTTCAACAGGAAGGAAAGACATCGAGACATGGAACTCCCCAGAATTTATATTCTATCTATGTTAGCATGTAATGACAGGAAAAGCATGGGGTGCTGGGAATCGAAGTTTTGCTGAGGATCGTAATTTTTAGGGTAACAGATTCTAATTACATGATTCCCTCTGTGATCCTTTAGAAGACTAGTCTCCCCAAATGGATCTTGTAAACATAACCAATTTATAAATTACAATAATTTGGGGATAAAAGGGAAAGAGAGCAAAATCAATGATTGATAGGCCCATTGACAAAAAGCCAATTAGGGGGCAGTCCCCTTTGGCATAAGAGTATACATACAAAATAAATGTGTTAAAAACGCCCCCACAGTTCAATTTCACTACAACCCAAAGTTCATTCTGAATCTTTCAGTGCGGTGAGGTTTCTGCAGGAATCTCCATGGCGCCTTCTCCAAGCAGTTCATTTCCTGGATTCTGGGAGGTAGCAAGTTTCTTAACTTTTATAAAATTAGAATTTTATGACAGTTATACAATCCCCCCCTGAGGAGAGTGCTGACAAACACATGGATCAACTCAGGATACATTAATTTTCACTAAGAAAATAGCTTTATAAAAAACAGTAATATAACAGCTAATTCAAGAAAATCTTTTGGTTCTAAAACATCACCAAGAATCTAGATCATTCTGGTGGAGGTAGATTAAGATGAAGAGTTAAAAATCATCCAGAATCTACTTAGGCTTCATGGGAAATGCTCCCTCTTGGGAGCCATCCAGGGGTCAGGGGTACCATGCTCCTTGGGAAAATCTTCCCAGCTACTCTGGTATGAGACTGTAGCAGTTGTAAAAGGCATATCTTTGTATGTCTCATCCATTACATTTTTATAACTACAGAGGTGAGGATTAGTGCTTTAACACTTCACTTCAGCTACTAAATGAACCCTTACCTACTGTTACAAACAACTCAAAGGTACTTTTATAATGGTATCTCCTCCAGTCCAGTCATATGGGGGAGGTACAAATAAAGACAATGTAACAATACATATAACTAATTGTCAAGACACAGTAACTTAAAGTGACATAGTGTAACAGAGCTTAAAAACAAAATAAAATCGTAAAACAAGCAATCAGCAAATACAATATATGTGATAGGATACAGCCACTGAATTCAAGAGTCCTTTTTTCTATTATACAGAGACTTCCATAAAACAATGGAGTCTGAAAAGGCTTAAAAATCCACCTCCAGACTCTTTAAGGTTCTTTCCCCTCCCTAGGATCATTATCCTCTTAGGTTCCTTTTGTCACACCTCCAGGATCTCCCATAGTGAGGGAGAATTCCAAGCTGAACATAGTGTGGAGGAATCCCATTTTGGATGTATTGTACAGACTAGATAGGCCAGAATGGCAAGGGAGTATAGGGAGAGGAATCTCTCCTCTCAAGGACCAGTGCACCCAGGAACAGTAGAAAGAAAAGACATCCTAAAACAGTTTGAGATAGGTAATGTATTTGCTTTTTCATAGAGTGAGCCATGCTTGCAATTCTACTTGCTGTTTGGAAGAATAACCTTCCCCTCCCTTCCCCCGCCCCCCCATAAAACGCCAGGGAGCAGCTTGCTTCCCTGCCACGTGGACAGGTTGGCAATGTAAGAGAAAGAGGGATTTATACTTTCTAAGCCTCTGCAGAGTGGCTCCAATCAGCAGCAGCAATAGCAATAGCAGCAGTAACAGCAGTGTGGGTGGAGGTGGCGATAGAGGCAGAAGCAATGGCTCCTCAAAGACCACCCAGACAGGGAGGCAGGATTGGCAGGAGCAGGAGGCTGAAACCACCCAGGGAGTAAGCAACAGGCGGCAGCTTCAAAGAGAGTTGGGGGCGGGGGAGCAAAAAGTGGTGGCAGGAGAAATGTGGTTTCTTTTCAAACTAATATACTCAGAGAGAATTAAGGATTCTGAACCCCACTTCTGGTTGCCATAAATGTAAGATTTAAATTAGTGTGCAATATTTCAAGTATTATTTTTGTAAAGTTTATTATCTAATAAAACAGAACCACGTGACTAAGTTTTTTCTACCTGCTCAAAAAGCCTGCTCCACCAAATCTTTGACAGGAAGGAAAGACATTGAGATGTGGAACTCTCCAGAATTTTTCCTGTCTATGTCAGCACGTAACGACTGGAAGAGCATGGAGTGTTGGGAATCATAGCTTTGCAGGGATCATAGTTTCTAGGGTAACAGATTCTAATTACACACTATGTATTGGTTCCAAGGCAGAAGAGTGGTAAGGGCTAGACAATGGGGGTTAAGTAACTTGCCCAGGACCACAAAGCCAGGAAATGTCTGAGACCAGATTTGAAATTAGGACCTCCCATCTCTAGGCCTAGCTCTCAATCCACTGAGCTACACCCAAGCTACCCTTTTCCCCTTGGTAATTTGACTGATGGCATCATTAAAAGAATAAATATATTTTGGGAATATTGTCATTTTTATTTTATTGACATTGCCTAAATATAAGCACTAAATACTCCTTCAGCTATTTAAGTTGTTTTTTACTTGCTTAAGGAGATAGATTGTTTCCCAAATTTTTTCTGCATTTTGTAGTTACTTGGAATTGAATTTTCCTTTCTCTATTTGTTTCTTGGGTTTTGTTATTATTATATAGACATACTATTGATTTTTGAAGATCTCTTTTCTGATATGCAACTTTTAATTGAAGTTACTAATTGTTTCAGTTAGTATCTTTGCCAATTCTCTAGGATTTTGCAAGTATAATATCAAATCATCAGCAAATAGGTATAGTTTTATCGACTATTCACCTATCTTTATTGCCTTTTCTTGCTTATTGATATGGCTAACATTTCCAGAACTATATTATAAAATAAGAGAGAGAGTGGTTAACCTTTCTTTACTCCCATATTCTAGAATCCCAAGGGTTCTAGAATATCCCCATTGAATATGATATTTCATTTTGCTTTTAGATAGATACTTTTAATATTTCTAAAAAGGTCTTTATTGGCCCATACATTGTAGATTTTGTAGGAAAAGTGTACTTTAACAAAGGGGTTTTTTTCTTCATCTGTTGAGATAATCGTGTTGTTTGGTATGTTTTGCCTTTAATATGAACTGATTATTATATTGGTTGTTTTCCTAATGTTTAAAGTTTGATAGAATTCTGTGAATCCATCAGGATGAAAAATGTTTTTCCTTTGGTGATTCCTTTACAGGTAGACCTATTTCCTTTTCTGAGATTATTTAAAATTTCTGTCTGTTCTGATAGTTTGAGCATTTTGAATTTCTGAAGGTATTCCACTGTTTCTTTTATGTTTTCAGTTTGATTAACATGTAACATAGTGTGAGGGATGAGATTTAGTGTGTAATTCTTAAGAGTTGTATTTGGCTTGTAACCCCAGTTTTTAAGACCCTTTAGTATTACTATTCCTTAGATGAAAACTGCCCCCCCCCCATAAAATTTTTAGTTTTTATGACCTACCTTGGGAAGTGTCTATAGCTTGGGAAACTTGCCAACTCTAGGAAAAGAAGGAGTAAGATAAGAAAGAACAGGGAGTTTCAAAAGTATCTTTATTGTCCTAGGCTGACAATCCCAATGATAGTCATGGGTATTTTGATAACGAGTGTCAGTTGTGGATTAAATGTGATCTGTGGATTCTTTCAATTTCCACTTTTCCCTCTTGTTCAAGAACGTCAGGGCGGAAAATTTCCTGTAGGATGATGTCTAAACTTTTTCTTTTGTCATGATGTTCCATTAAACCAATAATTCTTAAATTGTCTCTTCTAGATCTATTCTCCAGATCTTTGGTTGAATCAATGAGGTGTTTCATATTCTCCTCAAGTTTTTTATTTTTTTAATTTTGTTTCATATATTCTTGCTGCCTTGTGAAGTCATTTGCTTCTAGTTGTTGAGTTCTATTTTTTTAAAGACTGAATTTCATCCCTGGCTTTTTGGTCATCCTTCTCCTTCTGGTCTGATTTTCTTTGTAGATCATCTTTTGCCTTCTTTGCTTCATTTTCAAGCTGGTCATCTGGATTTTAATACCTTATTTTCTTGTTTTAGTTCATGTGTTTCCTTTTTCAAAATGTCTTCAGCCTCTCTTGATTGCTTTTTGAGTTCCTGAAGTTCTTAAGTTAATTGAATTTTGAGATCTTCCAAAACTGGAAGCCCAGTTTGCTGGAGCTTCTACCTCTTCTATTTCATTTGCTCTCTTTTCATTTCCTGGAAAGAAGCTGTCAATTGTCATTTCTTTTCTCTTTTTCTGTTGTTTACTCATATTTTTTCCTTCTCTGTTCTGCTATTTTACTCAGATGGATGTAATGATTTAATTTAATTTGATGAAAGATCTTCCCCCCAGCTGGCAGTGAAGGTTTGTAGTTACTTTCTCTACAGTCTGTGGGAGAGGGGTGTTGGAGTTTCTCTGCCCTCTGAAGACTTCTTGTCAGTCCAGTTGATGGGATTTAGCCTGGACTGGATTAGTCTGTATTGCTTAATGTGCCCTGAGGCTAAAACCTTGAGAGAAAAAAAAAAGTGAGGGGACAAGATGGAATGTTTTCACTGAGCTGTCCAGCAGTAGGGTCCCCCTGCTTTGTCCTGCTGTTTGACCTGGTTTTCTTTACTCTTAAAGCCCTTTGTTCTCTATCTCGGTGTGGTAAAGCCAGCTGGTCTGATGTTTGGCTCCATCTAAGCTGCCATCTTCCGAGCATTTTTGCTGTGTTTCTCTGGCTTTCTCCTCCAGCCACCTCCCTGGTGCCTGTGTTCAATATCCTGAGTCCAGCGCCAGCAAGGCCCTCTCTCCAGATTGGTGCGCCCGCCTGCCCAGAGATTTCAGGGGCCTCCACACAGTAAGTGGGGGGAGGGGTCCTGGTATTTCCCTTCTATACCCTCAGAACTGACAGTTCAAGAATTCAAGCCCTTTTTTGGGGCATACCTCTTGAGCTGCCTAGCCTGTGTATATTTGAATAAGGATATGATTTTTCCCTAAGAACTACTTTATCTATAGCCTAGAAATTTTGATTTAATTAATAACATAGTTATTAATTGTTCCTATGATTTGTTCTTTGAGACCTGCTCATTATTTAAGAGTTCACTAGTTAGTCTCCATTTGGCTCTGCATTTTTTATTTGTACCAATTTGAACCAATTTTTATTTTTATTGCAGTATGGTCTGTAAAAGATGTATTAGCTATTTCTGTCTTTTTACATTAATTTGCAATATCTCTCTGTTCTAACACATGGTTAATTTTTGTAAAAAAATGAGAGTAGGTTATTGAATTCTCCAATCACTGTTGTTACTATTTATATCTTCTTATAACTCAGATAGTGTTTCATTTTTGGTTGATTTTCTCTGGTCCCTTTTAGTCTAATGTAGTTTCCTTGTTTAACCTTCTCATCCTCTGTTTTTTAATGTTTGATTTTGTTTTGTCAAATAGCTTGATTACAATTTATGCTTTTTTTGGATTTCCTTGATCTGTAGTAAATTTATTCCTTTCCCCTTGTTTTAATTTTGCATGCATGTTTGTTGTATGTTGATTTATATTTAAAATTATGAGAGTTTAGTTTAATATTTTCCTCCATCTGATTACAATATTGAGTTTTTTCATTATGATTTTCTTAACTTTCTGTTGTCAATGTAGTGCTCTGCTTCTCTATTTGTTCTCACTTTCCCTTTGGAATTCTGCTTCTTAGTTCATTTTCCTCTCATGCTTTTATCTGGTTAATATTGTAGGATTTAAATTAATATCCAGCAACTCCAAGTATTAATTTTATAAAGTTATTAATAATCACTTGAAGTAGAAGGAATAAAAAGGAAATAGAAGTTAAAAAACCTAATTATTTAACAAAATTAAGACCATGTGACTAAGTTTTCCTTGCCTATTTAAAACACCTGCTCCACCAAAGCCCGGACAGGAAGACAAGAGAGGGAGAGGTGGAGCTACACCAAATTTATATCCTCCCTACATCAGCACATAACATGAAGAGAGTGGGGTCCTGGGAATTGTAGTTTTTAGGGTGACAGATTCTAATTACACAATATAATTATTTCCCACTTTGTTTTCCTCTCAATTGAGTAGATTTCCTTTTCCTGCCTTCCCTTTCAACTAGTCTTGTTCATTGATTTTTAAGTTTTCATTTTTTGTGCCCCTGTAGAGGCAGAATTTTAAGCTTTGCTGTGTCTTTAAATTTCCCTTCCTCCCTACTTTCAGGAGATACACTGTAGAAGCAGCCTTGAGGGTGAGCTCCTTCTTCTTCCTCCCCCTTAATAGTCCACTCTGAATCACTCTCTCCCTTCACCTGGACATGTCCATGGGTATGTGTCCATGCCCAGGCCTGCTTGCCCCTCCTCCTCTGTTTTGTAAACAAGAATAGCCAGCTGCTAACTATTGTTATCTATCAGACCTGTCACTCAGTTTACTACTTAGCATCTGGGAGATGATTCCAGCTAAACCGGTGAATAAATAAATCTACTTCTTTCCACCATCCTGGGTGTCAGTGAGATTGCTCACTATAACAAAAAGAATTTCTCTTTTTCTTCATTTACCATGCTTTATTTTTGTCTATTCTAGGAATCCCTCATTCTCTGATTCATGATCTCTATAACTATCTAATCTCTTAGCCTTCATGCAATAAAAAACTGCCTCTTCTAGGCTCCCAATTTCTGTGTTTTCTGCTTATAGAACTTTTGCATGGATTTCCCTTTTTCCATTGAGTTTCACTTCCAGAACAGTGCCAGTTATATACCCTACCACTTATCTATACCTTTTCTTAGCTTTTTTTCTTCCTTTGCTTCAAAAATTGCATTCCTGGGTTCATGTTCTCCCCTCTCTCCAGATGCCTCCAGTTCAACTCCCCTTGCCTTAGAAGTAGGAAGAACATGTTTTCATGTCCCATGAAAAACATTGTTTTTCTTGAAGGCAGTGTATCACTTAGTTCTGCCCATAATGCCCCTCAGGTGTGTGTCTCTTCATTGTTATTTCTATTGTACTTCTGCCTTCACCTTAGTATTGTTTTGTAAAAAAAAGTCTCTTACTGAATTCTTTACTTTTACTCTGTTTCCATTCTGTCCTAGACTAATGTCTTAACTCTTCCAATTTTGATGTGCTTGCACAGTAAATAATTTCAATTCTTTTTTTCTCTCTAAAAATGTTTCAAATACCTCTTTATCACTGGATGTTCCTGTTTTTTCATGTATGGTTAAACTCAGATACATCTTGAGCTCCATTAGTCTTCCAAACATATAATTCCATTCCATACACTGGTGGGTTTAGAATAATTTTTATAATATTTGAATTTCATTAACTTTGTATTTGAAGGTCTTTTCCCCAATTACTTTGGAGAACTTGTTTTTTGAATTGAATTGTTATATTTAATCACTATGTATCTTGGAGTTTGCAGCTTTGCATTTTTTTTTCTGGGAGTGACTGCATACATTCTTTCAATTAGTGTTTCATTCTTTATGTTCAGCAGTTTTGTGCAGTTCTCTCGTATTATTTCTTGCACTATATTAAGGTTGGTTTTTTTTTTTTGTCTTATCATGTTCCTTTTGTAGATTTAGGCTGTTATCCTATCTTGGAGAGATCCAGACTGAATTTCCCCTCTGTATATTTATATTACCTATAGACCCAGCTCTATATTTCTGGGGGTCCTGAGTGGCATTTAGTGGCGTCGGATTGAATGAGAACAGTCAGACTAAATGCTTAGCTCATAACTGCTCCGATTTGCCATGGAGTCTTGAATTTAATATATACTGGTTTCACACAAAGAGCACAGAGAAAGAATCGCAGCTGTGAAGGGGTTAAAAATTATACAAAACCCATTAAAATCTAAAAAGAAGAGAGATAGGTACAGGGTCAAAGGCCAAATTCCAACCACCAATTAGTAGGAGGTTAATTCTGGGAGCAGAAATACATTTATTTCATAGATATCCTAAACAAATTGAGTCCTGTACTCTTGATTTACAGGATTGCACCTGGTCAGATAAAGTCTTGTCTAGCTCTGTCTGTTTCCGGCCTTAATTATCTAATTAATATATTTTTTGGAGTTCAGGCTTCTTAATTATCAAGGAGAGAAATTGTTACCTCAGTAGCTGCTGGTCTGCTAAGGACTTAAAGCTTTCTAATAAGAATATTAAGAAAAGGTGGGGATCTGAAAAAGAGTCAAAAGAGGAGTCTCAGAATTTTACCTTAGATAACCTATTCTGTCTGCGTCTTGACATGCAGTGCAGAAAAAATCATACACACAGTTTTACTTGCCGATGATTTTGTAATGGGATCCAGATAAAATATCTATTATAGACTCTATTTCTCTAAGTGACTTCCAATAGCCTCCTGGAGGGGTCAAGTTGTTTTTGGATTAACCAACCTGATAGTACCAGAGCTTTTCAGGGCTCAGGTGACCAGGACCAAACACAAAGACTTGCCTCAGCCTGGTTTGGTCACGTAGGGAATCTAGATAACAGGCCCTATCATGACCCTATTTCTCCAATCGGCGTTCCACAATTTCCAATGTATCCTTTCTTTTTTTATCTTGGCGAGACTTGCTGTTAGGGAACCCAGCTTTTCTCTTCTGTCCATTATTTTTGCTCTACAGTTTATAAATTATTAAATTTTCATTTCTTTTTTGAATCATTTAGGAATAGTGTAGTTTCATGTTCTCACTTTCCACAGAGCACTTTGTCTCATTAAGTGTTGGCTGATTTTCCTTTGTTTTGCAGTATTTACTTACAGGCATCCACACACATTTACTTTATGTGGAAACCACATTCCCTTCTTTTTTTTTAATGTTTTTTTACCTGTCAATTTATCTGCTTATGTTCAGTCATTGAGTTTTCTTTCTGAGATCCTCGGTAATCTTTATTTTTCTTTTTCCCCCAAAGTATTTTTTTCCCTTTCTTTTTAACTGTTTGCTCTTTGCAACCTGAATTAAAGAGAATTACCAAAGTAGCAATATCCGTCTTTGATTGAGGCAAGGAAATTGCAGTCTGTGATAACCACTGAGCTCCACCATGCAGGGGTACTCCCAAGGGACAGTGGAAACTGGGTTTAAATACAATTCAACTCTGAGGGGACCTCATGGAAAGCATATCCTGGCGAGGTGTTTTTGTAAAGTGTTTTATATAACAACTGAGAGTCTGGATAGAGGCCTCAGTAGCTTCTGGTCAGAAAGTCAGACTCTAGGGATAGCCAGATTTTTTTTCTTTTTCTTTTTAAACTGGTTTTATCCCCCAGCAATTTGCAGCTTTGGGATGGAGCCAAATCAGTTTGCAGCTAACAGTCTCTGACCCTTAGCCCCAAAGTGGTTTCCTTAGCAGCTAGATTTCAAAGCTTCTCAGCCTCCTCCTACACTGGACAATTCATACTTCTATAGTCTTGATCTCTGCCTCCAAACTAGTTTCAACTGGATTCTAAGCTTTTGTCCTCAGGCTTAGTGGAGGTTTACTGCTCAACCTGTCCCTCCTTCTGTTTCTCAGTTCCTGGGCCCTGCACTAGTACCTGAGCTAGTCCTTTTCTGTTGTCCTCCCTGGCACTGACAGTTCAAAGATGTAGAACTGGCACTTTGGAGTTATCACAACCCCAGTAGGCTTTTGCTTTTGAAGGTCTGCCTCCATGTTGTCTTTTGAAGCAGAACAAATTTCTGTAGCCTAAAAACCTAGTCTCTTAGGTATTGAAAAGAGGAATTGAGGGAGGAGGAGCATCAATCAGGTGAGGGAGTTTTTGTTGTACTGTATCCTTGTATCATCTAGTACAGCTTTGTTTCCAGGACTTCCAGAAGTGAGGAAAGGATGCTGAAAGTTCAGGTTTAATAAGCATAAGTTCCTGAGGCCACAAGGGAAAAAGGAGAGGGACTGCCTGAACTGCAAGAAACCTCCACTCCCACATGACAGCAGACAGCTTGAGATAATGGAGCCTAGGGCAAGGGCTCTGCCCAGCCCAAGCTCCTTGGCAAGGGCAGGGAAGCAGCATATTGAGGACCAACCCAGCCCAGGGAACAACAGAGGAGGAATGGCTAACATGGGTTCTTAATATAGTTGGATAAAACAGCTGTAAGAGTAAGCCAGCAGGGCCACCTCCTTGACAGACACACCATGAGAAACAAAGGCAGCTGGACCTACCCAAGTACCTGTGAAGAGTACTATGCGAGCTTAAAGCAGTGTGTCTTCTACCTCTGGAACAAAGAAGTACCTCAATAGAGAGACAAGGGGTATGTGTTTGGGATGGGAGTGGGGGAGGGGAACACTGAGGGGGAATGACTAGAAAAATGACACCCCCCCTCCAAAAAAAGGGCCTTAGAAAAGTTTAGTGACAGGGAAGACCAAAATTTGAACTCAGAAGAGCATAAATGTCAAAAAAAAAAAAAGGGAAAATGTGAAGCTTTAAAGGAAACTGAAAGGAACCTCAAAAGAACCCCTGGAAAATTTTGAAAAGAAATTTAAATAAGAGAATTTTTTGCAGAAAAATTCAACAGCTGGGGTGGGGGTGGGGGGAACGGGGATTCACTGAAGAAATCAATTCCCTAATAACTAGACCAAAAGGAAAGAGAAATACAAAAATACATAAAAAAAATAATTCCCAAAGGAATAGAATGGGTCAAATGGAAATGGAGACAAAAATAACTCTTTAAAGAGTAGGATTAACGAAATGGGAAGAGAAAGACAAAAACTTAAGGAAGAAAATAGCTTCCTGAAAATTAGAATTGAACAAATGGAACCTAAGACATCAGGAAACAATGAAACAATTTTTTTTAAATGGGAAAAAATCTTAAATACTTCATTGGAAAAATTATTGACCCAGGAAAGATAATCTAAGAATCATCAGAATACCAGAAAGCCACAATCAGAAAAAGGTTCTGGACACCATATTACAAGAAATCATCAGGGAAAACTGCCCTGATATCCTTGAATGAGAGGAGAAAATAGATTCCATTGACCACCCCCTGGGGGAAAAAAACCCAAAATAAAATACCCCAGGACTTTTATACCCAAATTCCAGAACTCAAAGACCATGGAAAAAGTACTTCAAGCAACCAGCTTGAAGCAAATAATTCAGATGTCATGGAGCCATAGTCAGGATTATACAGGATTTACAGGGCATGGAATATGACATTCCAAAAGGCAGAGGACCAGAAAACTGAGCATAATCCTCTAGGGAGAAAAAAAATGACCTTTAACGGAATAGCAGAATTTCTGACCAAAAAAGCAGAGCTAAAAAGAAAATTTGATGAGCAAATTCAACATTCAAGAGAAACATAAAAAGGTTAAGTGAAAATTTAAGGGTTTTGATAAGGTTGAATTGTGTACATTCATACCTTGTAATTGAATTAGATACCTATGAGACTTGAGAAAGGTAAAATGCTTAAAGTATGAAAAATACCTAAAGTACCCAATATACTTAAGAACTGTTATCACTATCAGAGCAATGAAAAGGTATTTATACATAGAAGGAAGGAAGCTAAATAAGATGGGGCTAAGATATTTTAAAAAGACGAGGTGAGAAAGAAGTGTGGAGAAAATTTATTAATAGAGATTCCAAAAAATAAAACAAAATCTCCAAGCCAAAAGGAAATAGATTATTGCGAGAGGGCCAGCCGAACTCTAGTCAAGATCAAAGACATAGAGCCTTGTGAGGGCCTCCTTTTATGCCTAAAAAAGAAACACTGATGCTTCAAGTGCCATATGTGACAGAAATCAAGTGATATCAGAACAGTCAGCTAAAGAACAGACACATAAGAAAATATTCAGTTCTAAATAGTTGCAAAATCAGCTAAAAAGGGAGTATACTAAAAACTTAAATGCAGGATATCACTAACAGAAATGTTAATTGATATCTATTTTTAGGATGATTCATGCAGTAATGATACTAAGAGAATCACATCTGACACTAGCATGCTAACATTCAATTTAACACTTGCTTAACCATGCTAGAGTCACATTTGTCTATGCTAGAGTCACATCTACAAACTGTTAAACAAGAAAATAGCTAATGCTAAAATAACACTAATGCTAAAAATAATCATAGAGGGGTAGGAGATTTCACATTCACAGAGGAATACATAGTGAGAAAAGAAAAAGGAAAGATAGAAAGGAGATAAACTACACCTCTCATCATGAGGCAAGTACAGTGGAGGAGAAAATTGGGGGTAGGGAGTTGCAATACTTGAACCTTATTCTCATCAGACCTACCTCACAGTGGAAATAACTCCCACACTCAGCCAGCTATAGAAAACTATCTTACCCTATAAGGAAATAAGATAATAAAGGAGGAGGAACTGGGGGGGGGGGGGTGGTCATTGAAAGCAAAACATCAGTGAATAGGGAAAGGCCAAAAGGAGAAAGAGAAAAGAATAAATGGGAAAAATAAAATGGAAGGAAACACAATTGGTAATCAAAATTGTGAATGTGAATGGGATGAACTTACCCATAAAATATAAAAAGGTAAGTGTATTAAAAACAAGAATCCCACAATATGCTTTCTAAGAAACATTTAAAAGAGAGACACAGAATGAAAATAAGAGGCTGGAACAGAATCTACTATGCCTCAGCTAAAGTAAAAAAAAAAAAATCATGATCTCAAACAAAGTAAAAGTAAAAATCAATCTAATCAAGAGATAAGGAAATTACATCATAATGAAAGATACTTATAGACAATGAAACAATATCAATATTATATACACGTGTGCACTAAATGGCACAGCATTCAGATTCCTAAAAGAAATGGTGCATGAGTTACTGGAGGAAATGGATAGTAAACCATTATAGTGGGGAACCTCAAACTTCTCCTCTCAGAAGTAGACAAATCCAACCAAAATTAAAAAGGAAAGAAGTTAAGGAGTTAAATAGAACTTTAGAAAAGCTGGGTGTGATAGATCTCTGGATAAAACTGAATGGAAATAGAAAGGTATCCACTTTTTTAATAGTACATGGCACAAAAATTGACTACATAATAAGGAATAAAAATGTCCCATCCAAATGTAGAAAAGCTATTAGATACCTACTTTTCAGACTGTAACATAATAAAAATTACACTCAACAAAGGACAGCAGAAAGAAAAACTAAAAATTAATTGGAAACAGAACAATCTTTTAAAGAACAAATGGATTAAAGGACAAGTCACAGATACAATCAACAGTTCCGTTAAAGAAAATGAAAATGACAAGTAGCATATCAAGATTTATGGGATGCAGCCAAATAAAATAAAATAAAATTGAAAATAAAAAAGGGGGCTGGTTTTATATAAATAAATTTTAAAAAATATGTAGACCATTGGTTAACTTGAAAGAAAACCAAATTTCCAGTATCAAAAATGGAAAAAAAATTGAAATCACAAGTGCAGAAAAATTAAAGCAGTCATTACAAATTATTTTCCCCAACTACATGACAATAAACCTGACAACCCAAGTGAAATAGAGGAATACTTATAAACTATCTGATTAACAAAAGAGGAAACAGAATATTTAACCCCATCACAGAAAAAGAAATTGAACAAACCAAAGCATTCCCTAAGAAAATAAGCCCACATAAACCATCATTATTTCTATTTACCACCAACAAAATCCAACAGCAAGAGATAGAAAAGGAAATTCCATTTAAAATAACTCTAGATCAGTGATGGTGAGTCTTTTAGAGACAGAGTGGTTTTTGTCCTCTCGCCCCTTACCCTACCCCAACCCCAGACCGACTGCTAGGTGTGCCTTCACCCCTTACTCCACAGAGGAGAAGGAAAAAGCACTCCCATTAGGCTGCTGAGTAAAGGGGTGGAGGAGGTAAGGAATGTCCTCAGCAAGTGTAGAGAGGAGGAGGGGAATGGTCTAAGTGCTCTGCTTCCTTCTGGCTTTGCTGCCTGTGAGCTGACAACCTTAACTCCTGTGCACTCCTATTGGACTACTGGGCCAGAGGGGCAGGGATGTGAAAAAATGTCATCAGGCACAGTAGAGAGAGGGGGTGGAGAGCACCTCCATTTGAGTCCCTCTGTGTTTCTAGTAACAAAGTCTGGAGATGGTTAGAAGGGCAGCCATGTGCCCACAGAGAGCTCTCTATGTGCCATCTTTGGCACCTGTTCCACAGGTTCACCTTTACTGCTCTAGTCAATAAAAAAATACCTGGAGGTGTACCTACCAAAACAAACTCAGCAACTATATGAACACAATTATAAAACATTTCACAAAAGTAAAATTGAACTTAAACTATTGGGAAAACATTAATTCCTCATGGATAGGCTGAGCCAATATAGTGAAAATGACATAACTATCTAAATTAATTTACCTGATCATTGCCATACCAATCAAACTACCCAAAAATTATTTTTGAAATTTAAAAAAATCAGAGCGAAGTTCATTTGGAAGAAAAAAAGGCCAAGAATATCAAGGGAATTAATGGGAAAAATAAAAGGGAAGAACAATCTGGCTGTACCAGATCTCAAATTATACTGTAAAGTGATAATCACCAAAATAATCTAGAACTGGCTAAGAAATAAAAGTGGTGAATCATTGGAATAGGTTATA
The DNA here is from genome assembly GCF_016433145.1 of Gracilinanus agilis. Taxonomy (NCBI): domain Eukaryota; kingdom Metazoa; phylum Chordata; class Mammalia; order Didelphimorphia; family Didelphidae; genus Gracilinanus; species Gracilinanus agilis. The sequence goes on along the minus strand of NC_058131.1, from coordinate 444,830,403 downwards.
GTTAATATGAGTTTGATAAATCAAAGATCTAAGTTTTAGGGTGAAGAACTCACTATTTGACAAAAACTGCTAGGAAAATTGGAAAACAGTGTGGCGGAGACCAGGCAGAGACCAAGAAGTCACTCCACACACCACCAGGATAAAGTCAAAATAGATACTTGATCTAGAGAAAAAGATGACAACATAAAATAGGGGAACATGAAAAAGTTTGCCTGTCAGATTTATGGAATAGGGAAAAATTAATGACCAAAACAGAGAACATTACAAAAAATAAAATAGATAATTTTGTTTCCATTAAATTCTTTTAAACTCCATATATTGAAGGTATTAAAATAGGCAATGAAGAGACCAACCTATCACTCTTTGCAGATGATATGATTGTCTACTTAAAAAATTCTAGGGGGCAGCTGGGTAGCTCAGTGGATTGAGAGTCAGACCTAGAGACAGGAGGTCCTAGGTTCAAATCCAGCCTCAAACACTTCCTAGCTGTGTGACCCTGGGCAAGTCACTTGACCCCTATTGCCCACCCTTTACCACCAGGGGTCAGCAACATATGGCTCTTTCTGCCGGAGCCATAAAGTTAATTTTTTTCAGGTGCTGTTACAGGAGTGTGCACTGTGAGCACTGTACGGCTCTCACGAAATTACATTTTTAAAAATGTGGCATTTATGGCTCTCACGGCCAAAAAAGGTTGCCGACCCCTGCTTACCACCCTTCCACCTAGGAGCCAATACACAGAAGTTAAGGGTTTAAAAAAAAAAAGATTTCAAAAAAAAAAATCCTAGAGAATCAACTAAAAAGCTAGTGGAAATAATAAAAAACTTTAGCAAAGTTGCAGGATACAAAATAAACCCACATAAAACATCAACATTTCTATATATTTCCAACACATCACAGCAGCAAGAGTTAGAGAAATTCCACTTAAAATCACCCTAGACAATATAAAATACTTAGGAATCTATCTGTTAAGACAAACACAGGAATTATATGAACACGACTACAAAACACTTTCCACACAATTAAAACTAGATCTAAACAGTTGGAAAAACATTGATTGCTCATGGGTAGGACAAGCTAACATAATAAAAATTACTATCCTCCCTAAATTAACTTACTTATTTAGTGCCATACCTATCAAACTACCAAGAAACTTTTTTACTGAACTAGAAAAAAATATAACAAAGCTCATTTGGAAGAACAAAAGATCAAGAATATCAAGGAAAAAAATGTGAAAGAAGGGGGGCCCAGCAGTACCAGATCTTGAACTGTACTACAAAGCAGTAGTCATCAAAACAGTATGGTACTGGTGAAGAGACAGAAGGGAGGATCAGTGGAATAGACTTGGGATAAGTGACCCCAGCAAGACAGTCTGTGATAAGCCCAAAGAGCCCAACTTTTGGGACAAAAACACACTATTTGACAAAAACTGCTGGGAAAATTGGAAAACAGTATGGGAGAGATTGGATTTAGATCAACATCTCACACCCTATACCAAGATAAATTTAGAATGAGTGAATGACTTCATTATAAAGAAGGAAACTATAAGTAAATTGGGTGAGCACAGAATAGTATACTTGTCAGAACTGTGGGAAAAGAAAGACTTTAAAACCAAGCAAGAGTTAGAAAAAAATTCCAAAATATTAAATTAAATTAATAATAAAACTAAAATAATAATAAAAATTAAATTTAAAAGGTTTTGTACAAACAAAACCAATGCTACCAAAATTAGAAGGGAATCAACAAATTGGGGAAAAGTCTTTATAACAAAAAATTCTGACAAAGGTCTAATTACTCAAATATGTAAGGAGCTAAATCAATTGTACAAAAAATCAAGCCATTCTCCAACTCATTAAATGGGCAAGGGACATGAATAGACAGTTTTCAGATAAAGAAATCAAAGCTATCAACAAACACATGAAAAAGTATTCTAAATCTCTTATAATTAGAGAAATGCAATCAAAACAACTCTGAAGTACCACCTCACACCTATATTAGCTAACATGACAGCAAAGGAAAGTGGTGAATACTGGAGGGGATGTGGCAAAATTGGGACATTAATGCATTACTGGTGGAGTTGTGAATTGATCCAGCCATTCTGGATGGCAATTTGGAACTATGCTCAAAGGACTATAAAAGACTGTCTGCCCTTTGATCCAGCCATATCACTGCTGGGTTTATACCCCAAAGAGATCATAGGGGAAAAGACTTGTACAAAAATATTTCTAGCTGCCCTCTTTGTGTTGGAAAATGAATGAATGTCCTTTAATTGGGGAATGACTGAACAAATTGTGGTATCTGTTGGTGATGGAATACTATTGTGGTCAAAGAAACAATGAACTGGAGGAATTGATGCAGAGTAAAAGGAGCAGAACCAGGAGAACATTGTACACAGAGACTGATACACTGTGGTAAAAATAGAATGTAATGGACTTCTCTACTAGCAGAAATCTAAAACAATGCTGAGGGACTTATGAGAAAGAAAGCTTATTATATTCAGAGGAAGAACTTTGGGAGTAGAAACACAGAAGAAAAACAACTGTTTGAATCCATGGATTTATGGGGATGGATATATTATTGGGGACGTAGATGCTAAACAATCACCCTATTGCAACTATCAATAATATGAAAATAGGTCTTGATCAATGATACATGTAAAACCTAGTGGAATTGTGTGTCAGCTATGGGGAAGGGGGTGTTTGGGGAGAAGGAAAGAACATGAATCGTAACCATGGGAAAATATTCTAAATAAAATAAGTAAACCTAAAATAAATGAATGAAGAATGTCTTATAAGTAAAACCCAATGCAAATTGCATTTCAGAATGGTTGGATCAGTTCACAACAACACTAGCAATGTATTAGTGTCACAATTTTGCCACATCCTCTCCAACATTTTCTTTTATTGCTATATTGGTCAATTTGCTAGGTGTGAGGTGGTATCTCAGAGTTGTTTTGATTTGCATTTCTCTCATCAGGAGGGATTTTAGGACACTTTTTCATGTGATTATTGATAGTTTTGATTTCTTCTTCTGAAAAATGCCTGTTCATATCTTTTGACCATTTGTCAATTGAGGAATGGCTTGATTTCTTGTAAATTTGACTTTGTTCCTTATATATTTGGGAAATCATACCTTTGTCAGAGAATTTTGTTATAAATTTTTTCCCCAGTTGCTTCCCTTCTAATTTTCATTGCATTGGTTTTTGTTTGTACAAAACCATTTTAATTTAACACATAGTGATCCCTCACCTATTGTGGGAGTTGCATTCCAGAGACCCCCACAATAAGTCTATGAAAATCTGCGAAATAATTGCTTTATATTTATTATATTGTGTATATTTTAAGTGTTTATAAACCCTTCTCACTCTCCTATAAAATTTTTCCACACTCTTATTAACCTACAGTCACTGAGCCAATCAGCACCCAGGATATATAGAACACAGCAGTGCTGTGGTTGGTTGCTTTTCATTCCATTAGCCAGTAGTGTGCTGCAATAAGTGTAACTCCACAATATAGAATTAGCCATGATACTTTGAAGATGTGATAAGTGAACCGAGATATAGTGAGAGACAACTGTAATCCAAATTATTCATTTTACATCTTGAAATGTTCTCTGTCTCTTGTTTGTTCTTAAATTCCTTCCTTTCCCATAGATCTAACAGGTATACTGTGCTTTCCCAGCAAATTTGTGGGGGATCCAGGCATTAAAAGAAAGGAATCTTCTACAGTTAGGCGTCCCACACTTACCATGTGAGGAGAAAGTTTTGGGACCTTTTGAAGTGTTCCTGATACACCTACTACATTTAGAGAGCCAATAGAGGTAAAGTTTTCATCTGGTTTACTCACCAGGACTGATCTTGATTCTCTAGTGTCTAATAAACAATTTTAGTATGAATTTCCCACTTTTAGGGTTACATGAGATTCCTTACTATGTCTGGGGGGGGGAATATATGGGGATAATTGGCATTAAAATATCAGGGTCTGGAAAATCAAAGGTTTCCCTTTTTGATTCCAAGACCCTTGGGCTTCCCCCAGAGGGGCATTAGCACCCTGAGTGGTTCGGGGGTGAATTCCACTTAAGATATACTGTTATGGGATCATTTGGTATGAGTTTTCATCTTCCCAATTTTTATTCCTAGGATTTTATCACTCGTAGAGTTGTGATTCCTGCAATCATTATTATAATTATTATTCCTATCATTATTTCCGTAGTTATCTTTAAGATGGGTATTATTTCTGATTACTCTTAATAAATTCCTACATTTCATCATAGTGTGGCCCTTCTCATAGAAGTGACAGGTAAGGGATCGATAGTTAGATTCTTGGAGAGGGGCTCCCTAATCTTTCAGTTTTGTTTTTTTTTTAACATTTTATTTTCTGTCTTTAAAGCCTCTACTGAGACACTGTTTTCTTCATTTTTTTTGCATGGCCCTTAAAAACATAGACTGCTACCCTCCT